>NC_091693.1:4714270-5018125 GCF_041296265.1 Equus caballus | reverse complement strand
TCTTACCTCGTAGACTGATTGAGTACCCATATGCCCAAGGGCAGAATGCTTACCTGGATGCTGCTTTTTTTACACTGGGAGTTGAGAGAGCAGATGTCAGACATTCAGACCCTTTAATGAATCTCCCTATTTACCATCCCACTGCTCACTCTATGGTTGTCAAGCTTGACAATTCTGAATCTAGAGCCTCTCATGGCTAGTTTCCTACCCACAGCTACAGGCCTTCCACCTGTGTTCAAACGGCAGCTTTCTCTGCCCTACCTCCCCAGCTATCTCACATCTGTCCCTTCCCCTCAACCAAACCTTTGTGGAAATCTCTGGTCCACCAGTGATCCCTCTCTATTCTCTTCATAGTGTGGGAGTGAATCTCTTCTCTTCTACCATCATTTCCCTGGGGTCTCAGGAGGGAGAGTGTGTCAAATGCCTTCCCTCTGCCACCCATCGCATCCACTCATCATCCTTTTCTCTCCCTACCTTTGTTCCAGGAGGCTGATGGTGGAGATACGTTAACCACCTTCCTTGCCCTCTGCGTCTGGTTGGATCTGGCCAGTGGGGAGCCCCAGCAGAAGATCAGAGGGAGGAAAGAGTGAGGCCACAGTGTTTAGTCCTTCAGGTTTCTCCCTGTGAGGTTGCCTGGCAGGGTTCACTAAGGAAAAGCGTTTGCCAGGTGGCTCTCTTCACACAGGCTTCTGGCTCCAGACTGTAGTAGCTTCGCCTTCTCAGGCCGGGTGTGGCAAGGCAAAGGACTTGAGTCTTTCTGGCCCTTGAGCACCTCCCTTCTTTTGTACTTACACTACACCCTGTCCACATCTTTGTAAATAATGTCTTTACTAAACTCTCCTTGATTGAACCCAGTTGAGTGTGCTTTTATTTCCAGATGGGACTCTCTGGCAAAGAGAATATAAATTATACCTGCCTGGTCCACTATATTGGGCTGGGGAATCTTAGCTAGTTTTTAAAGCTCATGACTTTTGCATATAGACTGACTTTGTTTGTTTTGTTGCAACCTAACTAAGACTGTTAAGTCCTAGTCCTGTATTCAGGTTCACTTTTTGTTAGGGGATCCTGGAATTTCCCCATAATTTCACAATATTTATTGGTCCTAGAGGCCTTTAGAGAGCAGGTTTCCCAATATGAGATGCTGTAACTCACACTGAATTAGACTGAACTGTCTGTTCATGTCCTTGAAACTTTTCAGCTTTCAATTTAGGCACCTGCCTCTGGGTGGCAGTGCTTTGTTACTGGCCACTGACCAGGCAGGAAGGGTCTTCCCAGATGAATAGTGACAAATTCAACTCTTGAATTGTGTCTCTTTCGGCCACAAGGAGCTCAGGAATCATTTGTGGGCACATCTGCCTCTTCTTCCAGACTGATGTCCCTAATGGCAGGACTTGTGTCTTTGTTAAGTTTGTGTTGCCAACAGCCAGGCCAGAGGCTGCCCATGGCAGGAGTGAAAATATTATTGGAAAAATGAAAGAAGCTCTCCTCAGAGAGCCACAAGACTGCAGCCCCAGTCGAACCTCTCTTCTACTCACCCCTCGAGTTTTGCTCCATAAATAAATGACGCGGGGGCTCTGAAACATCTATGACGAGTATTCATCTTAGTCCATAGACCCCCATGTAAAAGAAATGAACCTTCCCTTTATTTCCCTTAAATCAAAATAAATTGAATTCTGAATCCCACATCGCTGGGTTGGAGGGAAATTTGATCCCATTCATCCTGGGGAGTGGGAATAAAGCATCCTCCTTCCCAGGGTTCGCAAGGATCTCGGAGCCTGGACAATGGGAGAAGAGACCCATCTTCAGTCTTGCAATCAGCCCAGCTCCATGAAGGCAGGTAGCTCTGCTACTTCTATTGTGAGCTTGGCCCTGGGATCACAAGCCCTGGATCCAGCTCTCAGCCTCTCGGGATACACCAAGCCTCCCCTGAGGCCCAGCTCTCCCCACTGCTTATGGCACCTGCTGACTCAGTCCCTCCCCAGATGGGCAACTGGTGCTCTCTCTGTCTGCGTCCTGCTCCATCCCCACACGTTCTGGCCTTTTCCCCTCTTGCTTCTTTTCCCTACTCATAATCTCCTCAAGGAGCTCAGGCTTCTAGAAAACAAAAGCCAGAAAGGTTACTTGCCTGTAAGAAACTGCCAGTTCTCCTTTAGGACTAAGTGTAAGCTCATTTCTCAGTGGGTTTCCCCACCACTTGCCTGGGCAGCACTGTTAATTGTCCAGGACACCCTCATAAGTCTGTTGTTAAATGTTTGGAACTTGCCCCCGCATCTAGGCATTTGTGTCAGAGGGTTTGCCACTTCCCCCTCTGCAAGCTTGGACTCTTTGCACAGCCTCGTTGTGGTGAAATGTCACAGCTGAGCAGTTACTAATAAATGTTCATTCCCTTCCCTTTCCCTGCTTGCTCGTGATTTTAATTTTTCTCCCTACACACTGCAAATTCCTTGTTATGTTCCTGTTTGTATCTCCTAAACCTGGCAAGTGGCAAGTACTCAATAAATGTGGAATTCAACCCACTTCCTTACCTGGATGGCTGGTCTACGTCTCCGCCACTTTTAAGCCGCCATTTTGTCCTCCTAGGCAGTGAGGGAAGATCTTCCTCCACCTTTGGGTTCTCTGCTTAAAAAAAGAAAAAGGAAACCTCAGGGGGCTGGACCCTGCTTCAGCGGTGGTTTGGGCCTGTCACTGGGCTTGGTGGTGTGAGGGCTGGGCCCGCTCTTCCTTCTGCAGAAGATTTCTCTGGGGCTCCGGGGAGTCATCTCCTTAACTGACTCCCTCCTCTAGGGGGCTCACATGTGTTCTCAACCTCTTCTGAACTGTTAAGGGGGCAAGTCTGCTAACTTAGAAATGGAGATGATTCTGAAGCTCTGAATTCAATGAAATATAACCCGTGACTTTTTCAACAACTTTTTCAGATAAAATAGTATAGAAACAATGTAATTCATTCTGACAAATTTGAAAATACAGATGTGTATGTTCATATGCATGCTCTGTATTTTCTGCCTGCTCAGCATCTTCACTTGGATGTCTAATAGACATCAGCCTGAACCAGACCAAAACCTGAACCTTCTCCAGGCTTGCCCAGCTCAGGACTGTATTCCTCCAGTTGCTCAGTCATCTTGGAATCCGCTCTTTGCCACCCATGCAGCTAATCCATTAGCAAATTCTATTGGTTCTTTCTTCAAAATCCACCCAAATTCAAGGACTTTTCACAGAGCCCCACCACTCTCCTATTCCAGACCGCAGCTCTTGTCTGGATCACCACAGAGCCGTAGCTGTCTCCCCGTTATGGCCTGGACCCCCTACAGTCTGTTCTCTGACAGCAGCTAGGGATGTCTGTCCCTGGCAAAAGGGAGATGCAGGGCTCGATTTACCCTCTTGCCACAAACAATTAGAAAGCCCGTCAAAATATATTAAACAACTGTTTCACGTACATAAATTCATTCTAAATTCGTACATATGCATGGATCTGACTATGAACTTGCTATTCTCTTCCACTGGTCTGTCTGTCTAATACTCTACCAGTAAAACACTTTAATTATTGAAACTATATGACACATGTCAGCATCTGGTATGGGAAATCTCACCCCATTATCCTTCTTTTGCAAAATGTTCTTGCCTGAATCTGGTGCTTCTGTTCCCAAGTGAATTCCATAAGGATTTTATTGGAATTATTTTATATTTGTGGATTTATCTGAGGATTAATGGATTTCTTCCACTATTAAATCTACTCCTCCGAGAATACAGAAAATCTACACAGCCCTGGTTTCTGTAGCTGTATAAGTCTTGAAATTGGGTAGACTGATTCCTCCCACTTCCTTTTTCTTTTTTGAATCATTTTAGCTATTCTAGTTCTTTACCTTTCCATATAAATTTTAGAGTAAGTCTGTCTGTATCGACAAAATTCAGTCCTCAGTGAAATTTTATGATTTCCCGTAAAACTTTGGCACATTTGCTCTTGAGTATATTCCTAGATATTTTATTTTGTTTATTGCGCCTGTGAACAGAATTATTTTGCCATCATATTTTAAGTGAATGTTGTTATTACTTTTTGTGTATTTATTTTGTAACTGGCCATTTTGCAAAATTTTGTCAGTTCTAGCAGCTCTTTTTTTCATTGATTCCGATTTCTCTTGAGACTTCTTCTTTGATCCATGGAATATTTAGATGTTTGTTGTTTAGTTTCCAAATATTTGGAGATTTTCCTATTATCCTTCTGTTATTGATTTCTGGTTTGATCTTGTTGTAGTCAGAGAACACTCCCTGTATGATTTCAATTCTTTTAAATTTGTTAAAGTTTGTTTCATGGCCTACGATATTGTCTACCTTGGTATATGTTCCATGGACACTTGAAAAGAGTATGTATTTTCTGTGGTTGGGTGGAATATTCTATAAATGTTGATTAGTTTTTTTGGTTGATTTAGTTCTCCTGTGTCCTTGTTGATTTTCTGTCTAGTTTTTCTATCAATTGTTGAGAGGGAGGTGTTGAGGTCTCCAACTGTAATTGTGAATTTGTCTATTTCTCCTTCTATTTCTATCAGTTTTTGCCTTACGTATTTTGTAGCTCTCTTGCTTGATGCACACACGATCAGGATTGCTATGTCTTCTAGGTGGATTGACCCTTTTATCATTATGTGATGCACCTCTCTGTCTCTGGTAATTTTCTTTGCTCTGAAGTCTGGTTTATCTGATGTTAATATATTCACTCTTGTTTCCTTTGAGTAATGTTTGCATGGTCTAGCTTTTCTCATCCTTTTACTTTCAACCTACCTACATCATTGCTAGAGACTGAATGTTTGTGTCGCCCCAAAATTAATGTGTTATAACCTAATTCTCAGGGTGTTGGTATTTGGAAGTGGGGCTTTTGAGAGATGATTAGGTCATGAGGGCAGAGCTTTCATGAATGGGGTTAGTGCCCTTATAAAATAGAGTCCAGAGAGATCCCTTGTCCATTCTGCCATGTGAAGACACGGTGAAAAGATGACCATCTATGAACCAGGAAGTGGGCTTTCCCCAGACACCAAATTGATCGTGCCTTGATCTTGGACTTCCCAGACTCCTAATCAGTAAGAAACAAATATTTGCTGTTTATAAGCCACTCAGTCTATGGTGTTTTGTTATAGCATCTCAAACGAACTAAGACAATCATTATATTTGAAGTGAGTTTCTAATAGACAATATATATAGTTGGGTCATGTTTTTCAATCCATTCTGCCAATCTCTGTCTTTTAATTGGTATATTTGGGCCATTTATATTAAATGTAATTATTGATATATTAGGGCTTAAGTGTGCTATTTTATTTTTTGTGTTCTGCTTATGCTTTCTATTTTTTTGTTTCTCTGTTTTATTTTCTGTGCCTTCCTCTGGGCTTTTTTAGAATTTCATTTAGTTTATCTATAGTGTTTTTCACTGTATTTCTTTGTACAGCTTTCTCAGTGGTTGCTCTAGATACTGCATTATATATACAGAACTTATCAGTCTATGGGTTTTGACATTTTACCAGTTCAGGTGTAGAACCATTTATGTCCCTTCACCCTCCCCCATTTATAATTGTCTTAAGTATTTTTTGCACATACATTTAGAACCACATTAGACAATATTATAATTTCTTTAACTATCAAGCAGGATTTAGAAAACTTAAGAGGGGGAGGAAAATGTGTTGTGTTTAACTAGATTTTTATTCTTTCTATTGTTCTTTATTCTTTCCTGATGTTCCAAAATTCCTTCTTTTATAACTTCATTTCCATTTATAGAACTTCCTTTAGGTATTCTTTTAAGATAGTCTGCTGGCAACAGATTCTCCGAGTTGTCCTTTATCTGAAAATGTCCTGACTTCCACTTCACTCTTAAAGGATATTTTCGCTGGGTATAGAATTCTGAGTCTACAGTCCTTTTCTTTCAGCACTTGAAAATTGTTCTGCCACTTCCTTCTGGCCTCCATGGTTTCTGATGAGAAACTTGTAGTCATTCAGATTGCTCTTCCCCTGTAAGTAAGGTGTTGTTTCTTTCACTGCTTTGAAGATATATTCATTGCCTTTAGCTTTAAGAAGTTTGACTATGATGTGTCTTGGTGTGGATTATTTTGGATTTATCCTATTTGGGATTTTAGTTTCTTCAATCTGTAGGCTTATGTCTTTGCCAAATTTGGGAAATTTTTAGCCATGATATCTTTGAATACTTTCTGGCACCACCCTCTTTCTCCTTTCCTTCTGGGATTCTGGTGACATGTGTGTTAAATCTTTTGTTATAGTCCCATGGGCTCCTGAGGCTCCATTCATGTTTTCTTTTTTTTTTTTAAAAGTCTGTTTTCACTCTGTTGTTCAGATTGGGTAATTTCTATTATTTTAACTTCAAGTTTGCTGCTTCTTTCCTCTGTCCTTCCTCCTCTGTTCCCTCCATGTTGAGCCTATCCATTGAGTTCTTTTTAAAAAAATCAGTTTTGTATTTTTCAGTTCTGAAATTTTCACTTGCTTTTTCTTTATATCTTCTATTATTTGCTGAGATTTTCTACTTTTTCATTTGTTTCAAATTTTTTCATAATTGCTTGTTGCAACGTCTTGATTGCCTTTTTTTATTCAAGTTGAGATTTTCTTGATTCTTGGTATGATGAGTGATTTTCAATTGAAACTTGGACATCTTGGGTATTATGTTATGAGAATCTGGATCTTATGTAAACCCTCTGTTTTAGCTGGTTTCCTTTGACACTGCCCTGGCAGGGGAAAGAGGTGCTGCCTCATCAGGCAGGTAGTGGTAGAAGTTCAGGTTCCTACTTGGCTTCTGTTGATACCTGTGAAGGGGAAGTCTCCACATTACCACTGGTTGGGCATGGGAGTTCTGGCTCCCCTCTAGGCCTATGCTGACATCACTCTGGTTGGGAAGGATAAAAGTGTCTCATTGTTACTCTCCATGTAGCCTCCATGGACACCATGGGGGGTGGGGAGGGGCCCCATTACTGCTGGACAGTGGAGAAAGTCTTGATTCTTCTTTAGGTCTCTGTGGCACCATCCCAGTTTGGAGAGAGAGCAATATCTCATTACCACAGGATGGGGGTGGAAATCCTAGGTCCCTACTCAGCCTTCTCTGACACCACCCTGACAGGGGCCTTGGGACATCTCATTACAACCTGGTGAGGGTGACAGTCTAGGCTCCCCCCTCACTCTTTGCTGTCAGGTGGGGCCACAGTTTTTTCTTTGGTGTTTGGCTGGAGTAGAACAGTTACTGTTTGAAAGTTTTCTGTCTTGCTAGTCTCTTTCCTGATCCTTTGGTTAGGAAGAGTAGAGTTTTGTTAGGGCTCTTTTTTCTTTATCTGTACAGTTTGGTGTTTCTGGATTGCAGCCTCTTTAGCTACAAGTCTGGGATATTTAAGACAAGAAGAAAATCTGGAGAGCTCACTACCTTGCTGTCCCTTGGGGATGATATGGTAGTCATTTCCAGGGTCCCTCGCCAGTCTGCCTTTTTCTCTCCACTTTTCAGAGTTTTCTTATGTTCACTTTATAAATAATGTCAAGCGTTTTTAATTGTACTTAGCCAGAGGAATAGGGAAAGGTACATCTATTCCATCTTCCTGGAAATTTTTATAGCATTTTATTTCATATTTTTTCTTGCGTAGTATACCAGCTAATATTTCTGAGACAGCACTAAATAATAACAGGAATAACATCTATCGTTTTCTCATTCCTCATTCACTAGGAATGCCTCTAATGTTGTCTCATGAAGTATGATGCTCAGTAGTGGACATTAAATTCAGTCAGTATACTTAAATAAAGTTGAAAAGATATTTAGTAGTACCTGCCATGTGTAAGTCACTGCTCTGAAACTGGGAATACAGCTAGCAGGGAAAAGAGGGCATAATTGTTGTCTTTTATATTAAAAGTTATCTTTTTCCTTACTGCAAGACCCACCTTTATATTAACACTATGTTTCCCATTTCATCCCTCTGGACTGGGAGGAGTGGCAGGGAACAATGTTGTTCACAGTTAGACAAGAGGAATATGAGGTATATTAAGTTATATTAGATCTATGGTCCTATCTTGGTTAAAATTCTTAGTGTCAAGTAACATAATCATGTTCAAGCTAGCATAAGTAAAGAGAGGGAACTACATCCATTGTACAACAGAGGGCCATTTAATGGAGTCCAGACGTAGGCCATGCAGCTGAGTCTCAGGCCTCAGGAAAGACTGGAACCAGGATCCACCAAGACCCTTTGTACCTATGTTCTCTTCCACTCTCCAAGTCCTTTGCCTCCACTTCTCCTGAGGAATCAGCTTCATTCTTCTCTTACTGCCCCAGGAGCTGTGATAGATACACCCTGTGATAGATGAGATTCCAGGCTCATGTCCTGTCATTCAAGGAAATAGTCCACGCTGAACTAGCTCCTCATTCTCAGCATCAGATTGGTTCAACTGGACACTCGTCCACCCCTGGTCCAGCCAGCTATGGCCAGAGAGCTATAAAGTTCATCTTTACGTTATGGGTGAGTGACAACCCCCACAATGGATATTCTCTTTAGGCTTTATGATTGTGCAGTAATCACAGGAAGCTCCAGGGACTACCTAAGGAGTCGTCTTGTACATGCAACAACATAACTGCACAGAATAACCCTCCTTCAAGATAGGGCTTCTGTCAATTGCTGTGGGAATGTGTGGCCTGGGGTTGTGCCCTGTCCCGGGTGGCTTAGTGCAGCTCTATCTCCAAGGGATCCTCTGCCTTCCATGGTTGTATTA
Organism: Equus caballus; assembly: GCF_041296265.1. Classification (NCBI taxonomy): domain Eukaryota; kingdom Metazoa; phylum Chordata; class Mammalia; order Perissodactyla; family Equidae; genus Equus; species Equus caballus. The sequence goes on along the minus strand of NC_091693.1, from coordinate 5,009,401 downwards.
TGGCTTGCTGCAGATGCTGTGTCTCTAGTTTGTGTTCATCTTCACCTTTGCCTGGGCTTATAGATAAATCCAATACAGAAACCCTTTTGAATATAAATACTTTCAAATGAGCCGAGCATATTTCCCAGCCAGCAACACTAAGCCATGAATTATGTACTTACAGAGTGAATCTAATCTTTCCCTCATCTCTTTTTCCTTACTGTCTCTTTTTTTATATTGGTGTAGTAAAGAAATGTTTGATGTAGTTGAGAATGTTAGCTGCTTTCTTCCACCTCATCTCCAATTTTCATATACAAACACGCACTTAACTCCTAAGGGCTGCAACTTGTTTTCCATCCTTTTTCACAGGTAGCAGCACTCACTGCTGCCTTCCGTTTTTCAGAGACCAGTGTTACAGTACATTCCACTGTTCGCGTCAAGGACCCTTTCTGCACACTGTGCTTCTAGCATCTAGATGTTCTAAGCAACTTCCTTCCTCTGTCACCTCTCTGGGGGTCCTAGTCCTACCTCACCCAGGAAGAATTACATTTAGATCAATTTCCAGGGCTCAGAGGCACCAATGGAAGGGCTCACTCCTTAAAGAGCCCCAGCAGGAATTCAGGACAGCCTAGGAACAAAGGCTGTCACGTGTCCTCTGATGAAGTTCCCATCCAGTCAGTGAGGATTGCCTAGTCAGCTAGCCAGCTCCTTGGTTTAGCATTCCTCACATCTACCTAGAAATAAAAGTCAATCAAGATTGCCAGGAGACGCAAGCAAATTACATATCAAAAACCATCAGGAAAATCATACCAAATGTTATTATTGAACAACTTTCACCTAAACAATTCAAACTGAAGATTTCCATAAGCGAGGTGCCATAAATTTGCATTTCTTTGATTCCAAAATAGCACTAATTTCAGAATGCATTGTACCCATAATAAGAAGAGAAAGCACTGCTAAGTTTCTTTGACATCTTGATCCCAGAAACATTAAAATATTGGAGAAATATATCTTGAAATTGAGAAGTGACATTAATATCTCACAGGAACCCCAGAATCAGATCACAAAAGTAAGCTCAGCTGGAGTCCAGTGGTGTGTAAAAACAGAAATGACCAAACATTATAAAATAGCAATCCTTTAGCACCACTTGGTTATTCCATTGCAATTTGAATGCAAATAACTAAAACCCTGAATACGTTACAGTGCTGATCTGATTTTGCGATCAGTAGGGAGTAAACACTCCTACAAAGATAAAGGACATTAAGGATTTAAACTTCGTGAAAAAAAAAAGTAACCTAATTAATATGTTAAAATGTCCTCTCATCTCAGTGAGGAGAATCAATGAAAAAAATTACTACACTGATGATTGATCCTATTCAATTGTAATTATATAAAATATTCCAGTGCCATTAGATGAAATTTCCTCATTCTGGTATGACATTCCTTCTTGCTGAGGTCTAAGTTGATGATTAAGATGCCCTTGTTCCCTGCCTGAGTTTAGAACCAACCAAGATAATCGGATGGAGATTGACCATCACCTCCGTTACAGCTATGATATATTAAAAATCATGCCTGGGGGCCAGCCCCATGGCTAAGTGGTTAAAGTTTTGCACACTCTGCTTCGGCAGCCCAGGTTCATGGGTTCAGATCCTGGGCGCAGACCTCCACCACTCATCAAGCTGTGCTGTGGTCGCGACCCACATACAAAATAGAGGAAGATTGGCACAGATGTTAGCTCAGGGCTAATCTTCCTCAAGCAAAAAATAAAAATAAAAACAGAAAACAAAAGTGTGTCCAGATATCCTGGCTAGGTTCTTCTCTGGCTCCCTGTAGGCAGTAGAAACCTTGGAACTGTCCATCTGAAGGCAAATTTGGGTCTATAGAGTGGACTCACTTAACCAGCACTTCTGCCATGAACCAGTTCAGAGGGAAGAGGCATTCCTACTCATAAATTTAGATAAACTCCATCCAGTTAAGAACTATGGACCAGTGGCTATCACCTATCATTGTACCCCATTCCCAGCTGAGGTGAGTAGTAAAGGGTGGGGTAAGAGACCAGGAATATCCAGGAGGAATCCTCCTCAGGGAAATCAGATAAACAGGGCACATAAGTGTCCTAAAGGATATCTTTATTCATTCATTTAACGTGATAGCCAGCTTCGAAGATGGTCTCCAGTGATCACCACATCCCAGTATTCACACCCTGGTGTAGTCTCCTCCCATTTTGTATCAGTATTAGTCTGCATGACCAGTGACATATGGCAGGAGTGAAGGTTTGTTACTTCCAAGATTAGGTCATAAAAGACACTGTGGGTTCCACTTTGGGGGCTCTCTCTTGCTTTCTTCATTGCTTACTCTGAACGAAGCTGGTTGCCATGCTGTGAGGAGCCCTAAGGAGACACCATGCAGAGAGGAACTGAAGCCTCTAGCCAATAGCCAGCGAGAAACTGAGGCCCGGCAGCAAGCATGTGAGTGAGCTTGGAAGTGGATTCTCCAGCCGCAGTCCAGCCCTGTGGTGACAGAAACCCTGGATAACAGCTTAACTACAACTTCATGAGAGAGACCCTGAGCCAGAACCACCCAGTTAAGCTGCTCCTGGATTCCTGATCCTTAAAACCTGCATGAAATAATAAATGTTTGCTATTTTTAAACTCCTAAGTTTTGGAGTAATTTGTTAGGCAGCAAAAAATAACTAGAACATTTAAATAACATTTATTTCCTATATTTATCAGTTTTCATGATGTGCCAAGCACTGTGGGAGTCCCTATCCCCAAGACCTGCTATGTAGATATGGGAAGTGTGATGCTCACAAGCTCTTCATACACTTTCCTTTCAACAACCTGGTGAGGCCAGTGAACTGATTTTGATTCTACAGATCAGGGAGCTATGACTCAGAGAGATTAAACATCGTGCTCAACGCTACCAGTTGATCAGTTTTGCCAAAATAACTAGCAAAAGTTAAGTTTGGTTGCCTGCATCGTGTTCAAATCTCCTTAGTTTCTAGATATGCAAGAGAGAAAACAAGACTTACACTGATGTTCCACTGGGTACACAGATGCAGTAAGGTTTTATTGCTACAGGCTCCAGAGTGACAGCCTGGCATGTGGGCTTTGCGAGGAGCAGGGAGCCCAGCCTCTCTGTGCATCTTAGGATGCCCTCTGGGGACACAGTTGTCTTATCCTTGCCTTCGTGGGTCCCGTGTCTCCTGAAAAGCCTAGGGTGGCATAAGGTGTTGCTAGGATGTGGGCAGCCACTTGGGATACAGAGGTCCATTTTGGAGTAGCCCCCATGTAAAGAAAACCTTGGCAACTGGCAGGGGTGGAACTGCCAGATGTCTTGAGGAGACTGGCGTACAGAGTGAATAGCTGTGATTCAGCATCATTTAGCTTCGGTCACACCATTTTATCACGTTCATCTCTTGGATGTTGAGGTGCTTTATTCACTCTTTGTTTTTAGTGAGTAGCAGTATAGAAACCATAAGTTCTAATACACAAAATTTTAAATGCCATCAAATATGTGGAGCTTTTTGGGGGCATTATACTGGCCACGAGATAAATGTATTAGCATAATAATTGAATGAGACCATGTTTTCTTAATTAATCTTGACTCTTCAGCTGGATAGCATGAAAACATACTAATGCACTCCAAATTAGCAAATTAAGAAATTTTATCTTCACCAAACTGCCAAACTACTGTAACTTAAGAGAGATTCTTTTCCAGCCACTGAATAATAATTGCATTTAAGAATTTTCTAAGGTTGAAGGAATTTAAATCTTTAGGCAGATGGTTACACCAGGTTTGATTATCCATATTTTTGCTATGAATACATTTATTTATGAATAAATAGGTTGTATCAATTAACAGTATAACAGCTGGAACAATAAAAGTGAAAATTAATGTGTTTGCATATGATTTCTTGTCCCAGTTGGAATTTTTGTGTTTTTTGGATTTATATTGCAAACTGGAATTTTTGTTATCATTGGGAATGAAAACGCAGCAGTAGACAGTTGTGTAAGGGAGGAGAAAAAAATAGGGAGTGTTCTCTACAGCCAATGTTAGTACAGATTAATACTATTGACTAGATTATATTCAGGTCAATTATGTCATGTTTATCAGTTATCGTGTTTATGAAAAGTGGCCCAAACTCCTCCTACTTCCCCAATTCTACCTCAGTCCCCCACAGCAATTCTTCCTTGACTTTGCTCCGCTCCGTGAGACCTGCCCTAGCATGTGTTGCTTTTCTAAGCAAGCCAGAACTGGGCACCCTGTGCTGCTCGGAATTTTGTTAGGAAGACGCAAGCCTTTGAAGACAATGCTTCTTCACCTTGACTGCCCGAGGTTTTTCTGCAGAAAAGGATCAGAACATATGACTTGTGAGAAATTTTAAGACTTTGAACTTTTTTGAAAATTAGTATCAGATTAAGGTTATCAGAATCTTTTCTGAGTTCATATCTTACGAAGTATTCTGGCTCAAAGCCTTTATCCTTTATGAAAGCTTCTTAGTCCAATCCAACACTCAGTAACCTCTGAACCATAGCAATAATGGTTTGTTGTTCATTCATTTAAGAAATACTTGTTGAATACCTATTATGGGCTATAGGCTATGCTAGAAAAATATTCTGTGGTTCCTATAGGGACCTGATCTAGCAAACTGATGGTTTACTCTGCAGTGAGGGTAAGCACTGGGGTGTTTGTGAACAGACCAAGAGAGCACAAACCCACACTGAGCTGTGGGTGGCTTCCTGGAAAAGCAGTGCCTAAGCTAAGCCTTAAAGTTGGGATAGAGCAGAGCTTACACACAAAAGACAGGGATGTGGGAATGCTGTGTACACACGACTAGCGAGGTGAGCAGAGGCCAGATCGGAAAGTTTTTGGGCATCAAGCTAGGGAGTTTCCATGTGACTGTGAAAGCAGTGGGGGAGCCACAGATGTTTAAGGAATAAAGTGAAATAATTTGGTTGATGTTTCAGAAACATTACTCTAGAGGATGTCCATTATCGGCAGTGCAATGGATGAGGTACCCTCGCTAACTGTCCCATTGAAAACAACAAAATGCCAGATGAAAACAATTTTTTTTTAATTTATTTTTTTATTTTTTTAAAGATTTTTTTTTTTATTTTTTCCTTTTTCTCCCCAAAGCCCCCCGGTACATAGTTGTATATTCTTCGTTGTGGGTCCTCCTAGTTGTGGCATGTGAGACGCTGCCTCAGCGTGGTCTGATGAGCAGTGCCATGTCCGCGCCCAGGATTCGAACCAACGAAACACTGGGCCGTCTGCAGCGGAGCGCACGAACTTAACCACTCGGCCACGGGGCCAGCCCCCAGATGAAAACAATTTTTCAATAAATTATTAAATGAATCAATGAGCTGGCAAGAAAGTAAGAAACACTCAAACCAAAAAACCAAGGAAAGAGAGGAACTCAGAAAAAGAAGCATGGATGTTTGCCATTTACTTTGAGGGCATTTGCTAAATAAGATGAGCTTCAAGTTTGATTTTGATTTCCTTTTCAGCTGCAGAGTACAGGACACAGCTTGGGGCCCATTCAAAATGGGGAGTGCAATTGGAAAGCTCCATCATGAAGCTGAAACCCCAGAGATTACACCCTTAAAGCAAGGACAAGCTAGAAATAAGCCCACCCTGTTACCCTCAGGGAATTTCATGGAAAATTACCAACCTTGAAATGTGGTGCTAAGACAGGATGGGAGGCAATCTCTCCTGAATGTTTGTAACCACAAACAAGCGTGGTTAAGTTCGCACATTCTACTTCGGCAGCCCGGGGTTTGCTGGTTCAGATCCCGGGTGTGGACCTACACACTGCTTGGCAAGCCATGCTCTGGCGGCCATCCCACATATAAAGTAGAGGAAGATGGGCACGGATGTTAGCTCAGGGCCAGTCCTCCTTAGGAAAAAGAGGAGGATTAGCAGCAGATGTTAGCTCAGGGCTAATCTTCCTCAAAAAAAGAAAGAAAGAAAGAAAAAAGAGCACACAGTAAAATTGAGCAAACAAAAACATACGTAAAATAAACAACAACAAAAAAAGAAGGCCTCATAACGAAGAGCCAGCAGAAACAATACAAAGAATCAGACAAGCAAAGATTATAGAGTAGCATAAATTTATATTAAGTGTATGAAAACAACATCATAAAAGCCTTGATGGGAGAAATGGGAGTATACTATTGTAAGGTTTTTATACTATATATGAAGTTGTATTTGAAGGCAGATTGTGGTAAGTTAAATATGTATTATAACTCTAGAGCAAACACTAAAATAAAAAAATAAAGAGTTATGTCTAAGCAGCCAACAAAGGAGATAAAATGGAATCATAAAAAACATTCGGTTAATTCAAAAGAGGGTAGAAAAAGAGGAAAAGGGGAACAAAGAACAGAAGGAACAAATAGAGAACAAGTAGCAAGATTATAGATTTAAATCTAATCACATCAATAATCACATTAAATGTAAATGGTCTAAACATCTCAGTGAAAAAATGAATAAAAAAGCAAGACTCAACCATATGTTGTTTTCTAGAGACATACAAATATGTTAAATATTTAAAAGTGTTAAATATTGTGTTAAGTATAAAGACACAAATAGGTTAAAAGTAAGAAAATGAGAAAAGGTATAACATGTAACCACTAGTCGAAAGAAAGTTGGAGTGGCTGTATTAATATCTGACAAAGTAGATTTCAGACCAAAAAATAATAACAGGGATTATCATTTTATAATGATAAAGATGTCATTTAAACAAGAATAACTATCCTAAATGTTTATGCATCCAATAAGAAAGCTTCAAAATATATGAAGCAAAAACTGATAGAACTGCGAGAAGAAATAGACAAATCTGTAGCTACAGTTGGAGATTTCAGTTCTCCTTTATTAATGATTCAGTAGGCCTTGTTGGGGCTGGGTTTCTGCATTTCAAGTAAGCTCCCAGATGATGCCAATGTCACATCTGAATAGTGAGATGTTAGAAGGTATATCAGGAGAAAATATCCAGAATGAACTGCAGAGACAAGGGAAGGGTAAATACAGAAGAAAGGGTAAGAGATACATGGATATAGTGAAAAAGCTCAACGTATGTGTAATTAGATTCCAAGGAGAGGAGAGAATGTGACAGAAATAATATTTGAAGAGATAGTAATAGCTAAGAATTTGTTAAAAAGATATCAAGCCATAGATTTATGAATTCTGGAAATTCCAAGTAGGATAAATACAAATAAAACCACATCGTCTCATATATATATTTAAAAACTGTTGAAAACTAAAGACAGAGAGAAAATCTTAAAAGCAGCTATAGAAAAAATAAAGATTACTTTCAAAGGGGTGACAGTTAGACTGATGGCTGACTTGTCAACAGAAAAAAATGGAATTGGGCCTCCAAATCTATAAAGCAAAAATTGACAAAACTACAGGGAGAAATATATAAATCCTCATTCACAGTGGGAGATTTTAAGATATCTCTTAGTATTTAATAGAACAAATAGACAAAAAAAATCAAAAAGATATAACAATAGGATTATTGATACATTTGATGTAAATTGACTCATATAAACCCTATGCCCAACAGCTGTAGAATAAACCTTCTTTTCAAACACCTTTAGCATATTTTTAAAAACTGACCATAAACCGAGCTGTAAATTTCGAAGGATTGACTTTGTATACAGACTGTTCTGTCAACATTACTGTTAAGCTAGCCATCAGTCTTTAAAAGGATAACTAGAAAAATCCCTGTATTTTTTAGTAATTTAGTCATGTCACGTTAATATTCTCTCTCTGATGTCTGTAAGAACCACAGTAACATCCCCTTGTTCATTCCTGAAAGCAGTTATTTATACCTTTCCTCTTTTTTTATCTTGTTAGGAATTTATCCATTTATTAGTCTTTTCAAAGAACAACGTTTGCCTTTGTTAATTTTCTTTATTGTATGCTGCTTCTATAGGTCATTAATTTCTACTCTTATAATTTATTTCCTTCTGCTTTCTTTTGGTTTAAGTTTTTCTGGCTTCTTGAGGTATATGCTTAGTTCACTGATTTTTGGGCTTTCTTTTACTTTAATATATGCATTTAAAGCAAAATTTTTCTTTAAACATAGTGTTGTGTACCTCATTACATGGGTATGTAGTATTTTTATTAATTAAACAAAATATTGTCTAATTTCCACCATAATTTCTTCTATGACTCAAGGGTTATTAATTTTCAAACATATGGGAATTTTCTAGGCGTCTTATTATTGCTGATATTAGTCTGGTTACATTATAATCAGAAAACATCTTCTATGATTTCAGACATTAAATGACGTCTGTTGAAAATTGCTTTAAATCTGTTCTTTAGTTGTCGTATGCAGTGCTCTATACAATTTTATTAAGTCAAATTTGTTACTGTGTTATTCAAATCTATACATTCACCGATTATTTTTTGTCTGCCTATTCTACCTGATACTGAGAAGTGTGTTAAAATCCACTACGATTGTTAATTTGTCTGTTTCTCCTTGGAGTTCGTTCAAATTTTGTTTTATGTATTCAGAGTCTATATTATTTATTTCATGCAAATTTAGAATTATTTCCTGTCTCCCATAATTGAACTGTGTATAATTATGAATTTTTTGTTTATCTATGGTAATGCTTTTTGCCTTAATGCATCCTTTGTTGATCAATAATATTAACATACCCACACAGCTTTTTTTTGGTTAGTGTTTGCAGGATGTATCTTTTTCCATCTTTTTATTTTCAACTTTTCTGTATCCTTACATTTTAGATGTAACTCTTACACATAATATATACTTTATTTTTAAAAAATTCAGTGACTCTTGGGGCCAGCCCCATGGCTGAGTGGTTAAGCTTGTGCGTTCCGCTGCGGCAGCCGAGTGTTTCGTCAGTTCAAATCCTAGGCGGGGACATGGCACCACTCATCAAGCCATGCTGAGGTGGCGTCCCACATGCCACAACTAGAAGGACCCACAACTAAGAATATACAACTATGTACTGGGGGCTTTGAGGAGAAAAAGGAAAAAAATAAAATCTTTAAAAAAAAAAATTCAGTGACTCTTTGTCTTTAATTTGTCCTTGTCTTTTTACTTGGAGCATTTAGTTCATATATTATTTCCAATACTGATATATTGAGGTTTAAGTCTGCCACCTTTTTACTAGATTTACTAAATATAAACTTCCAGCTTGGCAGTTATTTTCTTTTAGCATTTTGAAGATATTGTTTCACTCTCTTTTCACTTTATTGTTTCTGTTAAGAAGTCATCTACCAGTCTAACTCTTGCTTCTTTAAAGGCAATCTACCTTTTTTCTCTGTCTAGTTTAAAAAAAATTCTCTTCGCCTTTAGTTTAGTAGTTTTATTATAAAGGATTTAGGTGAGGATTTCTTTATACTTATCCTCATTGGTGTTCTTAGGGTCTCTCAAGTTGATGGATTGATGTTTTTCAACAATTTTGATAAATTCTTAGTCATTGTTATCATTCTCTCTTCTTCTAGGATTTCAATTACTGGTACTTCAAGCTTCCTTTCTGTGTATTCTATGTCTCTTACCCTCTCTTCAAATGTTCCCAACCTGTTATCTCTCTGTGCTTAAGTCTGAGTATTTTCTTCTTCTTTATCTTCCAGTTCATTAATTCTCTCATCTGTATATGTACTGCTGAATAATCCATTCACTGAGTTCTTTTTTTTTTTTTAAAGATTTTATCTTTTCCTTTTTCTCCCCAAAGCCCCCTGGTACATAATTGTATATTCTTCGTTGTGGGTCCTTCTAGTTGTGGCATGTGGAACGCTGCCTCAGCATGGTTTGATGAGCAGTGCCATGTCCGCACCCAGGATTCGAACCAACAAAACACTGGGCCGCCTGCAGCAGAGCATGCGAACTTAACCACTTGACCACGTGGCCAGCCCCCATTCACTGAGTTCTTAATTCAGGTTATTCTGTTTTTCAATTCTTGAATTTCTTGTTTTTGTTTCCAAATCACTGGTGAAATTTTCACATCTTGTCTTTTATCTGCTTGAGCATAGCAAGTATAGTTATTTTAAAATATATCTAAAATATAGTTATTTTTAAATGTCTGACAGCTTCAATGACTAGAGCTCTCGTGTGTCTGTTTCTATTAACTGTTATTTCTGTTGATTTTCATTCACATTGTCTCGTTTTCCTGTGGTCTGGTTATTTTTTTATTGTGTTTTGGACATTGTGTGTGCAATATTGTTCACAGAAAGTTTTGAGGCCTAGGATCATGTCAGTTTCCTCCAGAGTAGATTTGTTTTTGGTTTTGCCAGACAGCTGGGGACATTAGCTGTGCACAGCTACTTCAATAAAATTTCAGGGCTTGAAATGATTTGTAGCTGAGTCACAGTCCCTGCAGGAGCCTACTTACGGTTTGTGCTTATGGCCAGGATACAGACTTTTGTGGTCGCATGCTAAATTGATGGGGGCTCACTAGTCTTCTCTTTACTTGGCAGGCCTGACTACCAATCCCTCTCACCCTCAAGGCTGTCAAAATTTTAACTTAACCTCTTGGCCTTTTACTTTTCCCACCTCAGAAATGGCAACTGCCTCCTGGGGAAAGTGGCCTCAAATGCTGTGCTCTGCTCCCAAGGTCTCCCAGGATGTCCTTTCTGAGATCCCGTCCTGGTAATTCTTTACTATCATGTTGGGGCTCTTTCGTGCTTTCAAGCAGGTTTTATTTTTATTTGTTTTCCAGATTCTCTAATTGTCTTTTGTGGTAGGGTTAGTGGTAACTAGTCCACCATTACTTAAAGTGAAAGTGCTTTACTCTGTTCTTTTTCTTCATGGTTGACTTGACTTGAAAAAAGAAAAGTGAATTTCTACTTTACTTCATATACAATAATACATTCAACATGAATTAAAGGTCAAAATAAGAAAAGTATTTTAGTAGAAAACGGAAGACTTTATCTTGATATTCTTAAGACAGAAGTATCCAGGAAACATATCTAAGGAAAATAATTGATAAGTTAGACCAAAATAAAATATCAAGTTTGTAACAACAAAAGTCATGAAAACTAAGGTTAAAATGCAAGGCTGTCAGCGAGAGAAAGATAATCTGTGTATGACTCCACTCATATGAGGAATTTAAAACTATGGACCAAGAACAGTTTAGTGGATACCAGGGGAAAGGTGGGGTGGGGGGTGGGCACAAAGGGTGAAGTGGTGCACCTACAACATGACTGACAAACATTAATGTACAATTGAAATTTCACAAGATTGTAACCTATCAATAACTCAATAAAATAATAATAATAAAAAAATGCAAGGCTGTTTCAGAAAATAGTTTTTAAACGTCCGTAACTGACCAAAGATTTTTATCTAGAATATATTAAAAAAAAAAGAAATTAACAAACAATCCAATAGAAAAAAGTGGCAAAAGATACAAACAGACAATGAAGAGGATGCTCTACAAGCATATGATAAGATACTCAACTTGCCAGGATTCAGGGAACTCAAAATTAAAACAATGAAATGTTTCATGCCCATCACATTGTCGAAATTTTTAAAAATCTGACAAGTGTTTCAAGAGACAGGAAGTCACCTGTAAGCCAGAGTGCTAAGGAGAACAGGCAGTTGTGCTTTGGATGGTAATATCTGTTGAAAGTTGAATACATACCCTCCTTTTGACTGAGCCATCCCAAACCTAGTTATAAAGCCTTGAGGTATTCTTGAACATGTGCATACGGAGACTTACTTATATCAGATCTTTATTGCAGCACTATTAGCGATGATAAAAAGTGGGAAACAACGTGTATCCCTCAATAGGAAAATGAGTTGAAAAACTGAGACATATTTATTTAATAGATTCATATAAAACAGTTAAAGTTATTGAACTAAATCTATGTGAATCAAGATGGATAAATTTTGAGAATGTATTGGTTAAGAGAAGAACATGATGATGTGTATAGTATGACGTAATACAAAGGTTAAAAGTAAGGAAAATAATTCTATAAATTCTTTGAAGATATATACAAAAGTTGCCAATATACAACAACATAAGCAGAATGGGTATACACCAACTTCTGGTTACCTCTGGGGAGAAGCAGAGATTGGGATGGAGGAAGAAAATGAGACTTTCACCTCTAGTGGTACTGTTTTCTTTCTTACACAACAAAAACAAAAGACGAAAGTTGAAACAAATATGGCACAATGTTAAGATTTTTGTTAAGTTAAAAAAATTAATTAAATAAGGCATCTAACAGTTCCAAACATAAATAGGATTAAAGAAAAGAAGGGAAAGGGGATTGAGAGAGAGGGAGGGAAGCACTCAGACTCGGCGGATGTCCCTAGGTGTCATAAGCAGCTGCAGAGCTTGAGGTGGTTGACATTGACAATATTTCATATGGAGAATGTTTTTTAAAAACTGGTTCCAATAAGGATGGAAGATGATGTCTTGGCATGTGTAGAAAGCTGGCTGAAAGAATTATGAGGTTAGAGATAAGCAATCTGGATCCTTACTGATGTCAGTTTCTTTGAGACTACAGGAGAGTCACCCTCGTTTAACATCTTTATCCATAATCTGGAGGTCACAGAGCACAGGAAACTCTGGGCTCAGAAAGGGCACCAAGCCCTTCCCAGGTATGAGGTTTCAGGCTGCTTTCACTGGGCTGTAGAGTAGACCAAGAAGGGGTTATCTGAACTCTACTAAATGGGCACTGAGTGATGCTGACCCCCCAGAAGGGATGCAGGTGCAGCTGTCATCAGGTGTCCTGGGTCAGTATGCCATCAAGGACCAAGCTGAGAGCACTAGCTGGGAGGCAACTTAAATTTGGCAGATACCCAGGGAGAAAAGTGTGCACAGCTGGCCCAGAACAGGCAAGGCAAGGCTGGAAGGACATCTGATCAGGGTTCCTGAAGTTGTGATGCAAATGTTTTTGCTCACCAAACTCTAGAATGTTGAATATAAGTATTTGAGAGAGGGAAATCTATAATAAAGGAAAAGAAACAAGATCTTTCAAGCTTCTGTCCCTAAGTTGGGAGTGCCTACTGAAAGAAAAATTGATCAAAAAGATTTTGTTTAAATTGAGAAGACTTTTGGATCCAGCCTTGACCTCCGAGCTTGTTTGGGCAAGCCATGTCTAGATAAAACCAAGCATGACTGGGGACCCCAGTGTGGGCCTTCCTTTGGGGTTGAGGCTGACTTTGGTTGCTCCCTTCCTTTTGGGTAGGACACACAGCAAGCTCACATCTGGGGCAGTTTTCCGTCAGTGTAGCTAATTGCCCAAAAAGATGTAAAAACTCCCATTTTTTCCAAAGTATTAAGAAATCTAATGCTAAGCAAGATACAGTCAGACTCCCCAAACTCAGCTTGTGTGTAAATTAAGCAGTATACCACTAATTGGTGTCAAGATGACTTGTTTGAATATCTATTTTTAATTTCTTATGTGCATGGGAAATACCTTATCTTTCAGCCTGTTAAGGAGCTTTCTGATTTTTAAGGATATCATCATAATTGAATAATGAGATGCTGCTTAGCATGCTGTTGTTCAAAAATGTTTCCCCCCTCCAGTTACATTTGTTTCAAAGTAAATAAGAGTGATTATTTCACTTCTTAATGTAAACAGCATGGTCAATTTTCTCCTAAATCTGTTTCTCTTATAGTGACTGAGTTTGTAATTTAACAGAGTTGGAAGGGAATTTTTTTATGTATTTAGGAGGGTCTTCTAAAATAAATTAGGGTTTCTCTGTGAGACTTATAAAAATGGTGGAAATATGATAAATCTTTCTATTGATCAGATACTGGAGGTGTCCAAAATGAACTGATAAATGTTCATATCTTTGTTGAATATTCTTCGAAAAGTCATTGATAGTTACAGATTGTTCATCTTGACTCTGGCTAAAGGAAGACGATTATTGATTAATAAACATCCATTAATTAAAAAATTTTTTTTGGATATGACACCATAAGTAAAGGCAACAAAAGCAAAAATAAACAAAAAGAATTTCTCCATGTCAAGGAGCTTTTTCCCTATATTTTCTTCCAGGAATTTTATGACTTTAATCCATTTAAGTCTTTAAGTTTTTGTGAGTGTCTAGTTTCATTCCTTTGCATGTGATTATCCAATTTTCCCAGCACCATTTATTGAAGAGACTGTCTTTTCCCCATTGAGTATTCTTGGCTCCCGTGTCAAATGTTAGTTGATCATATATACAGGTTTATTTCTGGGACCTCGATTCTGTTCCATTGGTCTATATGTGTGTTTTTATGCCAGTATCATATTGTTTCGACTACTAGAGCTTTGTAATATAGTTTGAAATCAGGAAGTGTGATGCCTCCCGCTTTGTTCTTCTTTTTCAAGATTGCTTTGGCTATTTGGGGGCTTTTGTGGTTGCAAACAAATTTTAGGATTGTTTTTCCTATTTCTGTAAAAAATGTCATTGGAATCTTGATAGGGGTTGCATTAAATCTATAGATGGTTTTAGATAGTAAGGACATTTTTTCCAGCTTTATTGAGATATGATTGACATATAACTACGTTTAAGGTATACAATGTATTGATTTTTACATTTATATATTGCAACATGATTGCCACCATACTGTTAGGTAACACCTCCATTCCATCACATAATTACCATTTCTTTTTTGTGGTGAGAACATTTAAGTTCTACTCTGTTAGCAACTTTCAAGTGTTTAGTACAGTATTATTAGCTATGATCACCAAGCTGTACATCAGATCCCCAGAACTTGTTAATCTTATAACTGGAATTTGTACACTTTGACTAATATCTCCCCATTTTCCTCACTCCCTAGCCCCTGGTAACTACCATTCTACTCTTGGTTTCTCCGAGTTTGGCTTTTTTAGATGCCACATATAAGTGACACCATATAATATTTGTATTTCTCTGATGTTTTTTGCTTAGCATAATGCCTCGTTTCATCCAAGTTGGTGCAAATGGCAGAGTTTCCTTCTTTTTTATGGCTGAATAATACTTCATCATATACATACCCATTCTATTTACCCATTCATCCATTGATGGATATTTGGGTTCCTTCCACATGTTGACTATTGTGAATAATGCTGCAGTGAACATGGGAGCGCAGATATCTCTTTGAGACAGTGATTTAAATTCCTTTGCATACATACCCAGAAGTGGAATTGCTGGATCATATGGTAGTTCTATTTTTAACTTTTTGAAGAACCTCCATACTGTTTTTCATAGTGTCTGTACCAATTTACATTCCCACCAACAGTGCACAAGGGTTCCCTTTTCTCCACATCTTTGCCCACACTTGTTATTTCTTGGCTTTTTGATGACAGCCATGGACAGAATGGACATTTTAATAATATTAATTCTTCCAATCCATCTTTTTATTTGTGTATTCTTCAATTTATTTCATCAGTATCTTATAGTTTTCAGTGTATAGATCTTTCACCTTCTTGGTTAAATTTATTCCCAAGTATTTTACTGTTTTTGACGCTGTTGTGAATAAGATTGTTTTCTTTATTTCTTTTTCAAATAATTTGCTATTAGTGTATAGAAATACTACTGATTTTTGTATGTTGATTTTGTATAATGCAATTTTGCTGAATTTGTTGGTTAGAACTAACACTATTTTGGTGAAGTCTTTAAGATTTTCTGTATATAAAATCATATCATCTGCAAACAGAGACAGTTTTACTCTTCCTTTATGATTCAGATGGCTTTTATTTCTTTCCCTTGCCTAATGGCTCTGGCTGGGACTTCCAGTACTATGTTGAAGAGGAGTGGTGAGAGTGGGCACCCGTATCTTGTTCCTGATCTCAGAGGGAAAGCTTTCGACCTTTCACTATTGAGTATGATGTTAGCTGTAGGCTTGTCATATATGGCCTTTATTATGTTGAGATATGTTCCTTTAATACCCAACTAGCTGAGAGTTTTTATCATGAGTGAATGTTAAACTTTGTCAAATGCTTTTTCTGTATCTATTGAGATGACCATACGATTTTCATCTTTCATTCTATTAATGTGGTTTGTCACATTTATTGATTTGTGTATGTTGAACCATCCTTGCATCCCAGGGATAAATCTCACTTGATCATGTGCTGTTGAATTCCAATTTTTCCATTTTGTCAGTATTTTGCTGAGAATTTTTGCATCTATTTTCATAAAGGATACTGGCCTTTAGTTTTCTTTTCTTGTAGTGTCCTTATCTGACTTTGTTACTGTAGTCTTGGCCTTGCAAAATGAGTTTGGGAGTGTTCCTTCCTCTTCAATATTTTGGAACCGTTTGAGGATTGGTGTTAAGTCTTCTTTAAATGTTTGGTAAAATTCAACAGTGAAACTATCTGGTCCTGGGATTTCCTGTATTGGGAGGTTTTTGATTACTTATTCAATTTCCTTACTCATTATTGTTCTGTTCAAGTTTTCTATTTCTTCACGATTCACTCTCAGTTTCTCCAGGAATTCTTTCATTTCTTCTAGGTTGCCCAGTTTTTTGGCGTATAATTGTTCATTGTACTCTCTTGTGCTCCTTTGTATTTCTGTGGTATCAATTGTAATGTCTCCTCTTTCATTTAGAATTTTATTTATTTAGTTCTTCTCTCTTTTTTTCTTGGTTAATATAGCTAAAACTAAAGGTTTGTCAATTTTGTTTATCTTTTCAAAAAAGCAACTCTTAGTTTTGTCAATCTTTTCTATTCCTTTCCTGTTCTTTATTTCATTTATTTCTTCTCTAATTGTTATTATTTCCTTCCTTCTGCTAACTTTGGGCTTAGTTTGTTCTTTTTCTAGTTCCTTGAGATGTAAAGTAATGTTGTTTATTTGAGATCTTTTAATTTTCTCTATATGTGCATTTATCACTATAAACTTTCCTCTTAGAACTGCCTTTGCAGTATCCGTAGGTTTTTGCACGTTCTGTTTCCATTTTTATTTGTCTCAAGATATTCTTTTAATTTTCCTTTTGATTTCTTCTTTGACCCATTGGTTGTTCAGGAGTGTATTGTTTAATTTCCGTGTATTTGTGGATTTTCTGGCTTTCTTCCAATTACTGATTTCAAGTTTCATACCATTGGGGTCAGAAAAGATACTTAGTAAGATTTCAATCTTAAATCATGAGAATCTGTTAGGTCCATTTGGTCTATAACGTCGTTCAAATTGGTTGTTTCTTTGTTGATCGTCTGTCTGGATGATCTAGCCATTGCTCACAATGGGGTATTGAAGTCCTCTACTGTTATCGGATTGCTGTTTATTTCTCCTTTTAGTTCTATTAATATTTGTTTTATATGTGTAGGGGGTCTGCTGTTGGGTGCATAAATATTTATATTTATTACATCTTCTGGAGGGATTAAGCCATTTATCATTATATAATGATCTTCTTTGTCTCTTTTGGCCCTTTATACCTTAAAATCTATTTTTTTCTGATATAACTACTGCTTTTTTTTGGTTACCATTGCTTGAAATAGCTTTTTTCATCCCTTCACTCTCAGTCTGAGTGTGTCTTTAAAGCTAAAGTGAGTTTCTTATAGGCAGCATATTGTTAGTTGTTTTTTTTTTTTTATAGATTCAGCCATTCTGTGTCTTTTGATTGGAGAATTTACCCCATTTATCTTTTAAGTAATTATTGATAGCTCAGGACTTACTGTTGCCATTTTGTTAATTGTTTTCTGGCTGTTTTGTCAATCCTTTGTTCCTTGCTTCTTATCTTGCTGTCTTCTTTCATGATTCAATGACTTTTTGTAGTGGTATGTGTTGGGGAGGAAGACATTTCCTCTATTCTCTGGGTCCTTCTGGCTGGGGTGTGAATTAAATTCACATGAGACAGGGCTGGCCCCGTGGCCAAGTGGTTAAGTTCGCACACTCCGCTGCAGGCGGCCCAGTGTTTCGTTGGTTCGAATCCTGGGCACGGACATGACACTGCTCATCAGGCCATGCTGAGGCGGCGTCCCACATACCACAACTAGAAGGACCCACAACAAAGAATATACAACTATGTACCGGGGGGGCTTTGGGGAGAAAAAGGAAAAAATAAAATCTTTAAAAAAAAAAATTCACATGAGACATAATAACAGGAGAAAATTAAACAAAGCTTTATAACATGTATATATGGGAGAGACTCAGGGAAATTGATCAACTCCCCAAAATGACAGAAGTTCTCATCTTAAATACCATCTTCAGTTACAAAGGAGGATGTTGGGGGTAGGGAGAATCAGTTATGGGAGATTACCAGACAAGCACTAGAGTAAGGTTATTATGCAGATGTAAGTCCTTGCCTTCCACATTGATAAGAGTTTCTAGAGATCAGGTCATCCCCCCTTCTTCCTGGTACAGAGAGGGAGACACCTTTACAGATGGAGATTTCCTTTACAAATGTAAATGTCTCTTAACAAAGAGTAACTTCTACTTTTCAGTGTTTCTCCCATGTCTGCAGTTTTAAAAGTAACCAGCCCAAAATAATCCTCATGCCAAAGAGACATATCTTGGGGTGGCCAATTCCAATCCCCCACATATGCTTTGACTACTTTATCATAATTTTTTGTGCATCTACTACATGTTTTTTCTTTGTGGTTATCATGAGGTTTACATAAAATATACTATATTTGTAACATCCTATCTTAAGCTGATAGGCTTCAATAGCATACATAAAATTTATACTTCATTTTCCCCTCCTCACACTTTAGGTTATTGATATAACAACTTGCATTTGTTTTGTTTTGTTTTGTTTTGTTTTTCTGAGGAAAATTCACCCTGAGGGTTAGGGTTGCCAATCTTCCTCGGGTGTTTTTCCTTGAGGAAGTTTAGCCCTGAGCTAACATCTGTGCCAATATTCCTCTGCTTTATATGTGGGTCACCACCACAGCATGGCTGATAAGTGGTGTAGGTCCACGCCCAGGATCTGAACCCACAAACGTGGGCCGCTGAAGAAGAGCACACCAAACTTAACCACTCAGCTATGGGGCTGGTCCCTTTTTAACTTTTAAACTAGAGCTGTAAGTTAATTATGCCGTACCATTACAATATTAGAGAATCTGACTTTGACTATATATTTACCATTACCAGTTTTACACCTACCTTCATATGTTTTTATGGTGTTAATTAGCACCTTTTAATTTCCACTTGAAAAATGCCCTTTAGCGTTTCTTGTAAGGCAAGTATAGTGGTAATGAACTCCCTCAGCTTTTGTTTGCATGGGAAAGTCTGTATCTCTCTTTCGTTTATAAAGAACAGCTTTGTTGGGTATAGCATTCTTGGTTGACAGTTTTTTCTTTCAATATTTTGAATACATCATCCCACTCTCTCCTGGCCAGCAAAGTGTCTGCTGAGAAATTTGCCCATAATCTTGTGGGGGTTCCCTTATATGTGATGAGTTACTTTTCTTTTGCTGCCTTCAATATTCTCTTTGACTATTGACAATTTAATTATAATATGTCGCAGCATAGCTCTTTTTGATTCAACCTATTTGGGGTTCTTTGGGCCTCCTGAATCTGGATATCGACTATTTTCCCCAAGTTTGGAAAGTTTTCAGCCATTATTGCTTTAAATATACTTTCTGTCTTTTTCTGTTTCTCTTTCTCTTCTCCTTCTGTAACTCCATAATGTGTATATTGTTTCTCTTAATAATCTCCCATAAATCCTGTGGGCTTTCCTTGCTCTCTTTCATTCTTTTTTCTTCTTGCTCCTCTGACTGGAGAATTCAAATTACCTATCTTCTAGGTCACTGATTCTTTCTTCTGCTTAGTCATGTCTGATGATGAAGCCCTCTACTGAATTTTTCAGTTCATTGCACTCTTCAGCTCCAGGATTTGTTTGAGTTTCTTTGATGGTTTCTATTTCTTTGTTGAACCTTTTTTTTTTGTTCATGCATTGTTTTCCTAATTTCATTTACTGTTTATGTGTTCTTGTAGTCCACTAAGCTTCATTAAGAAGATTATTCTGAATTCTTTGTCAGACGGTTCATAGATATCCATTTCTTTAGGTTCAGTTATTGGAGTTTTATTAGTTTCCTTTCATGGTGTCATGGTTTACCTGATTCTTCATGATCTTTGATTCCTCCTCTTCCAGACATTACAGGTTCCCTTTGGCAGGGACAGTCCTTCACCAGTTAGCTCAGCCTGGGGCTCTGAATGGGTCAACTGATAGTGTCTTTGAGCAGGTGGGGCTTGCTATCAGGGTCTCTATTTGGGCAAGACACTGCCTGAGCTCTGAGGTTGGGGGGTGCTGCTGGCTGGGAGCAGTTGGATAGGACTGCAGGCTTGGTTCTCTGCCCAAGCATGGCTGTAGGATGGGCTCCGCAGTTGCCTGAATTCTCTAGTCAGGCTTCCTGGTTGGGCAGGACTGAATGCTACATTCAGTAGTTGGGTAGGGCTGCAAATTTTCTTTCCTGCTCAAGTGGAGCCATAGAACAGACCCCATGACTGGTATGGCTCATTGGCTGGGGACCTGAATAAGACAGAACTACCCACCAATTTCCCTGGCCAGACAAGGCCACTGGCTTGGCTCTGCAGGTGGACAGAGCTGCTTGTATGCCACTACCAGTGGGGCTGTAGGATGGGTCACGCAACCTCCAAGGTGCTCCAGCCTGGCCAGACTGGACTGGGGGTTATATTCCACAGTAGAGAGGGATTTGAATCTGCTTTCCTATCTGGGTGGGGCTGCAGAACAGCCTCCACAGCCAGTACAGCTCATTGGTTGGGGACTTGAATCAGGCAGAGCTGCTCACCAAGCTCCCTGGGCAGACAGGGTCACCCGCTTGGCTCTGTTGATGGATAGAGGTGCTGGCTGGGCTAAGATTTGTGGAACGTTTTAGTGCATGCCAGGCACTGTACTAAGCACTCTGGAGGCATTGCTTCATTCAATTATTTCGCCAACAATATAATTAGTCCCATTTTGCAGATGAGAGAACTGAAGTTGAGAGTAATGAGGGTGAGGGAGGGAAGCTGGGATTCAAGCCCAGGGCTACATGATGCAAAAGCCCCATGTTCTCAACCTCCATGCCTTTCTGTTTGTTATTTCGGAATCCTTCGTTGGTCTCTTCACAGGTGAGATCACACAGATTCTTAGTTCTAACTGCCATGGCTTTTCCTTAGCTCTGCATCCTTTGTCTTGATCATAGAATTTTCCATTTCTATGGGGCAGGGTGAAGAGAATCCTTATCTGCTGTGCAGTTTCTGCTGTTACACACAAACATTACAGACAAACTTTTTAAAAAAAATCTTTAAATGGACCAAATCTGGGGATCTTCTTTAAGTTATTCCTATTTTGAAAACTAGTGATGATTCTACTTTAACAACTTTCTCACCCTTTTTTCCCCACATTCTATCCCCAAATGAAGCCTCATGAAAACTTGTTAATGTTCCTAAACTGTGAGGGTAAGAAATCTCAGGGCATAGTGGTTAAGTTAAGAGTGCTCTGCTTCAGTGGCCTGCGTTCAGTTCCTGGGAGACCTACACCACTTGTTGGCAGCCATGCTGTGGCAGTGACCCACACACAAAACAGAGGAAGATTGGCACAGATGTTAGCTCAGGGCAAATCTTCCTCAGCAAAAAAAAAAAAAAAGAGAGAGAGAGAGAAATCTCTCTTCTATACTGAGTCCTCCTAATATCTGGCAAATGTGTTAGACAAGTCAAGTAGGTTGTAGGGAAGTGTCAGAGGCATAAATGAGAAATTAGTCTGAACTTAAAAGTGGGAATCAGGTGTTAATTGTATTCAGCAAGTAAAGATTGAAATGTTTACTCTTAAGACAGGATGAAATGGAAGCTAGATTGAAGAGATCACTTCACATTTGGTAAAAAATTATTTAGTTATTTATTTCCATGATCTCAAATCCTCGTTTTGAATTCTGATTTTAAAGTGGTTTTCTAAGTTGGAGTGTGATCCCTGCCATTAATACTTACTTACCCCCGAGTACTTATATCTTCATACAGATGTGTATTACTGATGTTGGAATAAGACTTGTTTTTTGTTGTGCATCCAGTTGTCTTGTCATTTGGAAAAATAGTGATCTACTTGGTTTTTTTGTTTTGTTTTTAATTTCTCAAGTTTCTCTTTATTTTTTCCAGCGTTATTGAGGTCTAATTAACATCAGTGATCTATTTGGACCTTTCCTGTAGCACAGAGGAATGATCTAGTTGCAGACCTTTTTTAGGAGCTACAAATGTCCTGGTCGAAAAAAGAATTCTCATAGCCCTTCTTTGCTTCCTAGCCTTACCTGTATCCCCCCATCGTCCGTGAACACCAACGTAAAGACCCACCCCATTCAGGCCCACTGCCAGCTCTCCTCAGAGCCTGCTGCGTGGGTCTTGGTGAGCTGGTCTGGTCAGCATGTATTTCTGAGGGAGGAAGGGCAGGCTCTGTCGAGGAGGGGCCCTGGATTTCTATTATACTTCAGTCAGAGGCCAGGATTTATTTGTTGTTAAGGAGAGAATAAATTAAAGCAAGCATGTTCTTATGAAGGCTGTGGGTGTGTAGTTGGGGACCATTGTGAGGCCCCCCCAAACATGGAAATGAGGAGGAGAGAATGACCTCAGAGCCAAGTGAGGAAATCTATAGGAATTGGATCAAAGCCCGTGCTTCAGAGTGAGCTTGTCAACAGGAAGGTTCCTCAAAGAAGGGGTGTCTCTTAGAAGCATGACCAGTCCACTCAAGGTCAGCAGGGAGGGAGGTGATGAGAGGCCCCTCCAGGCACTCCCCCAGGATGCCTGGCAGCACCTCAACCTGTGAGCAGGGCTACCCCTGCTGCGGAGACGGAGACCAAGTCATGCTGCCCCGAAACACATGACCCACACTATTCCTGAAATTGCATGTCCACCTAGAGGACGAGAATGTGCAGGTCATGTTGACCTAAGTGCCGTCCTCCGTGTGAGTGGTCTCTCTCAGTAAACGGGCATGCTGAGTTTTTACAGTAGTCCTGAGAACTTGTCTCAGGGCACCCAGCCCCTGAGAGATGGATGCAGTCTCCACATGCCGGCAGCACCCAACTTCCAAGCCTGCAGTGCTGATGGACAGACCCTGCACTGCGGTGGGTCTGCAGGCCGCCTCCTGGGAGGCCTGGCAAGAGCCGGCCAGCCATGCACTTCAGCTCCCTGCCCAGCTGCAGCCTTGGAAAGTTGACGTCTATACCAGTGACTCTTGGGTCCACCTGTGACCCAAAAATGTTGAAGCCCTAACCCCCAGTACGGGTGAATGTGGTCCTATTTGGAAATAGGCACTTTGCAGGTAATCAAGTTAAGATGAGGTCATTAGGGTGGATGCTAATCCAATTTGACTGGTGTCTTCATGAAAAGGGGGAATTTAGATACGCAGAGGAGGACGATGTGAAGATACAGAGAGAACACTGTGTAAATGCCAAGGAATGCCTAGGGTACCAGAATCCAGGAGGACGCTCTGGAACAGGCGCATAGCCCTCCCTGTGAACCGATCCTGCTGACACCTTGGTTTCCAGGCTTCGGCCTCTGAACTAGGAGATAATACATTTCTGGTGTTTCAGCCACGCGCTTTGTGGGACTTTTTTTAACAGCAGCCCTGGGAGAGTAACACGCCCTGTGCCAGACTCTTCACCAGGGAACTCTGAGTTAAAGCTGTTAATTACCAGCCACCATTTAGCCCTGTTGGTGGAAAAGCAAGGCCCTAAGAACATGAACTACGCTAGGCCCCAGGTGGTGTGGCCCTCGGAGAACTCCTGGTAGGGACTTTAGTGAGCAGGGACAGATGCCCTCAGGGCTGAATCGGTATCATCCAGTGCTTCTTTTAAAGTTCCTTTCAGATAAAATAAGCATTTCAGGCTACGTATATAGAAGGCAGTAGCACCAAAAGATGTTCCTAAAGACAAAGTATAATTTACTTAAGCGGGTGTTTAGCATTTTGCCCCAAACATAAGTAAACTTAGTCTGTTTGTTTTAATGCTTTGTAAACCCCTGAATATTTACTTTGAGATTTTTGACCACATACTAACTTTCCAGTAAGGAAGTTCAGACATTTTAAACTATTTGCACAAAAAATATGTTGTCATTTTTTTAATGAAATTTGAAATTTCCCATGTTTAATGTAAAAACAGCTGTCATGAATTATCTCAGGTGCCTCACCTCCACAGGGTAAAGGCAGAAGCATTTGGTCTTAAGCAAAAAAATGACTGTCAAATTTTGACCAAGTGAAAACATGGGATTACAATAAATGTAATGTATGCTTTTATCTATAATATTCACTCACTGAAATAATTAACTAAATTTCTGAAATAGTCCTTCTTTCATAGTTTGACATACTTTTTTCTAGATTTACATTTTTTATTAATTCTATTAATTAGTTATTAATTAATACATTTTTATTAATTATTAAGTATTAATTCTGGAAGCCATCCAATGAGGCTGACAGATTTTCTCCCATTTTGTGGATTAAAAACGCTACGACCCTAAATGGCTTGTCCAAAGCCATGAAGAATAAATATTGAGAAAGGAACATCTATCTGTCGCAGCTTTTGTCTTCTTATTCCTTCCACAAATATTCCTTTCTTGAGAGCAACTCTCCTGTTCAGATTCTTCATCAGGCTCACACACACGCAGATGGAAGAGCAAAGTCCTTGCTTCTGATTGATGGCCTTGGCCCACCCCTTCCATGGACCACACCTGTGAGTCGGGTACGGCCAACCCCATGTTACGGAGGCTCAGAGGGGTTTAATATCCCGCACGAGGGCGCATAGCTAGTTCACGACTGCTCGGTCTGAGGCTGGTACGGGACGTAAAGGAAGTTCACATCCATTGTCTTTTCATTATTGCAGGCGGTCCCCAAAATGAAAAGAATTTTTGTTAGATTATTGCTATTCCTTAGCACCCACTATATGCCGGATACATACCACAGGAGGCCAGTTCATAGCTTTGTCTCATTTAATCCTCTGAACAACTCTTCAAGGTAAGAGATTACTTCTACTTTTTCCAGCTAAGGAAACAGAAACTTAAGGGTGTAACTAAGGTGTCGTGGGCAGAAACTGGCAGAGGCAGAATTCGGGCCCAGGTCTGACTTGGCTGAAAGCATAAGTTTGTTCTGCTGCACGGATGACAGTACTGTATGTGCTGAATGGGACAAATGTCTCAGGAAAGCGCCATCAGGGCCCTACGGGGCTCTGAGGAGGGGGGGCATGACTCTAGTGGGGGCTGGTGATGAGGGTGATCAGGGCAGGCTTCCTGGAAGAGTGGGTGCAGGAGGCAGGCAGAGCAGGGCGAAGGATGGGAGGGCGGGAGAAAGGTCAGAGACACCTGCCCTCACTGTCTGCTCAGCCGCCGCCGTCCTGTGGGCCAGTGTGTGCTGGAAACTCTTGGGTGTTGACTTTGTGCTTAACACGAGGGGCTATATAGATAAACCCGACGGGGGATGAAGAGTTGAAGAGGGAAGAGAGGGCATGCGGACGGGTGTTTGCTTGGATGCAGAGAAAAACCCGCAGAGAATTTACCCCGGGAGCTGCCGTGGCGCAGGCAGGAGGGGAGCCAGGGCCGCAGTGGAGCGGGGCGAGAGTGGCATCCCAGTTGGCCACACCATCCCTTCGGCTTCTTCTTCTGACTGCCCCCCGCCCCCCACCGACTCCGTGAGTACTTTGCAGATCTTCTTCATATATATTTGCCTTGAAATAATCTTTTATGAGGTTCAGTCTTTCCGGGAGAGTCACGGTGTGAGGGGAGGGCTGCTTTTACAAGGCTCCACGCCTTTCTAAGGCTGTCATTCTTATTTCTCTCCAGAGAGACAGGACATTGCGAAGAGCTGTTGAATTGCTCACTGGTCTTAGAGTTTGCTGTTGTGACCGGCCTTTGCTGAGAAGAGTGAAGTGATGCAGTGACGTCTTTCGGCCTGTCAGTCGAGAGCCAGGGACCATGAGTGCCAGGAAGGAGAGGAGAGGACAGGTGCAGCGTGGTATTAACCCAGAGTCCACCTGCTTCCCGCAGCATCTTCTAGCCGAGGGACCTGGGGACCCTTTTTCACCTTCCTCAAGCCCTGTTTCTCCGACTATAAGACAGTACTAAGATCTGTGTCTGCTCCAGACAAGACACCCAGCACGATGTTTGGCACAGAGCTGGTGTCTGACAGAAGCGTGTTGTATCTGAATCTGAGTCCATATGTTCTCCACTCACAAGACTGCTTTTAGCATCTATCTAACGACTAGTCCCTGAGGCTAAAAGGAAATACTTTGAGCTGCACTGAAAGCTGCTAGGATGGAAAGGACGCAGAGGTCACAGTCCTCAGTAAAGGTCCAACCCAGCAGGCTACTAGGTGCAGCCGTGTCCTCTGGAGCCAGCAACTAGGAGATGAATGTGAACAGTAGCGTCGCCACTGACACACAGCTGTGCTGTGGGTGACTGCAGGCTGCACCCATGAAGCTTGGCGGACACAGTGGGGAGCTCGTCTGGCAGCTGCCCTCAAGCCAGTTGCTGGGTGCACTCAGAAACACTAGCTAACAATCCTTGGCAGATGAGCAAAGACATGAAAAAGCAAGGCAAATGGCCAGTGGGCCGGGCCCTGTCCAGTTGCAGCCTAGGCTCACCTCGAGGCCAGGCTGGGAACCAGGTGCGGCCCTGCCTGGGCTCTGCCCCTCTTTGGAGAGTGGGAGTTTCCAGCTGTTTCTGCCCTTTGGGGGCTCCTAGCAGTGTGTCCTGAGGGACTGAGCAGCTTAGAGTCAGTCTCCAAAGAGGCTTTCACATCAGACACCTCTGATTTGGGGAGGAATTAAGAATGAAGATCAATGGCAGGTAATGCTTACCGGACTAAAACACACAGGAATTGATCATAAACCTCAAACGAAGATGTTAATTCTTATTGCAAGGAAAAATACCTGAGTTTTAAGCAATGCTTTGCCTGGGAAGATGTCCAAAGACCTGAGGCAAGCCCTGTGTTCCCAAGGAGCCGCTGATCCCTGAGAACGAACAAAGAATACACACGAGACGTGGGAATTAAAATCAGACGTTCTTTTCCCCTGACCGTCTTACCTTTAATAGTTATTTAGAAGAAATCTGCATTTTCCCTTGGAATGCGCTGCGTCTTTGCTGGCCGGCTCTGTGTACCGGTCTGCCCGCCTGTTTCCACTGGCTTGTCATGCTCACTAATTAGAGAGCTGCCGCCTGATTCACCTTGTTAATTAGAGGGACTTGCACACGGAGCCCTTCGGGCGGTGCGCGAGAGAGCCTCGCACCAGCGCCCCGAGAACGAGGCGTCTGTGAAGTCATTCTTCTCATCTACCTTCTATTTTTCATTTGAAATGAATAAATCATTGAGATTTTCCTTGTGGAGTGAGAAGCAAGGATTCACATCTTTGTAAGATGTAAATTACATGTGATCAATAGGAAGGGATGGCTCCCGTATTGTACTTACATGATTTCCTAATTTACTCCTTGTCAGTGGATGAAAAATGGCCTCAAATGTGTGTCTCCTCTCCGTGAAGCAGTGTCCTTCATCTGCTAAAGGGGACATTGACTGGGAGACACGCCTGCTTCCTCCAGCTGCTGGAGTCTGTCTGGTGGTCCGTTGCTCACCTGCACAGAGGGAGGGAGGCCCCGAAACCCGGAGGAGGGGGTTGGAGCAGCTCCTCCCCCAGCCTCTCCCAGGCCCCGTCTGCTCAGGAAGAAGCAGGGCCCGGTAGGTAATTTGGACTGAGACCTTCTCCTGTAATAGACACTCTCACTTAATCAAATCGGGATTTTAGATGTATCACGTCTTTAAAAAAGCAAAAGCATTGAAATGCTACTTTGGCGTGGCCCGGCTGTGGCCCTGGTCACAGAACAGCTGTGCCCTTAAGCAACGTGCTCCTCCCTTTCCTCCTGCACAGGGAACTTCGGAAAGTAGTTCCAGTGGCTTTCTCTCCAACTACTTCGTCAAAATTCAGTATTATAGTGAAACAAGAAAAGGAAAAGGTAGCAATTGCTCATTGGTTGAAAGGAGGGTGGTATTAAAGGTGTGGCTTTCCCATAAAAAGAGAGGGATGGGGCTTGACCCCACAAAATCTGGGCGTCTGCTGAGGAGCCTGAGTCAATCACCCCATTATTGGTCTTTGTGGTTAATTAATATCTTAAAAGTTTGCCTTTTTGCTCGTCCATAGCATTTGCAGTAACTGTGCATGCTGTCTTGCAGAGATTTTGGCAAAAGATTTGCAAATATTTCTTTAGAAAAAGGAAAGAATTTTACACCTGCTCCTCCTGGGCAGGGCATAGACTGGGGTATCTGTTTTCTAGAATGCTCTTTCCACCGTTCTGAACATCTGATTTTGTGCCCACAAGCACGCATTTAGCACTTACTGCACAAAAAACACTGCCCCAGCCCCGAGGGAAAGCTCTCACACAGAGACCCTCCCTGTCCTGGGACCCCATGCGCATCTGGATGGAGGAAAGAACCGGAGAAGACACAAATCCTTACCACACAGAGTGGTGGGTGCTCCGGAGCCTGCACAGAGGAGGAGAGTGGAGACTGAGGTCACAGATGGAGGGACCCTTTTGAGGGCTGCTGGGGGACAAGCGGAGCTTGCCAGGTGGGGAAGGCCTTGCAGGCAGGGAGCACAGCGCACACAAAGCCGTGGAAATGCGTGGCCCTCTGCAGGGATGTGAGGGGCTCAGGGAGGCTGGAGAATAGATGAGTGAGAGGAGAGATGGCTGCTGGCCAGGAAGGCACCAGTCAGGTCCTGAAGGCCCACGCTCCACCTCGGATGTTACCCGGGGTGCTTCTCACTGCAGTATTACTGTGAGGAGCCTCCAGCCCGGGGGAAAGGCAGGAAGGTCAATGTGTGCCTGCCCCAGCGGGTGCTCTGGCTCAGCAGGAGCCCATGCAGGTCTAGAGGCTCCCCAGGAGGCTGCAGAACTGTGCTTGGCTTCCTTGACACATTTGCTCTCTGCACAGCTCCAGCCCTGGGTGCAGGGGCCCTCGGACATAGGGAGGAGAGGGGAAGGTGATGGTGGATGCCGGCCTGCCAGGAATCTCACAGGCAAAACACGCCGCCTCCGTAAGAAGCAGCACCTGTCTTGAGAATTTACCGAAGATCCAGGTTGCGCCAGGAGCGCTCTTGCAGTACTGCCCGGACCCCGAGCTCAGTCCCCCAGCATGATGTGAGCGCCTGCCCTTTGCTAGGGCCAGTGTGAATAACCCAGGATTCAGAGATGGAAAAGGCACCGTCTCCAGCCTTTAAGAAGCTACAAGAGACAGGCAGAAGTGATGCGTGTCTGCGGAAACGCAGAGAACGCGCTGCTAAGTCTCGAAGTAGTGGCCGCGAGAGGCAGTGACGCTGGCGCTGAGTCTTGCAGGGTGAACAGGATTTATGAGACTGAAGTTGGGGGGAAGGGTTTCTAGACAAGGAGCGGCAAGTGCAGAGCAAGGAGACGCGAGTGTGCTTGGTGTGTTCAGGAGCTGCAAGGATTCATTCAGGTTCCAACTCAGGGAATAAGCCTGGGGGGTTTGCAGTGGGGCCCAGGATGGAGGCATTTAGGGCAGAGTGTAAACAGGGTCAGATCTGAATTTATAGAGGAGGCTGTTGCCCTCACCCGGTTGTACAACACCTGGGGTGCTTTTCACAATGCTTTCTGAGATGTTGTGCAAGGCCACGACAGAGGCCCTTTTACCATCCGGGCCAGAGCTAGCTAGGGTCTGAACCAGCACAGACAGAGAGCAGATTCTGAGGTCAATCAGGGCTCGGGCGGCGGGCAGGCAAGCGCTGTCCTGGAGGTGGCTTCCAGCTTAGGGAACTGAGCATCGTACTGAATTAATAGCCTTCTATTCGCAGTCTAGCAGTTGCATCTTGTAGCGATGTGAGACTTCCTGCTTCACAGCTCACCGGGTTACAGCCAGGGGAACGGAAGATCCGGCCACATTCCCAACCTGCCGCCCGAGTAGTGCTGGATCCGACGATGAGTTCCTCACCACCAGAGCACACCACCCCTTCTAATTTGCTTGTAAAACGACAGTTGCGAGCTGTACCATCCCTATCAGCTGTAAATGGTTGTCCCTCTTTTTTAAAAAAACAAAGTCCTTCGTCCCTCTGATGAGCGGTCAGCGTTGTTCCAGGCAGGAGGGAGAGCCAGGGGACCAGGGCTGGAAGCTTCTACCTCAGGGACCCCTGGGCACCACCTCATCTCCTGGGTGAAACCATCTCTTCTTCTCAGACCAGTCCTCACTAGTGGGGGAGCTTTCCAGAGGCTCACAGTGATGTCTAAACACTGACTCAGGGGAGCCCAGCAGCCCCCAAATCTGCTTAGTCCCATCCCCCTGGGGAAGGGTCAAGAGGCCCGGTGCTCCTCTGTCTCCAGGATGCTCACAATAGCCAGGCGGCCCTGCCATTTTCACGGTGAGAGAAGCTGTTTGGACTTAATCTGTAATCCTCCTGATTCAGTCAGTGTCAGTTATGGGTGCCAGGCACCGAGCAGGGCACTGACTGGTCCCTCGCAGCCCCAGCCCTCACACAGCCAGTGCATCTGAGAGAGGTTTCTGAGGACCATATGGCTGAGGTTTCTCACAAGGTGCATCAAGGCTCAGGCGCAAACCTGTATCTCCCTGCATTCAGAGAATACCTCGGTGCCAGGCTTTCCTCTTTTAACAAGTCATTTTCTTCAGTAACGTGGGTTACAAGAAAATGAAGAGGTGGAAACACACACACACACACACAGACCCAGTGAAATGAGAGCAGCATTAAAATAGCAGCTAAGAGCCCCACAAGGTTTTCTCCTGCTTCGTGAGACCCTCTCGGACCCCCTCACCCCGTGGGCCTCATCCTGCAGGCTTGCAGCCAGCCAGCCATCCGGCCGGCCTCCTCCAGGCAGAGCACCACTGTCGCCACTCTAGCTTCCCATGTGACAAGTCCCTGCAGGCAAAGGCTGGCCCTCCTCCTATTGCCCCCAGAGTCCAGCAACACTGCGGGCTCTTGGGAAGCCTCTGCTAAGTCATTAATAGTCTCTCCACACACTTAGAAACTTCATCCTTTGCTTGACTCTCAAGGTAATGTGCGTTGATGG
Organism: Equus caballus; assembly: GCF_041296265.1. Classification (NCBI taxonomy): domain Eukaryota; kingdom Metazoa; phylum Chordata; class Mammalia; order Perissodactyla; family Equidae; genus Equus; species Equus caballus. The sequence continues at coordinate 4,978,546 of NC_091693.1, read as the reverse complement.
CAGACAGTTTGGAAAGTGCAAAGCTGCTGAACTCCATTGCAGGAACGGTGGCCACAGGTTGTTTAGGCCAAATATCTGCTCCCCCCAACCTCCCAACCCCACCTGTGCAGTCTCTGCTTCTCACCTAGTTGATTTTCCACTTTAATTCCTGAACTTTGGCTTCATTACTTTGTATCAGCTATTGCAAAATAATTTTAATGGACTTTTTGGTGTGAGACAAGCATTCTAAGCTTTGTGGTGTCCTTTGCAGTAATAATTAATACGAGAGCATAAACTGCCAGCAGCTGGCTTTACGTAAAGTGGCGGTGCCCACCTCCTTCCTGGTAGGTGGTGTGGGATGCCACACGCCAAGCAAGGTCGAGTTGGTACACACAGGCAGACAAGTGGGGGTCGTTCGCATTCATAAGGATAATTCGTGTTGCCCCCAACATTATTGATAAGCTTGGATAAAGGGGCGTGCAGGCGCGTGCAAGGGATGCGGGCATCCGACCACAGAAGGCCGGCTGATCTGCTGTGCATTCGCAGCAAACCGTGCGCAAATCGGTGAATGGTGAATCTGCCCAGGAGGTTCGGGCGGCATCTTAGTTTTTCCTGTTGGTCCTTTGCTGGAGTAGACCAAAGAATCCTTAAGTCTAAATTTAAGGACTCATTTTGGAACAGCTTTAACCCATGTTTTTTGTTTTTTTTTTTTTTTTAAAGATTTTATTTTTTCCTTTTTCTCCCCAAAGCCCCCCGGTACATAGTTGTGTATTCTTCGTTGTGGGTTCTTCTAGTTGTGGCATGTGGGACGCTGCCTCAGCGTGGTCTGATGAGCAGTGCCATGTCCGCGCCCAGGATTCGAACCAACGAAACACTGGGCCGCCTGCAGCGGAGCGCGTGAACTTAACCACTCGGCCACGGGGCCAGCCCCTTTAACCCATGTTTATATGTCCAGAATTGGTGATTTTGTGGCTGGCTCTGAAAATAAAATGTTTGAGGTTTTCTTAAGAGGATATATTCATAATTGTACAAATATCTGTTGAGCACTCGCCATGTGCCAGCTCCTCGACAGACACCGGGGCATTCACCCTCATCTTTGAGGTGCTCCGGTCCGGAGGGAGACAGAGACCCGCGGACGGGCACCATCCCTGCAGGGGCAGTCGAGCCGGGACAGGAGTCAGTCCACGAGAAGCATGAACCGAGAGCGAAGGAGAGCAGGGGTGAGTGGGACAAGGAGCACACTGGGGCGGGAACAGGATGGACAGGGGAGTGCTTCCAGCAAAGAGGCGAGAGCAGGCAGAGGCCTGGGGCCAAGGGGAGTGAGGTGATCCAGCTGCCTGGCAGAGGTTCCAAAAGGGACAGCTCACAGACGGCTCTGTGTGGCCTGACATATCTTCTGATCTCTTTTCAAATTAGCTGCCAACATTTAAATACTGAGAAGTTTCACATTCAAAACCAAACCAAACCAAACTTGGATTTTTGGGTTCGCTTAAAAAATTTGGCATCTACATTCCCACCTGGCAGCCATCAGCTGGAGCTGTGCCCTCCTCCAACACGGGTCTACGGACTGAGCTTTTCCGGCCCCCAAGAAAGATCTGAGCCTGGAGTTGCCGTGCAGGTGGCTAGGGTGGGGGCTTGGTTAGGCAAGGGGCGCTGTGTCCTGCAGGCAGCTGAAAGCCACCCAAGGGCTGTGCGCGTGGAGCCACCTGAGCGGGTTTGCCTTCCAGAAAGACGTCTCTGGTTACAGTCTGGAGATTGGACTTGATGGGGCTGGACAGGAAGCCATCCAGGGGCCATTCGTTAGTTCATGGGAGGGAGGATGGGAGACCCATGGTGGCTGAATGATGGCCCCCCAGAGAGATCCGATTCTAACCCCTGGAACCTGGGAACGTGACCTCCTGTGGCAAAAAAGGACTTTAAGGACATGATCAAATTAAGGGTTTTGAGATGGGGAGATTATCCTGGACTACCCAGGTAAGCCCCCAAAATGCGACCATGTGTCCTTATGGGAGGGAGGCAGGGGAGATCGGACACCCACGGAAGAGAAGCAGTGTGACCACGGAAGAAGGACAGGAGAGATGCGGCCAAAGCCCTGGGATGCCAGCAGCCTCCAGCACCTGGGAGAGGCACAAGACAGAGTCCTCCCCAGGGCCTCTGGGGGGAGCGCAGCCCTGCTGCCCCTTGATCTCAGCCCAGGGACACCGATTTCTGACTTCCGGCCCCCAGAACTGTGAGAGAACACATCTCTGTTGTTTCGAGCCCCCAGGTTTGTGGTGATTTATTTCGGCAGCCACAGGACACTAACACAGACCCTGTTGGAGAGACTTAGGGGTGGGATCCGCCAGACGGGGGGCCGAGAGGATGTGCCTGTCGGGGCAACGGGAGGCGTGTGGGAGGTCTCCATGTTGGGTCCTGATGAAAGCAAGCCTGAGACTCAGCTGTGGGTGCAGGAGTGAGCCCAGCAAGCAGAGGGAGAGCACAGAGGGAGCGAAGCAGAGAAAGGAGAGCCTCCTGTGAAGCGGTAGGATGGAGCTGGTGACCTCAGCGGGCAGAGAAACCGTGTTGGATGCTCCTCGGAAGAAGGGAAGCTGGGGCATCGATCCATCAGCCCCCCTCACCCAGCGCTTGATAGTTGCCTGGGTTACTCAGGGTTCTCCAGAGCAACAGAATCAAGAAGAGGCATCTATCCCTGTCTGTATATCCCTAGCCCTGTACCTGTACCTACATCTATACATAGATATATAAAGAGACATAATGAATCAGCTCACATGATCACGGACGCTGACAAGCTCCAAGATCTGTGGCCCACAAGCTGAAGACCCAGCAAGAGCCAACATTCAGTTCAAACCTGAAGGCAGGAAGAAACTGATGTCCCAGCTCCAGGAGTCAGGCGGGAGGAGTTCCTTCTTCCTCACGAGCGGGTCAGCCTTCTTGCTCCTGTCAGACCTTCAGCTGATTGGACGAGGCCCATTCACGTTTAGGAGAGCAATCTTCTTTACGCCGTCTACTGATTCAAATGTTAACCTCACCCAGAAACACCCTCACAGAAACACCCAGAATAAGTTTAACCAAATATCTGGGCCCCCGTAGCCCAGTCAAGTTGACAAGTAGAATTAACCATCAGATTGGTCCAGGGCATTCTCCCTCCACCCGCTGCTGAGTGGCCTCCTGCGGCTACTAAAAATCCTGACGGATGCTGAGGTCTGTACACGAGGCGGGCCCCAGGCCAGGTGCACAGGACCATTCTCCATGACTGTGCTGAAATCAGGTGCCCAGGGGATGCACTGGGAAACGAAAGCACAGGCTTCCTGGGTGGGTGGGGGTCGGGGCGACACTGAGGCTTTGCATGTCCCCGGCGACCAGGCAGGTGGACCTGGGGCATGGCTCAGGCTCTGGAAGGCCCAGAGTGGGTGAGGTGACACACATGGGATTGGTGAGAACAGCTGTGGGGGACCCAGGGTCTAACCATAAGCACCTCGGCGACAGACTTGGTGAAGGAGCCAATCAGCGAGGACAGCTCCTTCAAGGAGGAGAACTGAGGACAGAGGCTGAGGGAGCCTTGGAGTCAAAGGGAGACCGATTCCATCAGTCAGTCAACAACATCACTGAGTGCCTAATCTGCGGCAGTCCCTGAGGATGCAGCAATTATCCACACGAACTAAGCTTCTGTTCACAGAGTAAACATGTAATAAAAAATAATTTCAGCTAGTGATAAGTAGCATGAAGAAATTGGGGCGATGTCACAGAGAGCGAGCGACAAGGCTACCTTAGTTGGACTGTGTAGGAGGCCTCTCTGAGGAGGTGGTGACTGCCTGACAGTGGGCGCTGAGGAGGAGCCACTGGGGGGCGGGCAGCGTAAGGGCCCCAGGCGGGGTTCAAGGGTTCAAGGGCCGCGGTGAGAGTGGCCGGGAGGCTGCTGGGCACCGAGGGCCTGGAGACCATCTGTCTAGATGCCATGTGAGGCCGGTGGAGCTTTGGACGCTGGGAATGACACAATCTGAGTCACATTTTTAGGTCACTCTGGCTGTCGTGGGGTGAGCGCACTCCAAGAGGACAGGACTGAAGGCGGGGAGGCTGGAGAAGAGGCTCCGTGGTCGTCTGAGCTGGGCACGGGGGGAGATGCCGGCAAAGTCAGGCAAGCAGGGCCAGGCCCGTCTGGGCTTCCGGTCGTCACCACTCGGGGGTTAAAATGGTACAGGGACGGACGACATGACCATATGCAAGGTTCCTGTGCCACGGGAGTGAGGGAACGTGTGTCTTCACAGAGCAGAAGCTGCCCCTTGCCTGGTGCCAGCTCCCGGGCGGCCCGCTCTCAGGTGTGCGTCGGTCACAGGCACTGTCCTCGCTTGAGAGCGGGCCACCAGTTAAGGGACCGCCCTGACGGCCATGACAACCGCGCTCGTTTCACGGAACCGCCGGGCCTGGAGAGGAGCTTTCCGAGAGCCAGCGCTGCCCTGGGGAGGGGCAAAGGGCCCGGCTGGGACGGCGGCTTTCTGGCCGACCCTCCCCACGTTCCTCCGAGGACCACTCTGAAGGAGGAGGCCAGGCGGGCTCCTCCTCAGCCTCCGGCTGCTGCAGGGGGCGGGCGCTGGGCCCACGTAGGGCACCGGGTCTGCTCACCACAGGCCGCGGCGGGGAGGAGAGCTGCAGGGCTGGGGCTGGGGCCGTGGGAAGGGCAGCTGGAGACCAGCTGCCCAGAAAGAGGGGAGGTCTAGTGCAAGACCCTGATGGCCTCAGGAAAGCTTTTGGGGGGCCTGCACCATTTATTCCTGGATTGGGGGGATGTGCATTCACTTCAGCTGAGCAGGGGTAAGTGGTGTGGGGAGGTCGATCCCGCTCCTGCGGACTCTGCAGCTCTCACGGCAGGTCACCCCCTGCCCGCGGGGAGAGAAGGCTCAGTCAAACCCGGGAAAAGGCTCCTGGAGCCTCAGTTTCTTCAGCTGTTAAATGGGCACAACTGGGCCCATCCTGAGTTCAGTGAGGATGAGACGGAGGTAAGGGCAGGGTGGGTGTGCCGATTTGGATGGACCTGGAAGACACGTATGCTAAGTGAAGGAAGCCAGACACACAAGGACAGATCCTGTACGGTTCCACTTCTATGAGATACCAAGAATAGGCACATCCATGGAGACAGAAATCAGAATAGAGGTTACAGGGGGCGGGGGGAGGGAGGAATGGGGAATTATTGTTCAATGGGTACAGAGTTTCCGTTTGAGATGATGGAAAGTTCTGGAAATGGGGGCTGGCCAGGTAGCATAGTGATTAAGTTCATGTGCCCCTCTTTTGTGGCTTGGGGTTTGCTGGTTTAGATCCCGGCTTCGGACCTACACACCACTCATCGAGCCATGCTGTGGCGGTGTCTCACATGCGAAATAGAGGAGGTCTGGCACAGATGTTAGCTCAGCGACCATCTTCCTCACCCAAAAAAAAAAAGTTCTGGAAATAAATGGTAGTCATGGTTGCACAACAATGTGAATATACTTAATGCCACTGAACTGCACACTTAGAAATGGTTAAAATGGTACGTATTATGTTATCGATATGTTACCACAATAAAAAATAATAATAGCACCTTTTGATGACACTGAGTCAGGCTTCCTGGGGCTGCTGTGGACATGGCTGGCCTCTGGCCCAGGCCTGGCCCCCACCCCCAGGGGAAGATGGTAACTAAATGTAGACAATTTTGCAAAGAACTAAAGTATATGAAAACAGAAGCACATCACCGCGGTCCTCATAATTATCTATACATTTTTTCTTTACAAGGTTTTATATAATTTTATACCTGGGTTTCGTGGCGGTGGCTGTTTAGTGTCACACTCATTTTCTCATATCGCTAGAGACTCTAGGGCTCTCTTGTGCTCGCAGGACAAGCTCACCCTCCTCCTCCCAGACTGTGTTACCGGCAGGGTGGGCGGCCCTTTCTCCCCAGGCCTCAGACCAAGGGCAGTGTCTGTGAGACGGTGCCTGCAGCGCCCATAGTGGGGCATCTTGAAATGAGCTTGGGAGCTCTGGGTGCCCCCTCTTCCCTTTCCCTCAGCAAGAGCCCTTCCTTTGTGCTCATGGCCCCTGGAATCCATCCAGCCCCAAAACGTCGGCTCTCCAGAGGCCCCACTGCGTTTGAGGCTGCTGCTGTCCTGGTGACCATTTCTAGCAAGTAGACCCTCAGCTTAATATATTCAGCAGACATCTGATCACTGTGATAACCCTGATGGGTGGTGAGCAGGGCAAATTAGCTAAAAGATGATTGATTTTTTTTATGCGCAATTTTATCTTCAACCTTTCCTAGCAACGTGCAATACCAGAGTAATAATTTCTCCTCCCAGGTATTTGCCAGTGTCGAGATGGCACATCTATTCACGGTTGCCTGGAAGCCTCGTAATTACAATACAGTCCAAGCGTCCATTTTCCTTCCCTGACTACAAATAGGGATCAATCGAATTTGAAACGACCGCTCCTGGGCTTGCTCCCGATCGTGACCTTTGTAACGATTAGAGTTCCACCGTTGCTGTCCACCCCGAAAGAGCGAGTGGGCAGAGCTTTCCAACTGGCATTTAATCTGGATGTGGGCCAAAGATATTCCAGGTGAAAACTGGCCGTGAGCGGCGTAGAGAAAGGGCATGCGGACGGTCTCTCTTCCCCTGGGCGCTTCCTGTGTGTCCTCGGGTTTTCTTTGTCTGAGTCTTGGGTTCTGGGAGTGTCTGGTTGCTCTGGTGCGTGTTGAGGAGCTGTGCTGGCACCCTCTGGGCTGAATTCAGAACATCCCCGGAAGTTTTAGACCTGCAGACAAAAATTCTTATTTGCCAAAAAGAAGTTTCTTTCTTTCTTTCTCTTTTAATCACTGAGTTTGGTCTCAAATGCCAAGCTTTGGATTGTGAAGCCCCAGAGAGCCACAGGGTAAACAGCCCTTACGGAGGAAGCTGGGCCCAGACCTTGCCTGGAGCCCCCGGTTACTCCCCAAGTTGTCTGCAGAGCCGGGGTTTCTGACTCAGCGGCACCAGCTGCGGTGTGTCAGAGCCACCCCAGGCCCCTGGCACCGCCTGAGCGTGGACAGCTGCAGCCCCGTGCAGAGTGCCCCTGGACCATTTCAGAGGTGAGGGGTCACTGGGAAGGCTGTTCCACACATCTCCCCCAGAATCACACACCCACCTTGATGGCAATGAAGGGCCCCGGGGAGGGAGAGCGAGCATCCTAGGTTTGGCTGCCAACCCACCTCAGTTTTTTGAACAGCCGCTGCTGGGGCTGAGTCTGCTGCCTTTGTCTGTGGTCAGGGTGTTGACCGTGTCATTGAAATACACTCTCGTGGCCTTGCCTGTCCAGAGTCTTATTCTAAGCAATAGCAAAGTGGCTCCTTCCAGGCAGTGGTCTTCGGATGTCTGTTACTAACGCTGTTTTGGTTTCTTCGAGAATTCCTAAGCCCAGCCTCTGTACCCACTGGTTCTCTCTACACCCTCCCTCTTCTCTCCAGCCAGGCAGTCTCCCTGGGACTGACCCTCCTTGGCACCGTGCATCAGCTGCTACCCACACAAGGCCCCAGAACACCCCACCATCATCCCTGCACCTCCCCTTGGCCACCCTATCCAGTCCCGCCTCTGTGCCGGCTTCCCAGAGGACTCTGGGCAGCAGGAATGGCACCTGCTCAGGATGCAGACGGCAGGTACCCCTCCCTCCGCCCCGAGCATCTGAGTGTGTCTTGTAGACACCACGGCGCCTTGCCATGCCACTCCCTAGGGAAATCTTGTTTCCCCTCCAACCCACAAGAATTCTCTTTGCCCCTGGAGGCTTGAGGTCCCAGGAACAGAGGAGGAAACCTGGGGAGCAAATAAGCTGAGATGTGCCAGCAAACCAAGCTTGATCCCATGGTTGACTTGCCAGTGTCTCTCTGTGGTGCAACTACTAACAGAATTCTTAGGAAAGCACCAATGTCCCCAGAAATGAAAGCTATCATCAAGGGTTTAGGATCTAAAATCACATTAAGAGTCAAGCAAACCACTGTTTTGGCCCGCCGCAGAAGTCTCTGGAAGGTGCGTGCTGAGGCTGCCTTGCTTCGCTGCGTCACAGGTACACGTGTGTTGGGAGTCATACAGTAACTTAGAGAATTTGGAAGACAACTTTCTCTCTTTGCCACAGATGCAGAAACAAGAGCGGGCTCCGCTGAGACAGAGGCAAAGACCGGGACGGCATCAGCAGCCACCGGCCCTTGAAAGACGACGGGCCGGCTCACCTGAGCTCTGTCTCCCGGCGGGGAGGGGAACAGCGGCCTGTGCGCACGTGCCGTTTCTGCTCTGTCTCATGCCTATACCTTTTCTTCTGTTTGGCCTTTGAAATGCAGCGAAAACCAGGTGCCCCTGGTTTCTTTTGTCCTCTCCCTTATTTATAGAACACGAGAGTACAGTCTCACAGGCTGGGGCTGAGGTCCACGGGCCTTTCCCTTGTCCTCATTGGGTTTCAACGTATGAATCCTAGCAGGCCCCAGGAACGGGAGCACAGAATATGTAGGGTGTTTCTGTTTTGCTGCATCCAAGGAATACAGTTGGAAGCCATTGACTTAATTCTCAAATACCCTGTCAATCTGGAAGCGTGAGATGCGTTTTGTGTGCTGTCAGGATGGGCTCTAAATTGTGCCTCTAGGCTCGGCAGCAGACCAGAGCCTGGAGCCAGAATCTGTGGAGCTGCCATCCCGGAACCCTGACATCACCAGGCATTAGGCCCGGGCACAGTTCGGGACGTGAACCCTCCTGACGGTGGAAGATGCCTCTGCATCTTTCTTGGCAGAGGTACCTTTTGTCCCCTCCCGGAAGAGCAGCAACTTTGCTGATTTCAGTTCAGTTTATTTTCCCACTGTTAACATGTGTACATGGAAGTGTTTTCCAAGATGCTTACATTAGTGTCATGTTTTACAGATGATGTATAACAGTAGGACTTAGGTGAGAATCTTTAGCGCAGAATCTCTTGCTCCTGGTAACGAAGGAAACGCACGGGCGTCGCAGTGAGGTATGATAATTGATCTCACCACGGGCAAGTCGCGTCTCCTGAATTTCACCTTTGCCTTGGCACATATATTAGTAATTATTCTGATTAGAATAATGGCCTGCATTTTCAAAGTGTATAGTTCGCACTTAAAGTCTCTGCTTAACCTCCATGGTAATGTCACTTTCGCAGAGTTCTGCTGATGCTACAGACATCCAGAAAACCCAAGTGACGAAGCAGGAGCCTGCTCGTGGGCAGAAGGTGTTATTCCTGCTTCTGGCATTCTCCGGGACATTGTCCGGAATCTGTGTCTGGAAGGGATGAATGTTTGATTGGGAGATGGGTTAGTTTTCAAAATTCTTTTCTGAGTCCTCATCTTAAGAAGGGAAAAAGCAGTGCCCCGGTGCCCCAAGATTCTGGAATAATGGAATACTGTGCCCAAGTACATATGTATGTAGGAATCTCATGCCCAGGCCAGCCGGCGTGCACAAAACCAGCACAGAAGGTGGCTTTCCTGAATGAGAATCCAGCTGACGGGGGCGGAGTGAACAGCCGTGTTTCCCAGTGTGTGCGCCCTAACCCGGCCGTGCTGCGGCTACGGGGGAAAGGGAGCTGCAGGCCAGGGCTCCATGGTCAAGGAGGAGGGAAGCACTGGGTCGAACCACGCGAGACAGGCTTCTTTACTCACTTGCATTGTGTATCTGCCAGAGAGGGGCGTGCTCGTCCCTGCCATCCTGGCCCAGGCCTCCATCCCTGCTCATCTAGACAAAGGCAGCAGCGTTCCACCTGGGGCCCTGTGGCTCTTTAGTCCTCCTTAACCCATTTTCCACACACAGCCGGAGGGGAGCTTTTAAAAGATGATTTGACATGTCACTTCCCAACCTGAAGCCTTCCAGTGTGCTCAGGATAGACTTCAGCTGTAATCGTGGCCCAAGGCCTGCCCGCCCTTGCCCTGCCTCTCCTCTCCACCTCTCTTCTCCTTCCCAAAGGCCACCCTGCCTCTTCCGGTCCTTGGAACACCTCAAGCCCTTTCCTGCCTCAGGACCTTTGCACTTGCTGCTTGTCTGCCTGGAAACTTCTTCCCTCTGATCTCCATGGTGGGCCTTTTTGTCACTTGGATCACAGCTCAAAAACACCTGTGAGAGGTGCTTTTCCTCATCACCAGCTCTATCCTGTCCCCCAACCCCCCATTACTTTGTATACCATTAAAATGTGTTATTTTCTGTATAGAATTCATTATTCTCTGAAATTATCCTGTTTATTTATTGCTTTCTCTCTCCTTGCCTCAATGTGGGTCTCATGAGGACAAATTGGTGGCCTGGTCTGTCTCAGTCACACTGACCCCTTACATTTAGAACCAGGCCACGACTTGGAAGCCTCTCTAGGAATGCTTGCTGACTAATGGCATGAACAGTGGGCACGTTTGTTGGAACCTGCTGAGGAAGCGGGTGGGGGCTGCGGGCACTCGTGGATCTGAGCCGTGTGCTTACCGCATGCAGCCCTGGCCCAGGCGGAAACCTCACCGTTTGAATGTGTTCGGTATTGGGAATGAGGGTGAGAATCAGAGGGCTCAGACTGGAAGGCATTCTGAAAGTCCCCCGTCACAGCCCCACATCTGGCATCCCAGGGCTGGGTATCACGGCAGGCACCCGTGTGGCCACCTGGGCCCGCTTACAGAGGCCCGTCCTGCTGTTTGCGCTGCAGGCAGAGTCCTTTTTGGGTGTCGGGGCCTCACGTGGCTCTGTCAACCCCCCACTGTTCCTGTGTCTGCGATTTTGCCCCGACTCCCTTTTCTGACCCCATCCCTGTAGGTGCGAGCTCCCATTTCACCTAAACGGCCCAAGAGGTTTAGGAGCATAGCGTCCTTGAGAGGGAGCGCTGGTTCAGCAGAGCAGCACAGGGACCCTGGCTTGGCTGCTTCTCCTTGACTGTGAGGCACCAGGTTTCCCAAGCTGCTGGCTCATCGAGCCTGGACACGTCTTCCAGCTTGAGGCCTCCCCTTCAGCTGACACATGGATGGCAACAGTGGTGTCAGAGCCCTAGGATTCCCCCCCATGGAGGGAGCTAAAATGATGACACTCTCCTGGCCAAAGCTGGGGGCCTGGCCTTGTCAGATGATGGGGTCTTAGGGGGTCGGCCTCCCACTTCATCCAGAGGACGCCAGCCTGCCCCTGGGCTCCCACGCCCACCGCTGCACACCTGTCCAGAACCTCCTTCCCATCCTCTGCCCTCCCATCCTCGGTCCTGGCCCTCTGGCTGGCCCTGCCCCTCTGGCCTCCCTGCTGACTTCCTCTTCTAGACTTCCCGAGTCATCATCTGCTAATCAGGGAGGGCCAGTCTTGTCCATGCTCCTTGTTTCCAAGTTCCAGGGCTTCTACTGGCCCTTCCTCGTCCATCCCGCTGTCACCTGTCTCTTCAGCCTCCCTTGGCTGACTCCCACATGCAGCAGCCAGAGAGTGTGGTGCGTTATGGCAAACGTCAGACTACTCTGCAAGTCTGCGAGGGAAGATAAATCAGCATAGTAAAGATTTTCCCTCCTAGTCACACTTTTTAGGAAGCAGAGTTTTCTAAATGTTTACAACCACCAGGCTGTAAAAGAGGAACGTGGACAGTGCCAGCAAATCCATGAAGACCCTGTTTGTCTCTGTGGTGTGAGCGCCATTTCCTTAGCTTGTGAGGAACATGGAGGGATGGAAGTGTTGATTGGCTAAAAGCCCTGGCAGGAGGAAGCGCACATGAAATGCGCGTGTCCTTATTCATGGAAAGGAGCATCTTCAGGACAGGCACCGGTGCCCAGAGAAGGGGAAATGACTTCAAAGACTCACACGGGGCATTTGTTGTTTCTCTGTGGGCCCACGGCCCTCTGTGAGATTGAGGTCTGACACAGACATGTGTAAATGGTGTCCTGTAGGATCCTGGGCCAGAAATGAGAGCTGGGCTTCAGAGCCTTGGGTGGGAGTGTCACACCACTAGCCGGGGCTCCAGTTATGTTCCTTTTGCAACTCAAGGCACATGAGCCTCCTGGGCAAAGGAATCCCTGCTGAAAGTTGAGTTCACAATAACAAATTACAAACCCCCGTCAGGGAGAGTCTGCTGCAACAAACAGAAGAAGGGCATTCCAAGAACTGGAAATAATAGAACCACCTGAAAGAGATTCTCAGATATGTTGAAAATAGTTAGAGAGAGTTGAATATGGATCACTTGACTTTTCTGTATGTTTGAAATCTATGATGAATTTTAAAAAGAGAATCAAAAGAGAGAGGTCAACAGTTTAAGTGAAAAAGTGACAGGAATTTTGATTAGAAATTGGAATGTACACCTACCCACCCCTTTCATCCTGTCCCCTCCTTCCTGGTAATCCATGCCATATAAAGCCAGTTTGCACTCCAGGTCAGCAATCAGTGGTACGTCATAGTCTCTATTCAAAATTCCTGAAACAGTATGGCATCTGACTCATCAAACAAAAATACAGGAATTGATTTCTCATGGGCAGACAGAGCAGGTATGACTTTTCCCTTTGCTCAATCAGAGGAGAGTAAATGGATCCGGATGAGTTCGCAGTCACTGCTACTCAATAGCAGCCAGACGCTTAATTTCCTTGGGATGCCAGCCATATACAGAAATTGTTTGTTGCCATGGATTTTTGCTCTCAAGGTTTTTTCCTCTGCTTTTTCCAAGACTTGAGCAAAGCCAGTCTTGCTGAGAAATAAGTGAATTATTTTGAGTTCTTTGAATGGTTTTTCGTGAACTCTTTCCTTCCTTTGGCCCAAGGCCCACTGGACCATCAAAGAGATTTTAATACTAAGGTTGGAAAAGGAGCAGGGTCTTTGCTGGGCCACTTATCTCCATGCCTGCCCCTTAGCAGCTAGAACCTTGGGCACCCCCAGGAGACAGGAAGCCCTTGCTCTCATTTACTGGGTTGCTTACAAAGAACACATTACTTTTCAGATATCCCAAAGATACTTCAGACTTGGCACATTTCAGCGGAGACCTCTGGGTTCTCCTCCTCGTTGGCAAGGACCACCAAGCCAGAAGCCCCCATGGTCCTCGTGACTCCTCCTCCCATTCGTCCTCCCCCAGTCACTCACCCGCCCTTTCAGTTCTACTTCTCAGCATATTCCAAGTGGAGGGGGTGTTTTCTGCTGAGTAGGTTTGGGGCTGACTTGGAGATCGGAAGACCCAGCCCCAGTCCCAGGAAACCTTTGCTCAAGCCTTACATACCCCAGAAAAACTTTCCTTGCAAAGCTCCAGCCTCCATTGCCATCCTCGGCAGCCTCCCTTTCCTGGCCCCAACTCCAAGCAAAGCAGTGGTGCAGGGCTACAGAAATGCAGCCTGCAGGTGGACCTTCCTTGGAGTCTGTCCTTTTCTTGGAATCAGAGGCAAGGAAACAACAGCGAAGCAGAAAAATATTAACTAAAAATGAGCAATAATTCATTCTTTATCCCTCTGCCATAACCTGAGCCGTAGAATGGATTTCTCTTCTCTTCTCCTGCCCTTCCTGTGGGGATGGGAATGACACTGAGAATGGGGACAAAAGTGACCCTCAGCTCTCAAGCAGGAATATTTCCGCCCCTGCCTCTCTCCTTGATAAGATCAACTCCCCTCATGGCTGGAAAGGAATCAGGAAACATGAAGGGGAGCAGCGCTTCCTTAGGGGAGAAATCCCTGGTGTCTCTGTCAGAAAGAAGAACTTGCCATCTTTCCAGGAGGGTTAGATCTCGCCCGCCACACTTGCTGTGCGTGTTTTCAACTGCAACCCCAGCCTTCAACGATTATTATTTTCACATGAGATGTTCCAAATGCTGATGGTCTGGTTCCACCCCTTGGGGTTTGCAATTAAAAATAGATCTTCATAGACCTAAATGTAAAAGATAAAACTAGATAACTCCTAGAAGATAACCTAGAGGAAAATCTAGGTGCCCTTGGGTTTGGTGATGACTTTTTAGATACAGCACCAAAAACGCGATCCATGAAAGGAAGAATTGATAAATTGGAGTTCCTTAAAATTAAAAACTTCAGCTCTGTGAAAGACACTGTTAAGGGAAAGAAGAGACAAGCCACAGACAAGGAGGAAAATCTTTGCAAAAACACATATATGATGAAAGACTGGCATTCAAAATATACAAAGAACTCTTTAAAATCAACAATAAGAAAACAGACAACCCAACATAAAAATGGACAAAAGACATTAACAGATACTTCACCAAAAAATATCAGAAGATATGAAAAGATGCTTACCAGGGAATTGCAATTTAAACCAACAATGAGACACCCCCACACACCTATTAGAATGGCTAAAATCTGAACCACTGACAACACCAAATGCTGGTGAGGATGTGGAGCAACAGGAGCTCTCATTCTTTGCTGGTGGGATGCAAAATGGTGCAGCCACTTTGGAAAGGCAGTTTCTTACAAAAGTAAACACACTCGTACCATATGACTCAGTAGTGATACTCTTTGGTATTTATCCAAGTGAGTTGAAAACACAAAAACGTGCACATGAATGTTCACAGCAGTTTTATTCATAATTGCCAAAACTTGGAAGCAAACAAGATATCTCCCAATAGGTGAATGGATAAACAACCGAGATACATCCGTGCAACAGAATATTATTCAGCACTAAAAAGAAGTGGGCTATCGAGCCATGAAAAGACATGCAAGGACCTTAAATGCATATTACTAAGTGAAAGAAGATAATCTAAAAAAGTTGACATACTGTACTGTTTCAACTATACGACATTTTGGAAAAGGCAAAACTGTGGAGAAAGTAAAAATATTTGTAGATTTTAGGGTTTCGGGGGAGCGCGGGTAGGGAGGAATGAATAGCTGGAGCACAGGGGGTTTCACGGCAGTGAAACTATTCTTTATGCGACTGTTACAGTGGACGCATGTGAAAACCTGGAGAATGTACAGCAGGAAGACTGAAGCCTATGCAAACTATGTAACTATTATTAGTTAATAACAATGTATTAATGTTCGCTCATCAATTGTAACAAATGTACCATCCTAACGCAAGAGGTTTACAATAGAGGCAACTGTGTGGGAGTGAGGAAGTACGTAACTCTCTGTACTTTCTAGTCAATTTTTCCGTAAACGAAAATTGCCCTAAAAAATGAAGTTTATTAGTTTTTAAAAAGGGGGGAGTTCTTAAGGGCCAAGGGCTCCCAGAGTTAGCCTTGTAGCTGAGGCCCAAAGCAATTTTGGGACATTTCAGATGGACTCCTAGCATCAACCAAAAGTAAGAGTGTATTAGGTATTCTGGCATGCTTGCCAAAACAACTTTGAACTCTAATGATAAAGAAGATAAATTTTCTATCAATCCATCCAACCAGCAGTACATTTTTAGACTTGACCGGTCTAAAAACCTGGATGGAAGACAAGGTCACCTGTCCTGAATGCTGATGCCCGGGGTGGGTGCCACTCTCATCGTGTCCCTGACCTCAGACAGCCATGGTCTCGAGGCATTGCTGTACCCGCTCATCTCCCAGCTGATGGAGAGTCAGGCAGCAGTGCCTGTCACAGAGATGTCAATGCAGCGCTCCCACTCGTCTAAGCTCAGCCTGCTCCTCCGGAAAGAGAGGGTGACATCAGCCATGGCCAGCTCCCAGGAGTATTGCTGTGAGAGTAAAGTGGCTGTTCTGAGTGACCTGAAGACACTGCAAGCTTACTACAGCTAAGAGGTGTAGTAAGTAACTTCTCTGAGTGGGGGCATCCGGAGGTTTGGCTTTGCCTACTTTCTCTCGTTAGATTGCCAGCCTTTTGAAGAAGGCCAGAGGACAGGAGACATTTCTTTTTTCTTTTGTTATTTTGACCTAGAACTTTCTCCAGCAACAATCCGTAGTACCCAAGCCAGGCAGGAGCCCATCCAAGACAGAGGTGGATGTTGTCTGTCTCGCTCCTTGAGGAAACCAGAGATTGGCCACTCAGTCCATTTTATTTTTTTTTTAATTCACAGATTATTTTATTACTCTGAAAGTCAATGACAAGGATCCCATTTCCACATTTCTAGATCCAAGTTTGAGAGGACAACATTTTCAGAGATGACTGTGTAAAGCAGGGAGTATGTGCAAAGTATTGGGAAAAATACGTAAGCGAGGGCAGCCATCTTAATGCCTGCTGCTGAGGCGCTCAGAGAGCGTGTTTGCGGGCATCGCACAGGTCCTGAGGGGTGCTCCAGTGACGCCTCGTCTTAGCCATCACTGAACCGCCACATCCAGAGACGGAGGAACAAATTACACCTGTGCCTGCGTCAAGCACTGTGAGGGAGGAAGGACAGCTGAATGACTCGGGGCACCGCCCTGACCAGCCAGCTTCCCGACGTGTCCCTGCGCTTCACATGCCCTCTGTCCAGCAGCAGCCTCTACTGATGCTGCGAACGTGCAGCCAAGTGACTGCAGGAACTCACAGCCTGAATGATGATTGTTTCTCTATCAGAATATCAAACTTTTAAATTCTTAAGAAAGCTTTTATTTTCTAATAGTTTCAGACTTATAGAAAAGTTGTGAGTGCAGTATAGAGAGTTCCTATAAACTCCACTCCCAGTTTCCCCTATTATTTACACCTTGCATCGGTGTGGTACATTTGTTACAATTAATGAGCCAATATTGGTACTTTATTAAGTAAAATCCACACTTTATTCGGATTGCCTTATTTTTTACTTAACATCCTTTTTTCTGTTCCAGGACACCACATGACATTTAGTTGTCACGTCTCCTTAGGTTCCACCTGCTGTGACAGTTTCTCTGCCTCTCCTCGTTTTGATGACCTTGACAGATTCAAGGGCAGGCATTTTGTAGAGTGTCCCTTAGCTGGAATTTGTCTGATGTTTTCCCCATGGTTAGACTTGGGTTGTGGGTTTCGGAGAGGAAGACCACAGAAGTGAAGTGCCTTCTCATCACATCCGATCAAGGGTACGTGCTGTCACCCCGACTTTGATCACCTGGCTGAGGCCGTGTCTGCCAGGCGTGCCTGCCAGGTGTCTCCACTGTGGAGTTACCCCGCCCCTTCCATGCTGTACTTTCTGGAAGGAAGTCATGATGTGTAAGGAGTGGGCAGCTGGCCCCACCTCATCAGGGCAGAGTACATTCATAAGCTATTTGGACTTCTGCATGGAAGATTTGTCTATTCTACCCCATTTAGTTATTCAATCAATCACTTATTTATATTACTATGGACTCATGGATATTTATATTACACTTTGAGTTATAAGCCAATACTATGTTATTTATTTTGTTGATCAAACTGTCCCAGTGTTGCCATTGGGAGCTTTTTCAGTTGGTCCCTGTGTGTCTTTGACACACGGCCATAACTGAGCCTTTATGGAGCACTTCCTTACTTTACGCACTATCAGATGCTCCAGGCTCATCTTATACATCCCAGGCCTAGACTCGGCCATTTCTCCAAGGAGCCCTGGTTTCTTTTTATTAGAGAATGATATAAGAAACCAAGATCTGGGCAATTGGTATACTCATTGCTACTGGGGTCTTATTGCTTCTAGGCCCTTCTAGAGCAAGAAAATATGTGTGTACTAACTTGTTTATATACACGTATCTATAAATATTTCTATATGTGGTCAGATTTATCTATAGTAAGCTAAACACAGATTCATACTGATGTCTCCAACTCTAATCTATCACCCCATGGATCATTCTAGTCTCCTCCCTTCACTTATCCATAAACTACCACTCCAGTAGTGAGAAATTTGGCTCCAACTGCCCACCATCCATTTATTTAATTGTTCAATTCATATATATATATATATATATATATATATATATAATTACACTTACATTTGTCTTACAATTGTTAACCCTTACCCTTATGGGAAATACTTTATCAACTAGAGTTTGGTACTTATGTACAGTTCCTTTCACCTTTAGTTTTTTGTTTGTTTTTTTTTGCTGAGGAAGATTAGCCCTAAGCTGACATCTGTGCCAGTCTTCCTCCACTTTATATGTGGGTCGCTGCCACAGCATGGCTGACAAGTGGTGTAGGTCTGTGCCCAGGATCTGAAACTGTGAACCCGGGCCGCTGAAGCAGAGCACGCCGAACTTAACCACTACACAATGGGGCTGGCCCCTGCCTTTAGTTTTACATCTCCACTCATTTCCAAAGTGACTTAGGTCAGCACCTTTACCCCCACCTCCTTCAGTGAAGTTATTACATACATTTGTTGCACAGTTAAATTCTTTTGTCATTATCCTCATTCTGTTGTGGGATTTTCCAACCTCCTAAATGGCTTTTTAATTTACACAAATTAAGTTTCATTCTTTGCGCCATAAAGTTCTAAGGGTTTGACAAAGGCATAGTGTCATGCATCTGCCATTACAGCATCATACAGAAAGTTTCACTGCCCTAAAAAAGTCACCTGCGCTTCACCTATTCAAGTGTCTTCTCCCAAAACCCCCGGTACCCACTGACCTCTTTACTGTCTCTATAGTTTTGCCTTCTCCAAAACATCTTACAGATGGAATTATCTAGAATGTAGCCTTTTCAGACTGACTTCTTTTACTTAGCAAAATGTATTTAACATTCATCCATATTTTTGCAAGGCTAATTCCTTTTTATCACTAAATAGTATTCCATTGAATGGATCAACCACTGTTTATCCCTTCACTTGCTGAAGAATGTCTTGATTGCTTCCATTTGGGGTGATTATGAATAAATCTATAAATATTCACATACAGACTTCTGTGTGGACGTAATTCTTCAGATCAGTTGGACAAATACCTAGGAGCGTGATTGCTGGGGTTTATGGTAAGACTTTGTTTTGCTTTGTGAGAAACCGCCAAACCATCTTCCAAAGTGGCTGCACCATTTTGCATTCCCACCAGCACCACGAGTTCCTGTTGCTCCCTCTCTTCTCACCAGCAACTGGTATTGTCAGTTTTTTGGATTTTGGCCGTTTTGCTATGTGTGTAGTGGTATTGCATTGTTGTTTTAATTTGCATTTCCCTAATGACAAATGATTTTAAACATCTTTTCATATGCTTACTTGCCATCTGTATATCTTCTAAAGATAATTTTTTTTCCTGAAGAAGATTAGCCCTGACCTAACACCTGTTGCCAATCTTCCTCTTTTCTTGCTTGAGGAAGATTAGCCCTGAGCTGACATCCGTGCCAGTCATGCTCCACTTGTTATGTGTGGGCTGCTGCCACAGCATGACTGACAAGTGCCGTAGTTCTGCACCCAGGATCCAAACCCGTGAACCCAGGCCACCGAAGCAGAGCACGCTGAACTTAACCACGACACCACAGGGCCAGCCCATAATTTTTATTTTTAAATAATTTCAAACCTACAGAAAAGTGTCAAGTACGGTACAAAGAACTTCATTACTCTTGAACAGTATGAAAATAAGTTGCTGGCTTGATGCCTTGTCACTCCCTAAAACATGAATGTGTATTTCCTACCAACAAGGACATTCTCCTAAACAATGAGAACACAAAGCTACAATTGGAAAATTAACATTGGTATATTGCTAGCATCTACTCCTCAGACCTCACCCTAGTACCATCAGTTGTTTTGATAACATCCTTTATAGAAGAAGGGTGGCATCCAGAGTCACGTGATGCATTTAATTGTCCAGTCTTCTAGTCTCCTTCGACCTGGAGCTGTTCCTCAGTCTTCCCTTGACTTTCATGACCTTGACACTTTTGCAGGTTACAGGCTGTGACTTTGTAGACTGTCCCTCAGTTTCATCTGACTCAGGTCTCCTCACGTTTAGGTTCAGGTTTTGTTTTGGGGGCAGGATTTTACAGAGGTGATGCTGTGCTCTTCCAGCTGCAGCCTATCAGGTGGCACTCGATTTCAATTTGTCCCACTGCTGACGATGGTACCTTGATTAAGATGTACCTGTATTTGCCAACCGTCTTTACTACGAAATTATCCTTCTACCTTTGTAATTAATGAACATTTTGTGGGGAGGTGCTTTCAGACTAAGTCAACATTTTATTCCTCATCAAACCTCCACCCACTCATTGTAGCCTCACTGATGACCGCTAATGAATCAGTTACTGTGGTGGTTGTGAGATGATTTTCTCCACTGTTCCTTACATGCGTGGCTTCCCTATTCGACTACAGGGAAGCATTCTATTGCTCTCCCCATTATTTATTTATATCAGTATGGACTTACAGGTTTCTGTTTTATTCGGTGGATTATAACTGCCCCAGATTTGGCCAGTCGGAGCTCCTTCTGTGTCCTTTTGACATATCCCCATCATTCTTTGAGTACTTCCTTATTTTCTGGCATAACAAGATGTTGTTCCAGGCTCATCATGGACTTTCCCTGCCCAGGCCTTTTGTGGAGAATGATATTTAGAAAGAAGGGTCTGGCCACTAGGGGAGCTCACGGTTTTTGGGGTGTCACTGCTCCCAGGGACTTTCCATGAACAGAGAAACATGAATACATGGATGCATATACATACATACACACATTTATATATACACACACACATTTATGTCTGCATTTCTTATATCTATCTTTATGTATATGGAAAACCATGAATTTGCACTGATAACTCCCATTTTCATCTAATCCTAAAGGTTCTGTATTAGCTTCCTAGGGCTGCCATAGCAAAATACCACATACTGGATGGTTTCAACAATGGAAATTTAATTTCTCACGGTTCTGGAGGCTGGAAGTCCAAGCTCACGGTGCCGGCAGGGCTGTGTCCCCTAAGGCCTCTCTCCTTGGCTTGTAGGTGGCCGCCCTCTTGCTGTCACTTCACACTGTCATCCCTTTGCGCACACGTGCCCCTGGTGTCTCTCTGTGTGTCCTAATGTCCTCTTCTTATAAGGACACCTGTCATACTGGATTAGGACCCACCCTAAGGGCATCTTTTTAACTTAATCACCTCTTTAAAGGCCCTGTCTCCAAATACAGCCACATTCTTAGGTACTGGGGGTTAGAGCTTCAAGATACGAATTTCAAGGGGGAAACAGCTCATAACAGGTTTATTCCAGTTTTTTCTCCCTTTCCATGTATGAAACTCCTTTTTCTAACAATGAGAAGCCTGGCTCCCATTATATTTGTATATTTACGAGTTAGATGGGTGCCCTCTATATTACCAGTCTCTTGCTGCTGCTGTCTCTGCCCCCACACAGATGCGCTCCTTATCCCCCTTGGGGTCAGATAGCCCAGGCTGTGCTCCCCTACCCACACTAAACGTAGTCACCTGCCTCATCCCACTAAGACTCCAGTTCCTCACTCTGGCACCCTCCTCATCCTGCTTTCGTTCCAGCTTCTGGCCCAGGCTGCTGCCACTGCTCCCCCCACCCCTACACGCATCCTCGCATCTCACTGGGGCTCCAGTACCCCACAACAGGCTTCACAAATGCCCCTTCGCCCCGCTGGGCTCCTGGGCTCCATGCCAGGCTGCCAGCACTGCCCACCCCCACCTGATAGCAGACGCCTATTTTGCTGGGCCCCACCTAGTGGCTTTCAGATGGAGGCAAGGAAGAACTGATTCCCAATGGGCTTTGGGACCCCAAATCTCAGGCAGAGGGCATGACTGGATCCACTGGGGCTCTTTATTGCAAATGACAGAAACCTACTCTGGCTAACATGAGCAAAAATAATTATTATTGAAAGGACGTGGGACAAGACAAAGAATCAAATAAAAGCTAGATAGTCAGTCACAGGTAGGTTGGGAACAAAGGTGGCCTAAGGATGTGGGGGGATAGGAAGGATTTGGGGGTGCTGCCATCAGAATGGCTCAGCACAAACCATTTTCCTCCCTGGCTCTCTCCACTGAAAACTTGGATTCCTGGCAAGGGGTGTGTGTTGGGCCAACATAGGGAAGACAGGTCCCCAAAGGAGAAGCAGGGCCTCGTTGCCCACTGCAGCAGGCGGTGTCAGCTGAGAGTGGAAGGTTTTGGTCCTTGCGTTGGTTTCCCAGGCTGTCATAAAAATACAACACTGAGTGGCCTAAACAACCAGAATGTATTTCCTCACAGTTCTGGAGGGTGGAAGTCTAAGATCAAGGTGTCGGCAGAGTTGGTTCCTCCTGACAGCTGTGAGGGAAGGACGTCTTCCAGGCCCCTCTGCCAGCTTCTCGAAGCCTGAGGCATTCCCTGACTTGTAAATGGTGTTCTCTTTCTGCCGTCATATCATCTTCCCTCTGTGCTTGTCTGTCTCTGCATCCAAATTTCCCCTTTCCATAAGGACACCGTCATGTTAGATCAGGGCCCACCATACTCCAGTATGACCTCGTCTTAACTTATCCAATAACATCCGAAACGATCCAACTTCCAAAAGAGGTCACGTTCTGAGGTACTGAGGATTAGGACTAAAACATAGGAATTTGTGGGAGGGACGCAATTCAATCCATAACAGTCCTTTTGGGACATCCAATTCAGTGTCTCAGGAAAGACAACGTTCCAGATAGTACCTTTTCCCACCCTTGTGTATCCTGCTCAGTTCTGGAAGAAACCTCAATCTGGACAAATCAGAAAACTCAAACTGATTATGTTCCTGGTAAAAATAAATCTACTCGAATGGAAATTTCACGTGAATTCATGGCTACAAGTAATCCCAGTAGCAGAAAAATACATCAGGAGCTGACACCTCCTTCTCCTGCGGAGGGAAACATGACCACTCAGAGCCCTGGAGTCCCCCTGTGACGTCCATCCAGGCACAGGTGACTGATTTCCAGATATCTGTATTTGTCATTCTGATTAATAAGATGCAAGGTAATTTTAAGGTGTTCACAAATTCTTTTACTATTTTGTATTTGCTAAATCAACACACACGAGAAATACAACAGCTATGTTGGAGGTCAGCAATATTTTGTGTGTTAAAAAAGGATCTTCCTACTCAAAAACAAATGGGAACTTCAAGACTTACTATAAAATTATAGTAATCAAGAAAGTGTGGTTCTGGCAACAGGATCGAAAAATAGATCAGTGAAGAGAATACAGGACTTGGAAGCAGATACTCCATGGTCATTTGATTTTTGACAAAGACATCAAAGCAACAACGGGAAGGGAAAGTCTCTAAGAAATGGTGCTGGGACAACTGGACATCCACATAGGAACAAAAGAGAACCTCAACTCTTGTCTCAGTCAGGCTTTGATCAGAGAAGCAGTGCCATCGTGAGTGATACAGAACTAGGTTTCATCATAGGAGTTAGACCTCACCAATTGTGAGAGCTGGTTACACAACCTATGTCAGGCTGTTGCTTTTGCTGAGGTGTCAGGCCTGAAATTGGCCGGACCAGTAGACAGGAAGGAAAAATGGAGGTGAGGAGGGGGAGAGCAAGGACAAACTGGAATCCACAAGGACAAACTGGAACCTGCATTTGTCTCTCACCACCACTCACCTCCGTGGCATGGGCACCCTACGGAAAAAGCAGCACTCCCTGGCCCGGACTCAGAGAAGCGGAAGGAGGTGAGGCGCAGCTGGAGGAAGTGTGCGGATGGCTGCTGCCCAGCACCAACAAGGTGATCCAGCAGATAAGTGACAACGGCCTGGCCCTGGATGGGTCATTGGAGCTTAAAGATGGCACTTTCTTCACTTCTACCTTCCAGGTATGGCACAAATTTCTCTTGTGCTCATCTCTAACCTAGAACCATACAGGGAAAGGGAATATACAGTTCCTTCTTAGCTAAGTTGACCCAGGAAAAAGTCTGCACAACCTGCACCTCACACACTAAAAAATCAGTTCAATATGGCTCAGAGATCTAAACATAAATGCTAAAACTATAAAGCTTCTACAAGAAAACACAGAAGAATATCTTTGCAACTTGAGTAGGCAGATATCTAATGCATGACCTAGGGAGCAATAATGATGAAAGGGACAAGTGATGAAGCAGACCTCATCAAAATTAAAATCCTCTGCTCATCAAAAGATGCCATTAAAAAATGAAAAGACAGGCCACAGGCTGAGAGGAAACACTCATAAAACATAATTCTTACTCACTTAGTAATAAAAAGTCCAAAACATGGATAAACAATTTGAAAAGTCACTTCACAAAGGAAGATATGGTCAATAAGCACATGAAGAATTACTCAACATCATTAGTTATCTGAAAAAGTACAGGACATCATTAGTTAGAAATGCAAATTAATACCAATGAGATACCACTACACAACAACCAAAATGATTACAATGTAAGAGACTGACGATTCCAAATGCTGGCAAGGATATGGGGCAATTTCATACATTTTTGGTGGGGGAATGTAATGATGTCTGTAACTGACTTTGAAATGCATCAAAACATGAATGAGGCAGATTGTAGTTTCCAAAAGTGACCACAGCAATATCTCCCTTCCTACCTGCCCTGTACAACCGTGGCAACCAAGGGCACGTGTGCCACTCCCCTTTCTAGTCTCAAAGTCTAATTCCCCTCCCCCTAAATCTGGTGAGTTTGTGACTGCTTGAACCAATAGAGTTCAGTGGAAATGATCCTGTATGAGTTATAAGGCCGGGCCCAAAAAGTTCATGACACTTCTGCTTTGTTCACAGGAACACTTGTGCTTGGAGCCCTGAGCTGTGGGGTAAGAAGTTCAACTACCATGAGACCAACGTGCTATGATCAAGCCAACTCAATGGCGAGGCCACATATCATCACTCCCTTCTGTTGTCTCAATCTTCAAGTCATCCTGGCCCAGCTGCCAGACACATGAGTGAAAGACCTTCCAGCTATTTTCAGCTCTTTGCCGTCAAACCACCCCAGCCTAAGGAGCCTTCCAAGCACAACTTTTCACTGTTTCATGAGGTACGGAAAGAGAGAGATGAACTAAAGAAGGAAGTACTCAGTTTCAAGCAGAATTTAGAGGTCAGAGTAGCTGGATTCAAAACCAATTTCTCATTCCAAGTTTATCCTGGGAGAAGATTCTCAAATTAAGAAAGAGCTTCAGGGCAAGGCTCAAATCCAAGACACTGCCAGGAAAACATCTCAGGGTAAAGGTGAGGCCAAGTGCCCAACTGCAAAACTCTTCATTAAGGTGTCAGGAAATTTTCAGGTGGTGCCTTGCAGGCCCTTTCAACCAGACAAAAGCTGTTTAAGGATACTAACAGCATGCTTTGCAGACATTCTGCGTTAAAACATAGAACTTCTAAGAATCTTAAGGGCACTGTCCCACAGCAACCTCATGGGGAGCCAAAGTAGAGGATTTATTTTGAAGAGATTTGTGAGTATGGCTTTTATTTAATGGAATGGGTTACAAATTGATACAGAAGAAGTCCACAAAGGTTTTAAAGGAACCGAATTAGATTGGCCTGAAAGGGAAAGAGACAATTCAAAATGAAAAGAGGCCTTTGAACTCCCATACTTTTATGGGCAGGAAGCAAGTGAGTAGAGAAGTCCACTTTGCAAATGCAGGACATTTCTCATGAAAAAGGAAGGTGACTCAGAGGGCAGAGCCAAGAGCCATGGAAAACAACTCCCAAGGAAGCGGCAATTTGTACTCAGTTAGATTTCAGAAGTGCTGTGGTCCAATGTCTCCCACATGCCTCCCATTTTCTCCCTTTTCGAATAGGAGTATCTGTGGTGATTATCCTATTACTGCCTGCTCTTCTGTGTAAGCGGATGGGTGGCTGATAACATGTCCATTTATTTTACAGACCTTCAAATGGCGTACTCAAGGAACCACACCTGAGGGGCCTAATTCATACATGGATCTGATTTATATGCAGAAATCTTGGACTTTGAGTCTGAACCTGATGCCTTAATGGAATGAGACTTTTGGGAGCTCTTAGGGTGGGCATTTTGCATAAGGATTGTTATGACCAAAGGGGAAAATGTGACATCTCCAAAGATGACTGCAACAAGAGCTCCCATCCCATATATTCTACAAAGTGGCTTTGCCACTTCACCATCAAGAGGTGGGGTCTAAATCTCCTGTTTGAATCTGACTGCTTCAACCAGTAGGCAGTGACACTCTGTAACTCGAAAAGCCGGGTTATAGAGGCAATGCAACTTCTGCCTTGTTCGCCCAAACTCACACTTGGAGCCCTGAGCTGCCATGTAAGAAGTTCAACTACCTTGAGTCTACCATCCTGGGAGGAAGTCTAGGCTACCTGGGGAGACCACACACAGGCTCTCTGTTGGTAACCCCAGACATGTGAGTGAAGGTGCTTCCAGATAATTCCAGCCATCAGCCATCAGGTCTTCCCAGCTGAGGCCCCAGACAACACAGAGCAATGACAAGTCAACCCTACTATGCCCTGTCTGAATTCCTAACTCACAGAATCCACGAGCATAACAAAATGGCTGTCGTTTTAAGTCACCAAGTTTTGAGGAGTTTGTTACACAACAACAGTAACCAGAACAGAAGGATTGCTAGATGGATAGAGAGCTGGACAGATTAATAGATGTGTGATAGAGCAAGGACAGCTAACCCTGGTGGCTACGATTCGGTGCTTTCACCGTCACAGCCCAGGTTGGTTTCCTGGTCAGGAAACCACACCCTTTGTCTATCCACTGGGATGTCATATTGGATGTCTATTGGCTGTGGCAGCTGCATGTTGCTGCGATGCTGAAAGCTATGCCACTGGTATATCAAATACCAGCACGGTCACCCATAGTAGATGGGTTTCAGCAGAGCTTCCAGACTAAGACAGACTAGGACAAGGACCTGGCCACCCACTTCTGAAAAACTGGCCATGAGAAGCCTATGAATAGCAGCGGAGCATTGTTTGATAAAGTGCCAGGAAGATGACAGAACGGCACAAAAAGACGGCAGGGTTCCGCTCTGCTCTGCACAGGGTCACTACGAGTTGGAATTGACTTGTGGGCATTAGCAATAAGCAAGCAAGTATAGTTAAATGTTAATCGTAGAATCCAGGTGGGACATACATGAGTGTTCACAGCCCAATTCTCTCAATTTTCCTGTATATTTGGAAGTTTTTACAGTAGAATGTTGGTTAGGAAAGAAAGAATAGGAACAAATGTGAATAAGAGAAAAAGCACTAGTTAGCATTGATCATGTGTTAGACTCTGCTAGGGCTCAGGCCAAGCACTTTTATATTTATCATCTCATTTAATCTTTTCAATAGCCCCATAGGTTGGTGCTATGATTTTCTCCACTTTACAGGTGAGAAAATTGAGGCTCAGACAGGTTAAGTCACCTATCTAAGGTAATAATGCTTGTAAATGGCAGAGGCGGGACTCTCGTTCAGGTATGTGTGATCCCATAATGGATGCTGTTACCTTCCTCTGGTCTAGAGCACCCAGCATTCCTGTCCACCCTCCATCCATTTCTTTGAGAGAAAGAGAGTTAAAACTCAACAAACGGGGGCTGGCCCAGTGGCACAGTGGTTAAGTTCATGAGCTCCACTTCGGTGGCCCAGGGTTCACAGGTTAAGATCCTGGGTGCGGACCTACACACCACTCATCAAGCCATGCTGTGGTGGGTGTCCCACATACAAACAGAGGGAGACTGGCACAGATGTTAGCTCAGCAACAATCCCACTCACCAAAATAATAATAAAAAAAAAACGCAACAGACGGCTTCTAATAACTCCTTAATTTTTATACCTCTCCAGTATTAGATTGTATTTTTATGGAAGGAAAAACAAAGTTCTTATATTCTCTTCCTTCTGGGATGGCATTGTCTTCTTCCCATCATTCTTGGCAGTTGCACATCCTTTTCCAGGTGCTAAGAAAACTTAACTCACGTATTGGGCTCCAAAGGTGGTACGGAGTAGTCACACTGAGTGTCTCCTTTTGTTCCCACTGTACTCTGAAGGAAGGAGAGGTTCTTTTTGTGAATGAGAACCTGTGATGCTCAGAGACTTTCAATAAGTTGGCCAAGGTCTGGCAGCCTGTGGTGGAGTGGTTAGGTTCACATGCTCCACTTGGCAGCCCAGGTTTCACTGGCTGGGATCCTGGGCACCGACATGGCACCACTCATCAGACCATGCTGAGGTGGTGGCCCACATAGCACAACCAGCGGCACTCACAACTAGAAAATACAGCTATGTACTGGGGGGCTTTGGGGAGAAGAAGAAGAAAAAAAAAGGAAGAAGAAGAAGATTGGCAACAGATTAGCTCAGGTGCCAATCTTAGAAAAAAAAAATTGAGAGCAAGATAAAGACCTTTACAAAAAAAAGTTGACCAAGGCCACACACGATTAAAGGAGAGGGAGACCTCGCACTCCCCTCTGGTGGACGGGGTTTGGGTTCACTTTCTCTTAACTGGTCTCCACACTGGTTTCCTACTAAACTGAGCCTAGCAGTTAAACTGCACTTGCTCTCAGATGCCCGTGATTTGTGTGGGTACTTTCCAGACCGTGGTACTTCCGCGCCTGGCACAATCCCGAGGAATTTTTGAGCCGGGGAGCAGAGATTTGAGTCAGTCGTAGACATGCGCTCTTGGCCACCAGCGCGCCCTGGGGAAAAGGACTGTTTTCCCTCCTGGTTTGCGTTTTCACCGAGGGCCTGGATGTCCTGTGCTTTCCTGCAGCCCTAGGGAGGCCCTGGGCAGACCTGGGAGCGCCCCTCGTCCCCAGCGAGGAAGGACCCCTGTTCTGCGGAACGGAGGCCCAGAGAGGAGGCAGGGCGTCGGGCGCGCGGTCAGCAGGGCTGCAGCCTGGGCAAGGGCCAGCCCCACTGGGCCCCGCCCAGCACCCACCAGGGGGCAGCTGCGCCCCCCACGAGCGGGTTGACTGGCTGGCCTAAGCCTCTAACCCTGGATACCCGGGCGGGCCCTTGCAGCCCCCAGACCCACCCGTCCACAACCCCGACCTCAGGAGGCAGACCCCGGCCCTCCTTAAAGGCTTAGCGGGAGGCCTGGGTGCCACCACCGCACAGCTCGGCGCGAGCGCTCCATCTGGAGCCTGCGGCCCCCCGAGGGGGAGAGCTTGGGCCGTCAGCTGGGCTGGCAGGGCCGCGACCCCACCCCCGACCCCACCCCGGGGCCCAGAGGCGCGGCACTCCCGGCCCGCGCTGAGCAGGCCGAACTGGGGGTCGCCGTCTGGCTTGCCCGCAGGCTCTCACCAACAGAGTCGCGGTCCAAGTTTCCTGTCTCCGCCTGGGGTCGCCTGAGCACTGCAACTGCCCTAGGCTTTCTGGGCCATATGGGGGACAAGGGGAAGAAGCAGCTGCGCCAGGGCTGCTTAAGGCCGGAGCCCCAGGCGGAAGTCCGGTTTCTTGGCAACGGGTCCCCTGCTCGGGTGGGGCCCCCCAACTCCCCCAACCCCCACCTTTTGTTGGTTTTTTCCTCCCCTCCCCCATTGAGGCTCCCAGGAGTCAGAGCCGGGGGCCAGGAGACGGAGCCCAGGTGTGGGCGGGGCCGGCGTGGGAGGAGGGCCCCGGGCTGCCCCAGCTGCGGGCCGGCGTGTCCCCGAACCCCTCCCCGGCGGGTGTGCGCGCGGGAGGGGGCACGGGGAGGGCCCGAGATGGGGCAGCAAGTCTGTTTCCGCCCGGCCTCCGCCTGCTCCGGCTGGAACGAGTCTTTCCGGTGGGGCTGCCCGGCCCGGTCCGCCCCGCCCGGCCTCCCGGAACCACGCGGAGACGCGCACGGCCCCGCCCAGGCCGAAGGCGAGCTCCGCGGGCGGGCCGCAGGGCGGGGCCGCTGGGGCGGGAGGGCCCGGGGCGTGTTCCCGCCGGGGCTGCGGGCCTCCGGGGCACCCTGACAACTGGAGAAACTGAGGCACAGACTGTCTCAAGGCCGCACTATGAGTTAGCAAACCACAGGAGCGCCCAGTGAAAGCCTGCGACGAGTGGCCTGACAGAGGCCGGGATTTTCCCAGGCCCTGAGTCCTGGGGGTCTGAAGAGGACCAGAGGGGCTGGGGACTCCTGAAGGCCTGGGCGCCCGCTTCCGGGACATCTCCGCCGGGTGGAACGAGCCGGATCGCCGCGAGGGTCCCCGGCCTCACGAAATTAATGAGGAAGATGCCTTTCCTCAATGGAGGAGGAGAGATTCCGTTTAACCTCTGCAGACAGCAAGACAGGGACCACTCTCCCCCCAAGCCTGGCGGCAGCATGGACTTGAGGACACGTTAACAGGAGCCAGGAATTGGAGGTGAAGCACCCTTCATTTCCTCAGCGGTGGAACAAGTGAGGTCTCTGATTGCCAGGGTCTGGTTTTTCAAAATCGCAGCATGCTCAGACCCAAAGCGGGGGTGGAGGGTGGGGGATACCCTGGAGGATCCTTTTATCTGCTCAACCTTGAGTCAGACTTGCAAGCAGCATTTGATCAAGAAACTTGGTCAGTTTCTCAAAATGCAAAATCAATGGCCCGTTTTACTTTTTCACTTGGCATTTCCTTGGGATATTCTCAGTTCTGGGAATGAAAGATTATAAACTATTGTCTTAAATTCTGTCCTGATTAGCATCCTTCCTCAATTCAGGATTTCCCTGGAGCCAGATCTTTGCAGCTTCAGGATTATGACTTTTTAAAAATATAATTTTGATGAATTTTTATCTGTTCCCTAGATTAGAAAATCCCTTAATTACAGGAGAAAATGTTTTCAAAGAGACAGAGTAGACGTTTAGAGCAAGCCCTGGAGCACTGCTTCTGAAGAAAATCTCAGGGCAGGCAGGTCCTCAGCTGACTTGGGGGCCAGGGAAGAACCAAGCCAGATCGTCTCTTCTGCAGCCGTCAGTCCCACTGTCTTCCAGTTAATTCCTGGCTAGAAAATAAAGAATAAGTGAAGGTTTGCTTAAAGTTGTTCATCCTCCTGCAAGAGATTCTAACTTGAGAGAAAGCATGGTCTTGGTTAAACTGTTTTAAAATTGAGTTTGGGTGGCCAAATAGCAGATGAGGGAAAATTTCTCTTTATAAAAGAATTTCCAGCTGATAAATGACGCAAAAGCTATAGATAGAACATCACCATTTTGCATCCCTAATGAATCAAGGGATGTAGGTGCGATCAGCTAAGGCTACTCACATCACCAACAGAGAATCTGACGCTATGAGTCTTGCAGTGGGAAAACAGCACCAACTATGAAGTAGTCTTGACACACCTCCCCCCGCCCCCCCCACCACAAATCAAACTGAAATGTAATTGAGCCTTACAGGAAAGAGAAAATACAGGGGAACGTGTTACACAACACAATGGGAACAGAATCAGAGCTATCCAGATCTTGTGAAACTATGGGACAAATGACCCAGTTCTTCAATAATTAATTGCAAGGAAAATAATCACATTTAGATTCTAATTCAAACAAATGGTAAAAAGAAAAAGAAGTGACATTCGTAGGACGCTTGCAAATTTCATCACTGATGGGCTATTTGATGTTTAAAAAGTCTGATTGCGTTATTTCAGAACGGCAATATTATGGTTATATATATATATATTTTTTTTAGGCAATCATTCACTCTTTATTTGGGCTGGTAATTTTTTTTTATTGATAATGATAGGTTACAATCTTGTGAAATTTCACTTGTACATTAATGTTTGTCATTCGTGTTGTAGGTGCACCACTTCACCCTTTGTGCCCACCCCCCACCCCACCTTTCCCCTGGTAGCCACTAATCTGTTCTCTTTGTCCACATTTTTAAATTCCTCATATGAGTGGAGTCATACACAGATTATCCTTCTCTAACTGGCTTATTTCACTTAACATAATTCCCTCAAGGTCCATCCATGTTATTGCAAATGGAATGGTTTTGTTCTGTTTTGCAGCTGAGTAATATTCCATTGTATATATATACCACATCTTCTTTATCCAATCATCTGTTGATGGGCACTTAGGTTGCTTCCATGTCTTGGCTATTGTAAATAATGCTGCAATAAACATTGGGGTGCATAGGACTTTTGGAATTGCTGACTTCAAGCTCTTTGGGTAGATACCCAGTAGTGGAATGGCTGGATTGTATGGTAGTTCTATTTTTAATTTTTTGAGGACTCTCCATACTGTTTTCCATAGTGGCTGCACCAGTTTGCATTCCCACCAGCAGTGTATGCGGGTTCCTTTTTCTCCACACCTCCCCAACATTTGTTACTATTAGTTTTAGATATTTTTGTCATTCTAATGGGTGTAAGGTGATATCTTAGTGTAGTTTTGATTTGCATTTCCCTGATGATCAGCGATGATGAGCATCTTTTCATGTGCCTATTGGCCATCCATATAGCTTCTTTGGAGAAATGTCTGTTCATGTCTCCAGCCCATTTTTTGATCGGGTTGTTTGATTTTTTGCTGTTGAATTGTGAGAGTTCTTTGTATATTATGGATATTAAGCCTTTGTCAGATATATGACTTGCAAATATTTTTTCCCAGTTACTGGGTTGTTTTTTTGTTTCAATCCTGTTTTCATTTGCCTTAAAGAAGCTCTTTAGTCTGATGAAGTCCCATTTCTTTATTCTTTCTATTGTTTCCCTTCTCTGAGAAGACATGGTGTCCAAAAAGATCCTTTTAATACTGAAGTCAAAGAGTGTACTGCCTACGTTTTCTTCTAGAAGCCTTATGGTTTCAGGTCTCACCTTTAGGTCTTTGATCCATTTTGAGTTTATTTTGGTGAATGGTGAAAAAGAATGGTCAACTTTCATTCTTTTACATATGGCTTTCCAGTTTTCCCAGCACCATTTGTTGAAAAGACTTTCTTTTCTCCATTGTATGCTCTCAGCGCCTTTGTCGAAGATTAGCTGTCCATAGATGTGTGGTTTTATTTCTGGGCTTTCAATTCTGTTCCATTGATCTGTGCACCTGTTTTTGTACCAGTACCATGCTGTTTTGATTACTGTAGCTTTGTAGTATGTTTTGAAGTCAGAGATTGTGATGCCTCCCGTTTTCTTCTTTTTTCTCAGGATTGCTTTAGCAATTCGGGGTCTTTTATTCCCCCATATAAATTTTAGGATTCTTTGTTCTAATTCTGTAAAGAATGTCATTGGGATTCTGACTGGGATAGCATTGAATCTGTAGATTGCTTTAGGTAGAACAGACATTTTAACTATGTTTATTCTTCCAATCCATGTACGTGGAATGTCTTTCCATCTCCTTATGTCATCATCCAATTCTCTCAGAAAGGCCTTGTAATTTTCATTATATAGGTCCTTCACTTCCTTAGTTAAATTTACCCCGAGGTATTTTATTCTTTTTGTTGCGATTGTGAATGGTATTGTGTTCTTGAGTTCTTTTTCTGTTAATTCGTTATTAGAATATAGAAATGCTACTGATTTATGCAAATTGATTTTGTACCCTGCAACATTGCTGTAGTTGTTGATTACTTCTGAGAGTTTTCCAATGGATTCTTTGGGGTTTTCTATATATAAGATCATGTCGTCTGCAAACAGCCAGAGTTTCACTTCTTCCCTCCCTATTTGGATTCCCTTTATTCCTTTTTCTTGCCTGATTGCTCTGGCCAGGACCTCCAGTACTATGTTAAATAAGAGTGGTGATAGAGGGCATCCTTGTCTCGTTCCTGTTTTCAGGGGGATGGCGATCAGTATTTACCCCTTGAGTATGATGTTGGCTGTGGGTTTGTCATATATGGCCTTTATTATGTTGAGGTAGTTCCCTTCTATGCCCATTTTGTTCAGAGTTTTTATCATAAATGGCTGTTGGATCTTGTCAAATGCTTTCTCTGCATCTATTGAGATGATCATGTGGTTTTTATTCCTCAGTTTGTTGATGTGGTGTATCATGTTGATTGATTTTCGGATGTTGAACCATCCCTGTGTCCCTGGTATGAATCCCAGCTGATCATGATGTATGATCCTTTTGATGAATTGCTGAATTCTGGTTGCCAAAATTTTGTGTTGAATTTTTGCATCTATGTTCATCATTGATATTGGCCTGTAGTTCTCTTTTTTCGTGATGTCCTTGTCAGGCTTTGGTATCAGCATGATGTTGGCCTCATAGAATGTGTTAGGAAGTGTTCCATACTCCCTAATTTTTTGGAATAGCTTGAAAAGGATAGGTATTAAATCCTCTCTGAAAGTTTGGTAGAATTCCCCAGGGAAGCCATCTGGTCCTGGGGTTGTATTCTTTGGGATGTTTTTGATTGGTGTTTCAATCTCTTTCCTTGCAATTGGTCTATTCAAATTGTCGGCCTCTTCTTGAGTGAGCTTTGGGAGATTGTAGGAGTCCAAGAATTTATCCATTTCCTCTAGGTTATCCATTCTGTTAACATAGAGTTTTTCATAGTATTCTCTTATAATCTGTTGTATTTCTGCAGAGTCTGTTGTTATTTCTCCTCTTTCATTTCTGATTTTGTTTTATTTGAGCTTTCTCCCTTTTTTTCTTTGTAAGTCTGGGTAGGGGTTTGTCAATTTTATTTATCTTCTCAAAGAACCAGCTCTTTGTTTCATTGATCCTTTCTACCGCCTTTTTCGTTTCTTTCAATAGTATTTATTTCTGCTCTGATTTTTATTATTTCTCTCCTGCTGACTTTGGGCTTTATTTGTTCTTCTTTCTCTAGTTCAGTTAGGTGTAGTTCAAGATTGGTTATTTGGGATTTTTTTTTGTTTGTTAAGATGTGCCTGTATTGCGATGAATTTTCCTCTTAATAGAGCTTTTGCTGTATCCCATAGGAGTTGGTATGGCATATTATCATTTTCATTTGTTTCCAGGTATTTTTTGATTTCTTCTTTAATTTCTTCAATGATCCATTGCTTGTTCAGTAGTGTATTGTTTAGTCTCCACATCTTTGTGCCTTTCTCAGCTTTTTTCTTGTAATTAATTTCTAGCCTTATAGCATTATGAGCAGAGAAGATGCTTGTTATTATTTCAATTTTTGTAAATTTGTAGAGGCTTGCCTTGTTTCCCAGCATATGGTCTATCCTTGAGAATGTTCCATGTGCACTTGAGAAGAATGTGTATTCTGCTGTTTTTGGATGAAGTGTTCTATATATGTCTATTAAGTCCAATTGTTTTAGTTTTTCATTTAGCTCCACTATTTCCTTGTTGATTTTCTGTCTGGATGATCTGTCCATTGATGTGAGTGGGGTGTTGAGGTCCCCTACTATTAGTGTGTTGTTTTTAACGTCTTCCTTTAGGTCTGTTAATAGTTGCTTTATGAACTTTGGTGCTCCTATGTTGGGTGCATAGATATTTATATGCGTTATTTCTTCTCGATGAAGTGTCCCTTTGATCATTATATATTGTCCCTCTGTGTCTCTCTTTACCTGCCTTATTTTGAAATCTGTTTTGTCTGATATAAGTATTGCAACACCTGCTTTCTTTTGCTTGCTATTAGCTTGAAGTATTGTCCTCCACTCCTTCACTCTGAGCCTGTGTTTGTCCTTGGGGCTGAGGTGTGTTTCCTGGAGGCAACAAATGGATTGTAGTCCATTTTGCCACTCTGTGTCTTTTTATTGGAGAGTTCAATCCATTTACATTGAGGGTGATTATTGATGCATGTGGACTTAATGCTGTCAATGTGTTGCTCGTTATCTGGTTTGCCTGCATTTCTCTTCCTGTGTGCTTTAGCCTACCCATTTAATACTGCAATTTCTTATCCTGGGTTTCTTAGATTTTTCCTTATTTATGTTTTGTGGCTCTGTTCTGTTTTTTACTTTAGTGGCTACCCTGAAGTTTGTATTTAGAATCTCGTGTATAATATAGTCTATTCTCTGGTGGCCTCTTACTTACTTGGCCTAGACTGATTTTGTCCCTTTGCTCTTCCCCTCCTAAATTATTATTTTCATTTCTTATTCCAACTCGTGTTATGAGTTTGTACTTAGAGTGATAAGATCATCTTTGCTTTGGAGGTTTCCTTACCTTTATCCTAATGCTATAGTTGAATATTTGCTATCCTATTCTGGTTCTATTTATCTGTCTCCCTACTCTATGGTTTGTGACCCCTTTCTCCCTTTTTTCTTTTTTCAGATATGAGAGCCTTCTTGAGAATTTCTTGTAGTGGAGGACTTTTGGTTACAAATTCCCTTAACTTTTGTTTGTCTGGAGAAGATTTAATTTCTCACTCATATCTGAAGGATATTCTTGCTGGATAGAGTATTCTTGGCTGAAGATTTTTATCTTTTAAAGTTTTGAATATGTCACGCCATTCTCTCCCAGCTTGTAAGGTTTCTGTAGAGAAATCCTCTGAAAGTCTGATAGGAGTTCCTTTGTAGTTATTTTCTTCTGTCTTGCTGCCCTGAGTATTCTTTCTTTGTCATTCATTTTTGCCATTTGTGCTACTAAATGCCTTGCAGTAGGTCTTTTTACAGTAACAAATCTAGGAGATCTGAAAGGTTCCTCTACACACATTTCCCCCTCAATCTCTAGATTTGGGAAGTTCTCTTAGATAATTTCATTAAGCACACTTTCTGCTCCATTTTCCTTTTCCACGTTCTCAGGAATTCCAATGATCCTTAAATTCTTTCTCCTCATTGAATCCACTATCTCTCGGAGATTTTCCTCATTTTTTTAAACTCTTAGTTCTCTTTCTTCCTCTGTCTGGAGCCATTCAGCCTGTCTATCTTCGATTATGCTAATTTTCTCCTCTATGGTGTCTACACGGGCATTCAGGGAATCCATATTCTGTTTTAACTGGTCCATTGTGTTTTTCATCTCTAGTAATTCTGTTTGATTCTTCTTCATAATTTCAATCTCTTTTGTCAAGTAACTCCAGAACTCGTTGGCTTGTTTCTCTATCTTTCTCTCTACCTCATTGAGTTTTTTGATTATAGCTATTCTGAACTCATTTTCACTTAGTTTACCTATTTCCAAGTCCTCAGGACTTAATTCTGTGTTTTTGTTGTTTTCCTTCTGGTCTGGAGCTTTTATAAATTGCTCAATGGTAGAGGAGCGTTTTTTTCCCCATGATGGTAGAATTCGGTTGCAGTTACAGCCTGTCGCCACTAGATAGGGGTCGAGAGCTGCACGTTCTGAGCTCTCCGCCTTCGGGCAAGATGGCGGCCCCCAGCGCAGTTTGCCGGCGGAGGGAGGGAGTGTTTTTCTTGCATGCCAATCTAGATTCGGATGAGTTCCATTCTCTGGCCTCCCAGGGCCCTGGGTTTATGGGGTCCCCTCGCAGGGAAACTTTTCCCCATCAGCGGGTTTCCACTATACTGGCGACAGGAGTCCTGGACGACCCCTGGGTCATGCGGCCCCTCCCGTGCTCCTTCCCGCACCTGGGGCAGCAATCCCAGACTCTAGGGGAGGGAGCGAAATTCTCTCCTACCTGGTTCCATCTCTGAGGCCGGTAGCAGGATCTCCATCCTCCGTCTTTTTGATACTGTAGGTCTCTGACATCCTGGCATTAGGTTTATTAGCTGAAATTCAGGTTTTTTCCAGTCCTTTGTTGTAGTTTGGAGGGGAGAGAGTCCCAGATCAGCTCACCCTGCCATTTTGCCCTGCCCACTCCTCTTATGGTTATATTTTTAAGTATTTTAATATATTTTGGAAATACATGCTAAAATATTCACAGATGATATGATATCTGGAATTTATTTCTAAATGGTTGTGTGTAGTGGTAAGGAAAGTGGGTGAAGGTATAGATGGAAACAAGATTGGACATTAGTA
The DNA here is from genome assembly GCF_041296265.1 of Equus caballus. NCBI lineage: Eukaryota > Metazoa > Chordata > Mammalia > Perissodactyla > Equidae > Equus > Equus caballus. Next base: position 4,941,242 of record NC_091693.1, on the reverse strand, counting down.
ATGGGTCTATGGTGGTTCATTATATTATTCTATTTTTTACTATGTTTGAATTTTTATCTGTTACTTTTTGCAGGGTCTTCTCAAACTTGGCAACCAACGTTGAATTGCCTGAGCTGGAGCTCAGGATGACCGACCCATGTCTTGCTCTGACTTTGCACATCTCAGTTCTCACTTATCTGTTCAAGAAATATTATTGAGGACCTTCATTCCGCTTGAGCTTCTGAAATTATGGATCTCAAACTCTAGATTAGAAAATGACACAGAAGCCATGAAATGGAAGGGTAGAAGGCTTTGCAGAAGGACCAATGTTTGTTATGAGTCCTGACAGATGAAAAGGAGTTCCCTCGGTGGTGTCAGTTCATCTTCTGTAAGATAACATGGTTAAACTAGATCTACAAGAGGACTCATTTAGTCCTAATAGATTCCGTGTTTATGACCCGCCTGTAACCAATTTTTTTCTTCTGTGTGTATCCCTCTAGGGAGTTGAGAGACCTCCATGGACTTCCTGTCATCATCCCTTATTTTGTTAGCTGAAGCAATCCAACTTGAGCTTTTGGTCTTGAATTTCCCAGTTGTGTTTGGAAGCCAAAGCATTGTCACATTAGCTCATCTATAATCTTCTTAGGGAATGGTCTCTTGAGCTCACAGATTTATTTCCATCCATCCAGTTCCCAAGGCATTTCACTTAGTAACCTTAGTGGTACATTTGCTGGTAATTATGCCCAGCCTTGGTCATAAAGTCCGTTTGCTCAACAACAAAATGTGAGTGCCTGCAGTCAATACTCTCAGCCTTCCCAACTGCTCTTGTCTTCCCTTTCTTCCTCTAGGACACGCAGTTCAGGATACAACATGCAGCCAGGACTTCGATTAACTAGGATCCTGATACTCTGCCACAACAGGTCAAATTTCGTGCTTTGACGGCTTTTTCATCCATGGGACAGGAGCCAGCTGCTAGGGCAAAGCTTGAAACAGCAGTGGTCATCTGACAAGTAGTTGGCTAATTACCTATCTATTCTGCTATGGAAAATTATGGGGTTTTTTTATCTTCTCAATTTTTATGGATGTTTGCACTGTAAAAGAACAATTTGTGAAACTTTTAGAGAAGTAAGATAACAGTCTTCAAATTTGGTTGCTGTATGTTCATTGAGTGAGTTTGCCTGCGCTATGATGCAGTCACACTGTCTTCTTAGGAACCTGGCAAGTATCTTGCAGTGTGATCCAGAGCCTGGTGGAGGGCTTGGAATGCTAGGGACTCCCCTAATTCTCACTGCTATAAAGCAAAGGTACACTTCACTGTGGTAAAAAATATTGGGAAGTTAGCTGTTATATATTGTATGTTTCCAGTGACTGACTGCTCCAAAGCTTCTTATACTAATTTAATTAGAATAATTTACCTTAATAGAAAACTATAATTTTCTACTTTTTCCAATCAGTTGAACCAATTTGTACTTTTTTTTACCCATCCAGATGGAGTTTATTACCCCTAAACCTTAATTTTTGTGCTAACCATTATTATAGCTAAGAAATTATGTTAAAGGAATAGTTGGGACCTCTGCTTCTGACTCTGGAACACCAGCATGGATCAAACCAAACCTCCCACCTCAAACAACTAGAATAGCTGGATAATTTTTAAAATCTGTCCCAAAACATCAGAAATCTACCTAGGCAGGGAGAAGCTGAAAGAGCAAGATCCTGGAGAGAAGGGAAGCTTAAAAAGGTGAGCCTGACCTTTCACACCTGTCTTCGTCAGCTTGGACCACAGTAATAATATACCATAGACTGGCTAGCTTGAAAAACAGGCATTTAGTTCTCATAGTTAGGGAGGCTCAAATTCTGAGATCAAGGTGTCAGCAGATTGGGTTCTTGATGAGGGCCCTCTTCCTGGCTGGCAGATGGCCGCCTTCCTTCTGTGTCCTCACATGGCAGAGAGAGGAAGCTCTGGTGTCTTCCTCTTCTAATATGAGCAATAATCCCGTCATGGAGGCTCCATCCTCATTACCCCATCTAAACCTAATTACCTCCCAAAGGCTTCACTGCCTTATACCATCACATTGAGGGTTAGGGCTTCAACATATGAAATTGAGGGGGACACAAACATTTAGTTCATACCAGCACTATTATTCTGCTCAAGGCATTTACTTCTAAGAGCAGTGACTTAAAGGCTAAAACACTGAGCAAAGCTTTCGCAGTCTCAGAGAGGCCCTGGTAATATCCTAGGCTTTTGGTTAGGACCTCTGAAAGGTTATACTAGTAGTAAAGACAAATCAAAAAGGACCACTCTCATGAAGATCAACTTTGACTCAAACCAGGTTAAGATGGCCTGCCTCTATGCTAACTGCTTTACAAAAGCAAAAGAAAATCTCTGGAGAAAGAGAGCATCATCCACAGTGTCACATCGGTTCCACAATTTTTCACATACAACATGTGGCAATTGATCAAAATTTACTGGGCATACCAGGAGACAAGACCCTATGACCCAAAACCAAGAGAAGAAATAGGTAAGAGAAACTGACCCACAGGAAATCCAGTTAACAGATATGGACTTTAGAAGAACCTCTGAGTGATACATCAACGAGATAAAAGATAAAATGGAAAATTCCAACAGACAATATACATATAAAAAAAGAATCAATGGGAATTTTATAGCTGAAAAAAGAAAATTAAGAACATACTAAGTGAGTTCAAAGATTAGACACAGATGAAGAGAGGATTAGTGAATTGGCAGATACATCAAAAGGAAATATCTGGACTGAAGCACAAAGAGACAAAAGGATGGAAAATACAAAAAGAGTGTGTCATATTTTGGAGATAGTGAAAAGGTTTAGCATAATTGCAATTGAAGTCCCAAAAGAGGACTAGAGAGAGAGGGGGGCACAAAGCAATATTTGACTAGATAATGGCCAGGAATTTTCCAAAATTGATGAGAGACATAGATCCACAGATTTGAGAAGCCCTGAAGAACCCTAAGCAGTGTAAATACAAACAAAATCACACCTAGGCACATCATAGTAAAACTACAAAAACCAAAGAGTAAGAGAAAGTCTTAAAAGTAACCAAGTAGAATAACAGATTACCTAAACTAGAGCTACAATAGGACTTACAGCTAACTTTTCAACAGAAATCATAGAAGCCAGAAGACAATAAAATAGCACCTTAATGGCACTGGAAAGCTAATCTAGATTCTATAACCAGTAAAATATACTCATCAATAATGAAGCTTAAATGAGGATTTTTAAAATAGACAAAAAGTAAGAGTATTTCTCACTATCAAATTATACACTAAGAGAAATACTAAAGGAAATTGTTTTAGGCAGAAAGAAAATTATCACAAATGGAACTTTAGAAATGCAGAAAGGAGCAAATGCAGAAGGCAGCAGAGAGAGTACACAAGTGGGTAAATCTAAATGAATATTTGTAAAAATAATATCTTGTAGTGTTTTAAGTACATATAGAAAAATTTTTTAACAAAATATATGTAAAATTTAAAATGTACGACAACAATAGAACAAAAAGTGGGAGGAAGAGAATAGAGTTAAGGTATGTTAAGGTCCTTGCATTGTTCAAGAACTAGCAAACTTACTAATTTATTTCGATTTTAATAAGTTAAGGATGCATCTTGTAATCTGCCTTAGTCTGCTTGGGCTGCCAAGACAAAATAACAGACTGGGTGACTTAAACAACGGAAATTTATTTTCTCACGGTCTGGAGGCTGGAAGTCTGAGATCAGGGTGCCAGCAGGGTCAACTATGAAACAAGGCTCTCTTCCTGGCTTTCAGGTGGTCCTCTTCTTGCTGTGTCCTCAGATGTCAGAAAGAAAGAACTCTCTGTGTCTCTTCTTATAAGGACATTAATCCTATGGAGTTCAGGACCCTACCCTTATGACCTCATTTAACCTAAATTACCTGTGTAAAAGTCCTATCTTCAAATACAGTCACATTTGGGGGTTAGGGCTTCAACATACGAATTTGATGAGGGGACCCAATCCAATCCATAACATAATCTCTAGGGTATAGCCACTAAAGGAATGGTAAAAAAATATATATATATACAGGCATACCTCATTTTATTGTGCTTTGCAAATATTGCATTTTTTACAAATTGAAAGTTCATGGCAACCCTGTGTTGAGCAAGTCTATTGGTGTCATTTTTCCAACATCATTTACTCACTCCATATCTCTGTGTCGCATTTTGGTAATTCTTGCAATATTTCAAACTTTTTCATTATTATATTTGTTATGATGATCTGTGATCAGTGATCTTTTGTGTTAGTATTATAGTTTTGGGGTGCCATGAACCATGCCATATAAAATGGTGAACTTAATAAATATATTCTGACTGCTCCGCCCACCAGCCTTTCCCCTGTCTCTCTCCCTCTCCTTGGGGCTCCCTGTTCCCTGACACACAACAATATTGCAATTAGGCCGATTAGTAACCCCTCAATGGCCTTTAAGTGTTCAGGTGAAAAGAAGAGTTGCATATCTCTCACTTTAAATCAAAAGCTAGATATGATTAAGTTTAGTGAGAGAGGCATGTCAAAAGTCAAGATAGGCCAAAAGCTAGGCCTCTTGCTCCAAACAGTTAGCCAAGTTGTGAATGCAAAGGAAAGTTCTTGAAGGAAATTAAAAGTGCTACTCCAGTGAACACGTGAATGATAAGAAAGCAAAACAGCCTTACTGCTGATATGGAGAAAGTTTTAGTGGCCTGGAGAGAAGATCAAACGAGCTACAACATATCCTTTAGCCAAAGTCTAATCCAGAGCAAGGCCCTAGTTCTCTTCAATTCTATGGAGGCTGAGAGAGGTGAGGGAGCTGCAGAAGAAAAGTCTGAAGCCAGCAGAGGTTGGTTCATGAGGTTTAAGGAAAGAAGCCGTCTCAGTAACATAAAAGTGCAGGGTGAAGCAGCAAGCGCTGATGGAGAAGCTGCAGTGAGTTCTCCAGAAAATCTAGCTAAGACAATTAATGAAGGTGCTACACTAACCAACAGATTTTCAATGTAGAAAAAAACAGATGGAAGAAAATGCCATCTAGGAGTTTATAGCCAGAGAGGAAAAGTCAACGCCTGGCTTCCAACCTTCAAAGGACAGGCTAGCTTTCTTGTTAGGAGCTCATGCAGCTGGTGACTTTAAGTTGAAGCCAATGCTCATTTGCCATTCCAAAAATCCTAGGGCCTCTAAGAATGATGCTAAATCTGCTCTGCCTGTGCTCTATAAATGGAACAACAAAGCCTGGATGACAGCACATCTGTTTACAACATGGTTTACTGAATATTTTAAGCCCATTGTTGAGACCTACTACTCAGAAAAAAAGATTTCTTTCAAAATATTACTGCTCATTGACAATGCGTCTGGTCACTGAGGAACTCTGATGGAGATGTACAACGAGATGAACATTGTTTTCATGCCTGCTAACACAGCATCCATTCTGCAGCCCATGCATCAAGGAGTAATTTCAAGTTTCAAGTCTTAGTATTTAAGAAATATATTCCATAAAGCTGTAGCTGCCATAGATATTGATTCCTCTGATGGATCTGGGCAAAGTAAATTGAAAACATTCTAGAAAGGATTCACCATTCTAGATGCCATTAAGAACGTTCGTGGTTCATGAGAAGAGGTCAAAATATCAACATTAACAAGAGTTTGGAAGAAGTCGATTCCAACCCTCACGGATGAGTTTGATGTTCAAGACTCCCATGGAGGAAGTAACGAGATGAGGTGGGAACAGTGAGAGAACTAGAATTAGAAGCGGAGCCTGAACATGTGACTGAATTACTATAATCGCACGATGAAACTTTAATGGAGGAGGAGTTGCTTCTTATGGATGAGCAAAGAAAGTGGTTTCTCGAGCTGGAATCTCCTCCTGGTGAAGATGCTGTGAAGATTGTGGAAATGACAACAGAGAATTTAGAATATGACATAAACTTAGTTGATAAAGCAGCAGCAGGGTTTGAGAGGACTGACTCCAATTTTGAAAGACGTTCTATGGTGGGTAAAATGCTATCAGACAGCATCACGGGCTACAGAGAAATCATTCATGAAAGGAAGTGTCAATCGATGCAGCAAACTTCATTGTCGTCTTATTTTAAGAATTGCCACAGCCACCCCAGCCTTCAGCAGCCACCACCCTAATCAGTCAGAAGCCATCAACATGAAGGCGGGACCTCCACCAGCAAAAAGATGATGATTCGCTGAAGGCTCAGGTGATGGTTAGCATTTTTAATAACAAAGCATTTTTAAATTAAAGCATGTACTTTTTTTAGACATAATGCTATTGCACACTTAAGAGGCAACAGTATAGTGTAAACATAACTTTTAAATGCACTGGGAAACCAAAAAATTTGTGTGGCTCAGTTTATTGCGATATTGTCGTGATCTAGAACCAGACCCTCCAAGGTGTGCCTGTAACTGTCAAGCTTATAATGGAGAAGGAAATGATATGAAAAGAATTACTCCAAAAGAAGGTGAGGCAAACAGGAAAAGATTTAGAAACATTTAAACCCAAATATATGATTAACTAAATGTGAATGAACTAAACACTGCCATCAAACTACAAAAATTGTCAGACAGGATAAGTAACCAAAACCCAACTACGTGTTGAGACACACCTTAGGCATAAGGGTAGGAAAGGTAGAAAGAGCAAAGATGGAAAAAAGACATGCCGTGCAAACAATGACTAAAGGGATGGTTGGGAGGCAGACAGATGAATATTTCTAATGTGACCACGCATATTTGCCACTATCGATAGTGGTTAATGAAAAATGTATTTTTCTGACTTTCATTGAATCAAATGAGCTTTTCCCGTATGCTTTGGGGCCAGTCATTTTCTTAAAGCAGGGCCACACTCTGTCTTACCCGCTACGTCATCCAGACTCAAATGGTCAGGCACGGAGAGCCTCCTTCCAGCCTGGAAAACCATGCCACTGGGTCTCGGGGTCTGCGTGTGGGGTGGAACCTCTAGGCACTCAACAGCTTTCTTTCCATTCACCCCATGTTTGCTGAGCTTTGCCAGAGGTCAGGCTCAGCGGTGGGCACTGCTTGTCCTAGCAGAACTCACAACTCCAGAGAGACACACGTGCACAGAGAGGACCCCAAATCTCTGAGTGTGCACTGTTGGAAAGGCACAGGAGCCTGACAACAGGACCCACTCTTGCAGGCTAGTTGACGTGGGTTTCATTTTTCCTGACCTAAGACCCATATTCTTTCCCCAATACTATGACATCTTTAAAAAAAAAAAAAAAAAAAGATAACGGGGAAGATTCTTCTCTCCAGTGAGTGAGCTTTGTGAAATGCCTATAAAATTAAGAGCAGATGGGGAGATATAGAGGCTGAGGTAGGAAAAAAGGGAAAGGAAACCAACCTTTATAGAGTCCTCGTTTTTTTATTATCTCATTGATCCGCATAATAACTTAAAGTGAGAGGTGTTGATACACTTTAAAGATTGGAAATTAAGGCATAGAGAGGTTAATTAACGCGGCCTCAGGCCCTAGCTTAGAAATTGAGGAGCTGATCTATAGGTGCGAGTCTTTGACTCTGGGTCTGGTGTTGTTCCCGGCGCCCCAGGCGGCTGAGAAGATGTCCTGCAGATCTCCTTCCACACTTGCAGAGCTGCCGGGCTTGGGGGTGGCATTTGTGAGGCAGCATGAGGAGACCGGGGGAACACGTTTCAGGCTCTGTGTCTGCTGTACTGCTGGGCTGAAGTGCCCAGATGTCGCAAGTGGGGTTGCAGGCTGCTGCCGCCTCCACTCCTCGCTCACCCCTTGGCCTCCTTATCTTTGGGACTTTACACCAGCCTGTTGGCTGCTGACAGGTGATGACATCGAGCGTGGGAAGGTGGGTGCAGGCTTGGTCCTTGTAGATGGTCCTCTGGTTGTCAAGGTCTTAGCATTTCCTTGAAAGTTTCCAGAAGTTTCCACAATCATTAAGAACTGGTGTCTACCAGGTGGCTTCTGTGTGAGATGCTCACCTAGTCAGCACTCCCTGTCACCTTGGCCGACAGTGTGTCTTCAGAGCCAGACAGAAGAAAGGAGAAGCAAAGACCATTCATGGGCGTCTTAGGCAGCTCGGGCTGCCATAACAAAAGACCGTAGCCTGGCTGGCTTAACAACAACATTTCTGTTCTTACAACTCTGGAGCTGGGCTGGGGCTGAGGGGGGCGCCAGCAGGGTTGGGCTATCGGGGGGGGGGGGGCTCTCTTCCTGGCTCACAGATGGCCACTTGCTCACTGTGTCTTTGCCTGGCAGAGGGAGTACACTTTCCCGCGTCTCTTGGATAAGGGCTCTAATCCCATCATGAGGGCCCCACCCTGGTGACCTCATCTAACCCTAATTGCCTCCCAAAGGCCCCGTCTCCAAATGCCAGCACACTGGGGGTTCGGGCTTCAACATAGCAATTTGGGGGACAGGAGTCAGTCCATAGCGGTTGGATTTTTGCCTTCAGGCCAATCCTTTAACCTCTTACCAGTATAATGCGCGTATTATGATTCCAAAGGGGTAGCAAATAGGAGCTCCCTGCCCCACTGTCTGTTCTTTCCCCTCGGCCTTTGCCGGAGGCCCTTTGGCAGGTTCACAGCCAGGGATCAGGAGGAGCCAGTCTCCCCCGCAGAGAAAAATGGCCCCGTGCGGGCTCCATGCTGTCTTCCCAAGTGAGTTCAATGGGGGGATCAGAAGTCCCAGGTGGTGCTGAGCGCGGATCTAGACCCCCGGAAACCAAAGGAAGGTGGCTGCTGCTCCCACCTGACAGTCGAGTTATTGACTGAGTATCTGTATCTTTTATAGCTTTCCAAACTGACTTCCTTTAAAACCTCCAAAGTTTGGACCTTGTAGGTTCAACATTTCACAGAGATGTTACAGAGGCTGTTGCCCCATTTTCCCTTGGATGGACTTAGCTCAGTCTCCCTGCCCCAGCTGCCCTCCGTCCCAGGCTCAGGAGATGCCAGGCACTAGATCTTTCTCTCTGGGACCCAGCCACCCAGACTCTGAGCACCCAGCCTCAGCCTGCATGCTCTACACAGAGATGGGCTCCGAGTGGAGGCTCCGGTGCCCAGCCCAGCCCTGCCTCAGGCACTGGACCAGCACCACGGGTCTGAGGGGTGTCCGGGCCTCAGCACTTCTAAGATGCTGAGGCTTCTGGGTGCTTCGCTTGTGACTGCCTCTGACAGCCTGGACCTAGACTTCTCCCTTGACCGAACTCCAGTCCTGGCTTCTGATTGCTGATGCCCCCACACCCATTTCCTGGTGCCCCTGAACCACCGCGGACTCTTCATGGCTTCCCCGGCTCCACCTCTGCATACCCCTCTCCCCAGGATGTGAGCAACTGCCTGGATCTTCCCGGACCTGCGCCCCCGCTCCCTGCCCTGCGGGGGTGCCCCTGTGACCACACCTGCCAGGTGGCTTGTGAGAGGCCAGTGAAGCCTGCAGGGAGGGCTGGGTGAGGCAGAGCTGGCGGGGTGTGGATGGCACTGTTGTGGCCTAGAAACAAGGTTTTACAGAACTGCCCTGTAATGCGTGCTCTGCCAGTCCCTGGGGCTTCGAGGCGGGATGACGGATTCACACACAGCTTCGTAATGAAAACCAGCACTTCTCGTTTTGACTACTCGGCTTTGACCTGGCAGCACGAAAACAGCTGGATCAAGCTGGCCCATGTCAGGAAGTACTCTAAGTCAAAAACCCAAGACATTGTGTGTGTTCTCTTATTAACTCTCACAACCACCCTGAGGCTCAGAGGGGTTAGGTAACTTGACCACCATCACACAGCACATCCATGGCAGACTAAGATTGAAAACCAGACCTGCTGAGCCCAAGGCCCAGGGGGCACTCAGGCTGGCATGTGCCCCTTGTATTGCTCCACACTGTGCAAGCTCAAGTAGGGTGGGGAAGTGACAATTGCAAAGATATCTATTCTTTCCTTGTTTGAAAAAATACATCACTCTGCAACTCTTCAGGTATGACTTGTTTCACAACTTTGTAGCCCTTGGCAAATGCACAGGACAGAGGGCCACAGCGGGAGCACTTGGCAGGTTCACAAACCAGCAAAGGTAAGAGGCGGTGGTTCCCACCCTGCCTCGGAGCCTGGGGCTTCCCCAGCCCCCACTCCAGATGTCGAGACTGCTGCCATGCCCACCAGGGCTGTGCCCACACATGGGTCTGGGGAGCTGGCAAATAAACCTTCACCTTCCACAAAGTGAGTGTGTATCCTGAGGGATAGATTTGTTCTAAACAGCACCTTCTGAGACCCAGTGCCCCCTCCTGAAGGGGTGACACCAGTTTCAGAGGCGCCGCCTGGGACAGAGCAGAAACCTCCACTCTGCAGCCTCTGGACCTGACTCACCCCTCCCACCCTCCCACCCTCCACTGCCCAAAGGCCCTTTTTTTGCAGAAAGAGCCCTAAATCTCAGGCCCTCTGACGGCTGGCAGCCACATCTACCCAGCCATCACTCCCGCTGCCCCACAGGGCATGGGGCCAGGCTCCCTGACAGCGGCTGGCCTGGCGAAGAGGCGGCCAGGGGTGGCAGGCGGGCGATTGAAGTCCCTGTTTCCTGTGTACAAAGGCAGCATAATTAATCAGGCAGTAATGGATTCAGGTACCACTCACTTGTCACCTCGAGAGATAGGCTATCTGAGAGGGCTGGAATTCGAAAAAGGGAATCAGGTCACCATTAGGATTTTTCAGTATTAAATGTTAATATTAACATTAAGTGAAAGAATTACTGGAATTTGACTAAAATTTGGTCTGTTCACCTTCAGGAACTCTCCCTCTCTTTCCCAGATGGGCTCTCAGGGCAGAAGCACCTGAGGTAGGTGGCCTCAGGATGACTCTCGACCTCCACCTGAGTCTTTCTCAGCTCAGGATGACTCTCTCCATGAGCACCTGTTACTCAGCCTTCTCTGAACTAGAGCCGTGAGGCGGGGGAAGGCGGGGGTTCCCCTCACTGATCAGTCAGGCTCCCTGGCGCTCTGCCTCCAGTGGCTCAGGCCATGGACCCGGGGTGCATGCACTGTGGAGAGGGCATGTGTTGGGTGCGGCTGCTGGGCGCTGTGGCCAGGCCCTGACCATACTGCCTGCACTCTCCTTAGCCTCCAGGAGCAGCCAGCCCAGGGGTGCAGCCGGAGCCATCAGCAAAGCACCGACGCTGCAGGCAGGCAGATCCGAGTTCGAATTCCAGTCTTTTTGGAGCAAGTCGTGGAACTTGGTGGAACGTGACATTGGCATCTGCCATGCAGTGACGTTAAAAAAAGGTGTGATTATGGGCCACGTTGCTCAGGACTTGCACACAGTAGGCACTCAATTGTGGAATGCTCTTGCTGGTGGAGCCCCACAGAGCCCCGCCCCCTGGCCTGAGGCCAGGGCTGGGACCAGCCCATGAGTGGCTGCACAGCTCCAGGAGGAAGCCCAGCTGTCGTGAGGCTCTGCTGGGGCAGGGGTGTGGGGCCTGAGGTGCAGCATGTGCTGGGGTCCCCTGACTTCAAAGGGTGCCTGGTCAGTACTAGGTCTTGTCACCGCCAGCTTTGGAATCAGAGGTCCCCAAAGGCCATGGGAATACTGACAAGGCTTCACGGAAGAGGCAATATTTGATCCCTTTGAAAGGAATATTCCAGACCCCAAAGCTACTGGATCCACCTACAAAGTGAACGGGTGGCTTGAGAAGTGTGCGTGCGGAGCGCCTGCCCTCGGCTCAACCAGGGAAGCAAGCGATGGTGTGAAAAGACAAACTACTCATTTGTTTTTTTTTTAATGGGCGAAGAATATGAATAGGAAATTCACAGAAGCAGCATGGAAAATGGATTGTAAACTTATTACAAACAATAAAAAGATGCTCAATCCCGTCAAATCTTAAGGGAAATGCAAATTAAATGGGGTAGCATTCGTCACCCATCAAATAGGCAAAAATTTACAAGTGTGATAGTGTCAGGTACTAGTGAGGTCATCAGGACACTGCTCTCAGATGCTGCTGGGCCACCGACTGGTGTAAGGGCCTTGGAGGGCCTGGCGATGTCCTTTAGAACTAGAAATGTGCACACTTGCAGCCCAGCAATTTCCCTTCTGTCTCATCTACCCTCAGGAAACATATACGTGCACAGAGAGAGAGTCATTGCAGCTGCCTTTGTAATAGCAGAAACCTAAGTGCCCGTCAGTATTGGAACGCCTGCAGAGAGCACGGCGTCTTCACAGCACAGTGTTTTATACAGCAATTTTTAAAAACTGAGTGGGACCTATATATACGCAAATAGATCTCTAAGATGTATTGTTGAGCAAAAGAAAAAAAAAAAAAATCTGCAGAACAATATATGTATAGTTTATGTAAAAAAACCCCACAAACTCATCAATAACAAATAATACCCCATAGTTGTAAAGGAATCCATTGTATGTTGCAAAAGCATAGACAAAAGTCAGAAAGAATACACACAGACTCAGTGGCTACCCTGTAGAAGGTTGAGGGGTAGCCATGGGTCGTGGGAATCCAGGGGCACTTGAGCCTTCTCCACAGTGCTATGGGCTTTTTGGAGGCAAATGGGTTAATGTACCCCGTGTATAAGAGAGAGTAATTTTTAAAAGAGGTTTGGCTGGGGAAACAGACAGTGTGTCCAGGGGCTTTTGGTATAAGACAAAGTGAAAAGCTGAGAGAATGGCTAAGAAGGAATGGAAGGGAGCTACTGGGAGCGAACACCCCCTGAGGCTCACTGAGGGAGAAGCGGGAGGAGGAGTGAGAAAGCCAGGGAGCCTGGACGCGCGAGGGAGAGGACCAGCAGGGAGAGAGGGCAAGGAGCCGCAGCGTTGGTGGTTGCTTTGTCCTTGGCCCGGCTGACTGTTCAACAGGCTGGGAACATGACACACACAGAGCACATTTCCTGATTCTTAAGTTTCCAGCTGGGACAACCGAGATTCTTCCCCACACCCCTCCTGTCTTCCCTTTAAGCTGGAGATCCGTTCATCCTGCTGCTCAGGCAGGAAGTCTTGATTATTTTTGCATAAGGACCCAGAATTGAAAAGCAGGGCTCCTGCTGCTGAGCCCTCTGAAGCATCATCAGAGGAAGTGGACTCTGGCTGGACACACCTTAGCTGCCCAGGGCCGCCTAACAGGGCAGGGGCCCTGCCCCATCCCTTGGCCACATGCACGGGGAACCTGCCTTTGCTGGGTCATGCTCAGGGGCCCTCAGCTGCAGGTTCTTGAGTTTACTGGGGGCAGAATGGTGGAGTGGGAGGAGCTGCGATTGTAGCTGCCTGGCCAACCTTCAGCCCTGGGCTCAGCATCCCTGCACAGAGCTAAGCCAGTGAACTGTGCAAGAAAGAGTAAAAACACACTTACCTCCAAGGCTCCAAGGCTTGTGGGCTCTGGAGTCTGACCTGATGTCATATCCCAGCCCAGCCCCCTTGCCCACGTGTATAACTTTGTGCAGCCTCCAATTTGCCATCACGGTTGCTGGGAACTATGCAAAATAAAATGTGTAGAGCCCTTAGCTCTGCGAATGGTACCCAGTAAGTGATGGTGGTAGATGATAATCACGATGCCAACAGTACATCTCCTCCTGTCTTTTCAAGACCTTTATCACAACAGCAAACCTTTACATACTATGAGTGCAGTTTCTGATGTACTTAGAATAATTTATTGTAGTGTGATATACAAGAAAAGCTCTATTTTAATTCAATAACTCTTTCTCATCCTGGGTTTCTTAGGTTGGAGTTTTGTTGTTTCAGAAATCTGTATGAATGGATGAAGCTTTAGAAGAGAGATTCCAATGAGCCTGGATTGAGAAGGGCCAGTAAAGAAATTGCTTCCAGCCCTTTAAGGGAGGGTGTCGGGAGGAATGGCATCCTCCTCCATGTTGGCTGGTCCGGGTGGGAGCCAACATCCCCACAGCAAGGCCAGGACCAGGGAGAGGTGAGTAGGGCACTTGCCTGGGGGCAGAATTTAAGGAGCTGCCAAAAAAATTCAGTAGTCAAGATAAATATTTTAATGCAATGTTTTTTTAAATAAAAGTGAATACAAAAAAAAAAACCTACGATGAACAAAATGTCAACACTTTACACCCTAGATCCCAGCCCCATCTTACTGATCCCGTCAGCAGCTCTCAGGCGCCTCACATCCTCCTTTGTGGTGGAAGTCTGCCCAGGCCTAGGGAAACAGGCCTGGGATGGGGCTCTGTGGACTTGCCTTCCATCAGCATGGGGAGGAGCCAGGGCACGTTTCTGGACAACTATTTTTTGAGCGTGTGTCTATGATTCTTTTTAAAAATTTTTAAAATTTGAGGAAATAAGAGATTTAAACAAAACAAAACATGGACACAAAGCATAGGAACAAGAGAGTTTACAGTAGAAAAAGCAGATTTGAAAGCTCTTTTGAGAAAGCCTTCTAGCTTCTATTATCTGATCCTTCAAGAAATACCCAAGAGTTTGCAAAACCAAGAAAAATTTTTCAGTTTTAAGAGCCTTCACCTTTCCCCAACAATGCTGCTGCAGGAAACACAGGTTCAAGTGTGTATCATGTCTGCCACGCTGGGGTCTGAAGCTTCTGTAGCCCTGGCTAGAAAGCTAGGCTGATGTGGTGGCAGGCCCACAGCCGTCTCCATCTAGGCTCAACCCTCCATCCCTGGCCAATGGGGCTGGATGCCCATTCAGGCAGGATATTCCCACCCAGAAAGAGACAGGAAACAATTGCAGTCTAAAAGATGCTGATTTGATGAGACAATCCGTTAGTTCTCCGAACCCCCTCCCAAAAGAAATGGGATTAGGGAAGAAAAAAACTGTTTCTGGAAGTTGGAAGTCATGTGACTAAAACCATTTTTGCTGCAATAAAATATATTTAAATCAAACTAAATGAATGATAATAACATAACCATTTGCATTTGTTCTGTCATTCTTCTACATATTTTTTTAAAACTAACTTGAGAATATTTAGACATAAGGTAAGCTGGTTGTGGCCTATTATTTGTTATGTGCCCCAGCAAGGACAGCAGGGGGCTGGGTCCAGGGCGGTGGAGGAAATCAGGGAGCAGACGGACCCCACTTCCAAAAGAAACAGTAGTGGAGGCTGGCAGGAAGGTTTTGTTTCAAGTTTTCAGACAAACACTGCTTTTGAAAACTGAATTCTATAATTTGTTATATTAATGATATTCTTTAAATTATTACTAAAAATGCCATACAAGTGAGCAATAAGGGAGCATCCTTTTTGTCCTTCCCTTTATCTGTGGACTTCATTTTAGAATCACTCTGTTTTCAGCACCTTGGTTTTTGTTGTTTTGCCAGCAAGTAACTTTTCTCTTCAACAGTATATTAATGCAGAATAGAAATAAAGATGCTTTAAAAAATTCTTTCAAGCACAAAAGGAGATGGTTTTCAGCAGATAATTTTACATATTTACATATTTTACCTTAAGCATTTTGTAGTCTCTGCCTACTGGTGAATGGATCAGATTTTTACACTCTTTCAAAATGAACCAGTTTGGCTTCTAAGCCATTGCAAAGGACGGAAATGAATTCGAACTTTTTTTCACTTCATTTTCGCATCTTCACATTTCCTTATTTCACATGGTTTAAAATAAAATGCCTCCAGCATTATTTTTCCTTTCTCAAGAGCAAAGTGAATGTGACTTTTCGGAGGGGTCACAGGATGCCCAGGAGGCCTGTGGGTGTTGTTGGACTGCTGCCTGCTTTCAGCTTGACTGAAGGGCTTGTCAGGGTTTTCATCTCCTAAGAAACAAGCCCCCGGCGCTGGCCAGAAGCAGGAGAAGGCAGCAGTACGAGTCCCACGCTGGTTCTTTCCCACTGACATCAAATCCTGAGGTTTTAAAATTAATCCCACACAAAGACAGCCCTTCATTGTGGGGCCTGTTTGAAATTAGACTAGCAATAATGACCTTTCTAAGATGTCTCGTTGTTAAGATAGCCCCCTGTTGAAACTGAAAGGCTGCCGGGGGAGGGGGGCCCCCCAGAGTGGGTGAGACGCCCCAGCAACCCGGTCAAGGTGACCGCCTGGCCTGGCCGGGGGTGCCTCGGGCTTCAGGAAGTGGCTGCTAGCCCAGATGGCCAGGCTGCCTCGGGCCCCTGTGACCTGGAGCCACCGAGCTTCCCAGGTCTGAGCTGCTGACTGTCCCCAGCTGAGAACCACTCTTCACCTCCCAGTCAAACACATTCTTTGAGTTCTAACCAGTATTTTTGTTAAAGGAACTGGAGACATAAAGGGACTAACACTGAACATCAGCAGAGAAAGCAAAGACGGCAGTTAGTCCCCCCAGGATAAGAGCCCCCACGGGGCACAGAATGGGAGCCACTGGACCCTCCGTGGGACCCCCACCGCACCCCTGCTTGTCTTGCTCGTTTTGCAGTGGGTTTTCTTCCCCGCAGTGCAGTGGCTTCCACAGCAAACTGCCTTGCCGGGAATGTGGCTGGAGTTGGGTGCAGCCAAGTGGGGAGCCTGGGTTCTGGCAGCTGCCTCTGCCCTCTGAATCGGGGGCAGTGTAGACACCTCTCCAGCGGACACCGGGCCTTCATCCACTATCTCTCTCGTACCTATGGGCTCTTCACATGACGACTAAGAAAACATTTCTCAGAAAGAACAAACATTAACGGCCACATCCCTGCACGTTAATAGTAACTAAGGAGTGTTTAGAGCTTATGCGGTTTGAATGTGACCTTCTTACCAGACTAGACCGGAATAACAATTTAGTTATTTTCGATAACTGCTATGCTTCTAAATAATTAGATATCGTAATCATTCCCATCAGTGACTCCATCTGAAGCCTTGTTTCAGTTGAAATGGTCATTGTGCCTCCGTGGCCTGCCTGTGGGTCTTGGGCTATAGAAACAGTAAGTGTGAGTGAAGCGTTCTATTATTTGTGCTGCACGCTGTGAGCCGCCGCTATATTTTCCTGGTTCTTATTTGGAGAAGGATTCCGTGGTGTTGGATTTTGAGATTCTAAGTATAGCGTCCTCTGCAAAGGGTTTTATCTCATTCGAGTTGCTTCCTTCAACCCTTGGCAGTGGTTTTGAAGACAAGAAGCATGTGAAGACAGTTTGAGTATTTTGTAAAGAACCTGAGCTGATTTATCAAAAGAGCGCTTTTTATAGTGTAATGGTCTATGTCAAACTCCTTTCTCTATTCCGGGTGCTGAAGAATGTGCTGGGTCTGGTCTTTGCATTCGGAAAGTTAGAATGACGCCTCCTTCTCTGTTTTAATATATTTCACCTCTCTGAGGCAGACGGATCAGAAGCTCACAAGGAAAACTGATGCCCTTTCCCGCAGCGAAATTAACCAGAATCACGTGGAAAACAATCCAAGCCTTGTAGGAAAGGGGAGCCATTAAAATGTGCCCTGAGCGATGGGCTGCACCCAATCTTGCAGCCTGGCGCTCGGCGGCAGCAGACACGAGGCTGCTCCCCGGGATGGAGGGAGCCTTGTTGTAGAGCCACAATTAAAATCAGCTCCTCTGCCAAAAAATAAAAGGGAGGAGGGAAGAAGGACAACATCAAAGACAGATTGAAATGTGTAGTTAGTAATAAGAGTGGTCTCCTCTTGAACCAAAGCCTGAAGCGATTCACGGCCCCCTTGTTAATGAGAAATTTTGACCTCTGGTTTGTAAGTTAAACTTGTAATCCCAGCTAATGAAGTAAATCACTTCCAACTTGAGTCCGTTGTTCCCCATCTGCTTTGCACACTGGATCTGAGAGTGAGGACCCGCGTCCCCACGCACGAATTGAGGGAACTGTGATTGTTCGGTGACTGCATAGTTTTTTGCATGTCGGGGATGCACTGGCGGGAACGCTGCAGGCACGGCCTGTGGACCTGTGCATCCTTTTATTGTAGGCTGTGTATTGATAAGAGGGAGAGCACGTTCGTCCCCGGGCTGGACAGCAGGATTGAATGACACCGTGCAGGGGCGTCAGCCGGGGACCCTACACACTGCATTTCTTCGTTTCTTTAACAAACAGAAGCGTGTCCTATTCAGCTCTATGCCAACGACCCAGCGTCCAGCTTAGTGCTTTGCATATGGCAGAAGTTGACCCATATTTGCTGAGCAAATGCTGCTGAATGAAGGAAAGACCATTTGGGTGATTTGGGGCTTGGAAAGAAAAACCTAAGGAACGTGAGTCCAAGAAAGGCAGGCTGACGAGGCTGAGCTGACTGACTTCCGGCTGCACTGAGAATTGGTGGGGAGAGGAAAAGCCATTGTGTGAAACTGGATACAGCTGGGACGCTAAGGGGCTTTCTTCTTCTGGTGACAGATTAGAGCTGAGAGAAACAGGCTAAAAAATTACCCGATTTTAATTGTGCGAGGGCAAAAGTAGGTAGTAGGCTATTGTTTCATCTCAGAGGGCTTTCATTTAGATAGCTGTTGACATTCTGTTTAACACTCTGAGAGCCCTATTTTTATTTGATTCTGTGAGAGATCACGTTCTCTTTCTCCCAGCTAGTCTAAATTCTCTCAGTATTTTCCAGATTATTTTGTAAATTATCTTAGCTTCTGATTGGGCGACAAGGTTGTTAATTTTCTGCCAGGAGACAACTCAGCCACACAGTATGGTGCCATCCTTGGGGCACTTCCCTTGGAGCATGAGCTGTTTAGAGGCGAATCTTCTGCATTTGGGGGATCATTATCCCTCCCCACAAGTGGAGGGGGCCTTTTCTGGAGCTCAGGCCAGCAGCCTCCAGCTGAGGCCAACTTTACCAGTGGCGGGGTGACGGCAGCCCCTGGAACCTGCTGGGACCACGAGGAATCCGTGGGAGTCCCTATGGGGCCCGGGGGGAGGGGGGTGCTGCTCACCCTCTGTAGGCAGGATATTTGTGACAAAACCCCACAACAGAAAATAGCTCTTGTTCAGAAAATGCGGGGAAGCTGGCCATTTTTTCACTTCTCTCTTACATTGGACATCCTCGTCCCTCTCATATTCCTTGGCAGTACCGGCCTAAAAGTTTTCTGGAATCTTCTTCAAGCTCTCTGGGCATAAGGATGGAGTTGGGAGGGGGGATGTTTTTCAAGCAGTGACTTCTGTTATTTCTGTTGAAGGGCACTCAGACAGTTTCCTTGTGTCTCTCCAGTTTTTCATTAGATGCAGCAAAGCCTGTGGGCCTCTGTCCTGTGCGTATGACCCTGCAGAGAGCTCTGGGGTGACTCTCCTGGCAGGAAAAGTCACTGACCGGTGTCTGAAATCTGAGGACGTCTGGGGCCCAAGGCTGGGCGTTTAGGTCTACGACAAACAACAGCACATTACACGTAAAGCAATTTGAATAATCTAATTTTTCCTCTAAATTTGAGCATGTATAAAATGTTAATTTCGTCAACAAGTGGAGAAAACACCCCAGTGGGTCTGTCCTCAGCTGGTGCACCTAGTATACTGAGAGACCTGTCGAGAGGGGCCAGGAACATAATCATGGCTTATTAGCTGCACAGACTTTTCCCTTTGTTTCTATCCATTTAATTCAAAGCGAAACAACTCAGCATGCAAAACTAAAATTAGCTGGAAAAAAAGGTGTAAGTGAATAAACAGGCAGATCCATTAGAGTCCGATGGGTTATCGGATCCCTTGCCACTCCTCAGACAGCGGCCTATTAAAAGTGGTAATGTCGGCTGCCGGCGATGCCCCCGGCAAAGCGAGGAGGCCCAGGCAGGCCTATTTCACATGCATCAGACACAAGAATTAAATAGACCAATGTTCCCTAAAAGACTGAAGTACATCTCTTTCTGACGTTCATCTCAGGCAAAAATTCATTGATCTCAGTATGTCCCTTGGCAATTATAAAATATTAAACCCAAGTCACACTTTTCCAGTTGGCTTAATTTTTTCTCTTTTCACAGCTTTCTATTTGATCAATTTTAACAAGTTAGGAATAGCATCTAATAATAAAAAGTGCAGAGTTTAAAAGTTTGTTCTTTTGACATTCTTTCCCTTTTATTTTGTTTTGGGCTTGCATTAACTTTGTGTTATATAAAATGACTTGAATGCTATTTTAACAAACAGAAAGAACGTGAGTGAGCCAGAAGGTCCTTCACTGAGAGTGATATTCATTAGTAGGCACGGGATGATAAGGACAGCCTCATTTAAGGATTTTTTTCAGCATATGCCCAAACAGCTCTCTTATTGTTTTGCAGTCATTAATGTTCCCCTATTCCAAAATTGTCACGTGGTTTGAACTGGGAATAACTGGTAGGGCTAGAGGTTTGAGTATGTTCCACTGAGATTTACAAAAGATGCAAAGCCCTTTCCCCATTTTTATGCATATATAATTTTTTAGCGTTTGATGTTTGTTAATTCAGAATATAACATAAATGCTAGCATAGACATACATGATAAAAATGCAGAATTTTGGGAGCCCATTTTTGTTAGAATAGAGCCCATAATTCCCAATATGGGAATTATTTGGGGGAAAACATTGAATAATAGTAACTTTACTCTCCAATTCTCCTTGCCATAAACTATGAGAACATTCCCCCAAATTTATAAATTTATTTTTATAAAATATAGAATCATTTTACGTGACATAATAAATTCTTCCGAAATAATAAAATCTATAATGATTTTCTCCCTACATTTAGCTTTTCATGTGGAAGAAGTTACTAATTGTCCACCATGTACAAATTCCTTTGTTAAACGCTTGATTGTATTATTTCATTGAATGACGTCATAGTACTGTCCCCACTTCTCAGATGAGCGGGTAACGGGGCCCATGATCATCCAGCAACTTCTGCCTTCAGGAGAGTGCTGAGGAGCATTGAAAAGACAAGGGACTCCAGTATGCGGGGGAAGAAGCAGGAGAGAAGGGACAGGCTTCAGAAGCAGTGCAGGGGTCTGTGCATTTCCTTCAGACGGTTTGAGAAATGTCAGGCTTGAACTTGACTTCCTTTGAAGTGACATTGAGGTTGGTGGGTGGCGTTTCTTTGTCTGAGACACTGCCCTGAGACTGGACCACATGGGTGATGGCTTTATTAGCACTACGGTTGTTTTGAATGGCCAATTACAAACAATGCTTCTAAGAGAATTCAAAATAGAGTTGGAGCATGGGGACAGAAGACTTTCAGCCTGGTGGCTTCTGGGATCCTATGAGGCCTTGCCTGGGTCTCTAAAGGGGCCTCAGATGCAGAATTTTTTCCCAGTCTCTTTGTGCTGCCATTGTCATTCTCCTATTCCCATTTTTCCTTCATGCCCACACCTCCTCCTCTCTCTCACCATGCAATAATCATAAATTGCATTTTCCTCTCTGAGAGGGCAAGGACTTGACCCCTTGCAGAGATGATTTGTGCCCCAGGGGCCCAAACCATGCTGTGAGCCATCTCTCATAGTGGTCCAAGCAATACAGGGCCTATTGTGGAACCCCGAGCCCAGGGCCAGGAGTATGTATGACCATGGTGGGCTCACTCACCTCTGAGTCTCCCACAGTGGTGTCCCTTCTCTAAGCCACCAGCCTCTTTAAGGTGTACTCCCTCATGTGCATCCTGAACCTGTTATCACTCCAGCACCTAGAACGTGGCTTGACACAGAACAAATGTCCAGGAAGGATCTGTTAAGCTGAAGGATAGATGGGTGGATAGATGGATAGATGCATGGGTGGATGGATAGATGAATGGATGGATGGATGGATGGATGGATGGATGGATGGATGGATGGTTGGATGGATAGATGGATGGGTGGATGGATAGATGGATGGATAGATGGATGGGTGGATGGATAGACGGATGGATAGATGGATGGATGGGTAGGTGGATGGATGGACGGACTGGAGGATGGTTGAGAGTATCGCATAAACTCATGTCAGGAACTGAACATGCTACCTTTCCAAGGAGCATCAGCATTTTTGAAAGACCTAAGGATGCTACACACAGAAATATGACCCAAAATCAGAGTTTCTCAGGGCATGCTCCTCTGACCACCTGTTATCAGACTCAGCTGAGCAGCCTGTTTTTGTGGCTCCTGGGCCCCACTCCAGACCTGCTCAGTCAGAAATGTATCTTTTCAGTAGGCACTGCAGGGGATTCTGGTGCACTCCAGTGTTTGAGAACCTCTGCTTTTCTAAAGGTAGGATTTCAGGAGTCAGGATGCTGATCTGCTGGAGAGGGGTGGAAACTCTTACCTGGTCTCAGCAGCTGAAACCTCCTTTCTGTACCACCTACTCTTGGTGGGACCAAGGCAGCCCCAGGAGCCAGCTCAGCCTCCTGGACATGAGGAGCCCTCCCTGCCACTAGGCAGAGGCTATGTTCCCACAGCCCCCACACGTCTCTCTCAGCAGCAGGCTTACTGCTCGTTCCCTGGGATCAGGATGGGCCTTTGCAGCTTTGTCCTGCCCACTGTGCTGCCTGCATCAAGTTCCTTGGATCCCAGGTGAGAAGCGCCAGCCCCTCTGGGTCTGTGGCTCGTATGTCAGGCTTAGCTATAAGCTTGGCCAATTTCCCCAAAGGAGGGAGCCTGGACCTTCCTTCTCCTGGGATTTCATTCCCTCTGGGAGGGCTTCTGGAATATAGCAGCTGTTGGCGTGGGCTAACAAGGCTGTGTCTTCTTAGGTGAAGCCTCAGTTATGTCATCTGTAAAATGAAATAAAAATAACAACCTCCTTGCCTCACTCAGAGGGACACTTGGTTGCTCCAGACACCTCGTGAATGTGAGAGCCCTTTGCAAGTTCTAAAACGAGCAAACACCGTCTCTGTGCACATGTGCCCATTCTAACCTTGAATCCTGAAGCATATTTGGGGTGATTTCCTTTCTCAGTTGGTGCAGTTGGGGCGAGGCTCTCCTCCTCCCCAGGTCTGAAGCCCTGTGTGCCTCTTTGGAGCTCAGTGCGCAGTGAGATCTTGCAGGGGCTTTGAGAGTTGCAGTATCTCCCCACGGTCCCGTTCTCCTGTTGAAATGTTTGAGTCTCTTGTTCTATTAGGAATTTGATCTGGTTTGTGATCATTGCGCCCAAGTAAAAGACAGCAGTGGCCAGTGTCTAAGAATTGGCTATTTATAGTGTGCCTGCGGGCATGCCTCTGTATGTGTGTGTGTGTGTATAATGTATATTCGAGGTAGGCAAAACGGTTTACATATTCCCAACCCATGTTAACATGATGTTCTTTCCTGAATATAACATGTTTCTGAAAATTCCCAAATCTTTTACTCGGAAACTCAACAACATTGTTATTAAAATGGTTCTGTTTAAAGAACACTTTGGTGAACTTTATTTCCTTTTAACGACATACTCATTTTAAAGGTCACGGCGCTGAGTTGCCGGGCAGTGACCTCGGAATAACCTTTCTCTGCTACCTGCACTGCTGATCCGTGTTGTGCTCCCTCGGAAATGCTCTTTCCCTTCGAGTTTCAGCAGCTAAATAAGTTGCAGCCCCTTCAGCTATACTCATAAAAATTTGCTTCCAGACAACATGGTCTGTTTATTGTGTAATAATCGAAATGGCACTAAATTGCAGTGATTGCTGAACACTTAGGAATTGTATTAACCTCTTAAGCGCTAAGCGGTTTTCTGTCGTCTCCCCCTCAGACGTGCAGCCCAAATGTATTTCTGTCGCTATGCTTCCCTCAGTCAGTGTCACGGGGGAATGAAATGTCCTCGAGCCCAAGTCCAGCCCTAGTAGCCGCCTGGACCCCGCTCACATGGCGCTGCCAGGAGAGGACGGTCCTGCCTATGCCTGTGGCAGAGATCAGAAGCTGTCCCTGCTGGGGAGCCCAAGGGGCTGGATTGGCCAGTCTTGGCCCACAAGGCCCTACTTCTGTCCCCTGGCTTCGGCCGCGTTGTGTGTTTCATGACAGCTGCTTTATGGCTTGGTTTGAGACTAGATTCTGCAGAGAGCCAAGGGGGTCGTTGGCCTTTCTGCCAGACCTGCCGCCTTTGAGAAGCTGCTGCTTAAGGCACACGTCCTGGCTGCCCTGCCGGGGGCCAGGTTGCGGTGGCCTTGGCGTCCCCTCCTGCCGCCAGCCCTGTCCTCGCTGCTCCTGCGCGCAGGCCCGGGAAGGAAGAGTTAACCAGAAATGGAGCGGCGCCGCTCCGGGGCAGCAGCCTCGCTGCAGAACAGAGCAGCGTTCGTGCAAAGGCAAGTCATTTCCCGAAACACTGCAGACACACGGCCTCGGGCAGCCCAAAACCTTTGGAGACCAAAATGGCTCGCAGGGGTGGGAAGTAATAAGGTGTTTTTCCCTTCTTTCTCCTTCACTGAAATTCTGCGAGGTTGCTCTGCATTGCTGGGGAACAATGGTGCTGTTTTTGTGTTTTCCATGGGTATTAAGATCCATTACGCTGTGACATTTTTAAGATTGGTTACCCTGTAGTTTGGTGTTAAATTGAAGTTGTTTGTTTTGAATTTAATTCTTTCATTTTTCAAATGGAAAAAGGCGGCTCGGCGGTGTGGTGAGGCTGGATCACTGAACTGCACCCCGGCCGGTTCTGGAGAAGATCTCTGTGCCACCCCCGAGCTCAGCAGAATTAGCTATGAAAGAACATGACCTATTTCTCTATCAGAAAGTCTGTAGGAATCCTGGAAGACGACTTTCAAAACTAGGAACTAGGGGTCCTCTCCGTTGTATCTCGAGAGAAGCAGGATACAAGCTGGTTTTTAGCAGAGTGTTGTACAGCTAATCTGTGATGCTTAATGCAGCCCACATATAATTATTACCCCTCTCTGTTGACTACTGCAGCAAAATCAGTCTCCATCCAACATGACCCAGCAGCAGTGGGCCGGCTGCCTCCGAAATGACATCTGTTCACTCTTTGTCAAATGTCCTCTCGTGGTCCCTTTCTCCCAAACAGCTTTGTGGTTCGTTACGACCTGAGCGTGTGACCCAGCCTTCAGCGTGGAGGGAACTGCTGAGGGGCAGGGAGAAATCGAGCTCCAAGAAATTCTCTTCTCTCTCCCTTTAAAAAGAAAAAAAGAGGCCATAGCAAATTGTTTTAAAATAAACATTCATTTGTAGCACGAGAATAGGTTGTTGGAATATGTTTTGATTGAGCTCAAAGATTACAGGGTTACTGTGCAGCATTGTGTCTGGAGGCCCAGCCCTCCACAGAAAAAAGAATGACATCAAATTCTTGTCCAACCATAAAAAAGTTTCCATCAGAGGAACACGGGTGGCCTTGATGCCTGTGAGCTGTGGCACACGTTTGTGCTTTCTTTACCAATTTCATTAATGGTGAAAGATGGGTTCATCTTAATTGGCACTGAAACTTGGAAAGACCACCTTGATAAACCAAAATGTAGGCCCAGCCCCAGCAAAGGAGATAAAGCAATGTCTACATCCCGTTATCTGAGGTTCTGGGTTTTTCTCCCGGGAGCCCGTGAGAAGTGGCTAGTTTCTGGTACTGGACCTGGTGTTGCATCTGGGGGCCTCCTTGCTTCACCGCCTGTGAGGTGAGCGCAAAGCTGCAGAGTTCTAGTCCCTCCTTTTGGATCCATATGTCAGCTCAGGGCTGAACACATGAGGATCTGGTGTTCTGGCTCTGTGGGCTCTGCCTGCTCCTGGCCCCGGGTTCCCGCCTCCCCTATAAGAGCCCCCTAGCTTCTCTGTGTGGGGCTCATTGAAGGATTGCCTAGGAATTGGGCTGAGCCACCCCTACAGAACCGGAACAGCTCAAACCTGGCCTGAACACCAGTCCTTGCAAAATCCAGAATGGCCTCCCTCCCCTCGCCCATCTGTGAAGGGCACTCGGGGGGTGCTGCCTACCTCGGGAGGGTCTCCCAGGCCCTTTCAGCCTCCATGAAGAATACTGAATGCACAGTTGAACCCCTGGCTTGAGATCGAGGGGAGTAGCTTGTAGCCTGGGAGACTCCAAAGCTTTCAACATGAGACCCCAGGGAGCCCTGCCCTGCCGTTGGCAGAGGTGACCCTGACAAGACTGCCCAGTCATAGACATCAACGGGGCCACCCGGACACAGACAGGAACAAGGACTGTTCTTCAATCTATTGACAGCAAATGGAAACCTATTCCACGCTGATGTTCTCTGATTCTATTTTCATTTCCTTTGCCATTTCTGATAAAAATACATTTTAGGATAATTCAAAAAAACTCATAATGTACCCAAATCTCTCCTTTCCAGAAGCATCCTTTGAGATGCCAATCAGATGGGCTCTGAGGGCTTCTCCTGGCCCTTCCCAGCTGAGGGGTCTGTAGGCTCAACTCTTGGAGGATATGAGGGTGAGAGGGATCCCAGAGGGTCCCAGATGTAAGCTGCTGTGTGGACACTCCAGGCTGCCTCCAACATCAGCTTCTTCCCACACAGGCATTTAGATGTGCCTTTGCTTAGAAATCAAGGCCAGACTGAGCAGACGGGGAGTTTTGGGGTAGAAGGACCGACTCTGGAAGGAAGGCGGATCAGCATTTCTGCAGGGATTCATTCACCGACATCTTGACTCATAAGCCACCAAAAGGGTCCTAGACCCTGAATCAAAGTCAGACATTTTGGCTCTGTGCTCTGGGGCTGTGTCTCCAATCCCTGTCCTAAATAAACATCTGTGTGAGATAGGTCCTATTTTCTAATTTTGGGCATCAGTTTCTCCAAATCATATAATTAGATTCAGAATAAGTTATGTGACGGGAGCAGAATCTGAGGAGAGTACTGAAATGAGCACATTGGCTTTGTTCCCTGCTGGCTTCCGGCCAGCGACGTGGGGCTTCAAGACAAGGTTCCAAAACCCCGCCTCACACACGGCCAGCCGTCAGACGAGATCTTACGTAGTTTTGTGCCACATGGCAGAGCCCTGGCCCTGGGTTATCCATGGCTTCAATCCTGCAGACAGCATCTCCCCCACGTGATTGGATAAACTGCCTCGTGTCACCCCTGCTCACCTCAGAGCTTTGAGACCTTGATCCTGGGAAAGGGGGTAGAAGCGGCTGATTAGGAATCTAGCCCCTCAGGCACGGACCACCCCCCCACCCCCAGAGGTGGCCTCCTCCTCTTCACATCCCTCTGGCTGTGGGCAGTCGCAGGGAACAGGCCATGAGAGCTCCCTCATGAGTCTCCTTTCCCACAACGCCCCCTCTCGCCTGCCCAGGACACAGGTGAGGTGGGCACTCGCTTAAGGGGGGGCCCTGGAAGTGGGTCAGTGTCAGTCCTGAGGCCAGAGCCCTTGCCAGCCACATCCACAGGGCTGGGGCTTCGGGCCTGGGACTCAGGACCTGAAGTTTCCTTTTAGACTGTCCTGGGGATGCACATGTGGATTAAATTAGAGCAATATGTTTTTCTAACAGCATCTTGGCTGAAAAGTCAAGCAGATAAATGGAAACAAACCCAGCTTTATGTGAATGAAAAGGAGCTGGAGGGGGGGCCACTTCTGCCTGCGGCACCCCAGGGCTGCCCTCCCGGGCTCTCCCACCCTCCCTGTGCCCCTCCAGCCCTGACCCCTCAGCCTGACCCTCACCACAGGGCTCCCCCTGCCCCTCAACACCCCTCACGGTGCCTGTCGCCCATGCTGTGCTCTCTGTCCAGTGAAGACTACACATTCCGTAGTCACCATGAGCACGTCACTTACCTGTTTCCCCTTCAGTGGGGATGGTGATGTCCACCACACAGGGCGCAGGGAGGACTGAGTGAGACAAGTCACATGAAGGCCTTAGCGCAGCACCTGGGACACAGCTGTTTGACTCTGCATCATCATCATCGTTATCACCTGCCGCCTCACCAAACTCCACCGGGCCTCAGGGCCCAGTTCCGTCTCTGCCCACTGACCACCTCCGACCATGGGATCCTCTCCTCCCCATGGATTCCTTCTGAACCTCCAACTGCTGGTTTCACCCGGCTGAGGGTGGAGAGCCCTCAGGGCAGGGACCTCATCAGGGAAGCAGCTGGGGTGGAGATGGCAGGAATCTAGGTAACACTTGTCTGTAGATTGGCTTGTGATTATAGGTTCTGGTGTCAGTTTTAATGGGGGTTCGAGTTGGCCAAGCTCTCCCACAAAGGCAGCCTGCATCCCTCACTCCCAGGCCCGCTCAGTCCTTCCTAGGAGCCGTTCGCAAGGCTGCCCCGCGAAACAGGGTAACTTCCCCGCAGTTGAACATCTCTAACCAGGAACCGATCAGCCACTGGCTGACTCGGAGTTCAGCAGGAGTGCATCATATTTTTAAACCACTCTGTTTTGGAAACACCTTCATGGACTTTCACTGAAGGAGCCCCTTCCTCGTATGAGAACTCTGTCCTACTCTCCCCAGTGCCCTCCGGCTGCCTCCTCACCAGAAATCCTTCCTCATCAGTTGGCCCCACTCATCTGACACCCCCAAGAGACTATAATCTTCAAGAGGTCAGGGAAGGGTTGTCCCCTAACTTGTACGCCTCCCCCCAGTACCGAGGCTGTGACACGATTTCACGTGAGGCAAGTGCGGAGTAAATCTTGAGTGACTGATATTACTTAGGGATGCCAAGTGATTATCAATCGTTTTTCTCACTTAATCCTACTTTGTGATAGAGAAAGCTTGGGAGGCCGCTTTTCAGATGGTCAGATGGCAGAAATCCTCTCTCCTCTTGGCACTCGCAGCTCTGTATCTGCTCTTCTCTTCCGGAAACACTACGTTCTCCTTGAAGGCAGGGACTGCACTGCATCCAGCCCCTCGTCGCCATCCTCCGAAAGCCTAGAACGTGGTAAGTGCTGCATAAATAGGTGCTGGGAGTGAACGAGTGGAAGGCGATGGAGGAAGAGTGTGAGTTATTAGAAAATGTCTGCCCCAGGTCCTGGCACAGGGCTCCTGAAACCCTTGTAATTTCCTGGTTAAAAGGCGTGTCCTCTGTTCTAATGAGGCGAGTTTGGGTGGGCTCCTGGATGGGGGCTGGTCCCTGGAAAGACCAAGCGATGATGAGCAGCTTGGAATTTTCAGCCCCACCCGCCATTCTCTTGAGAAAGAAGGGCTGAAAATGGAATTGACGATGGATCATGCCTACCTGTTGAAGCCTCCACAAAAATCCCAAAAATACAGGTTCAGGGAACTTCCAGGTTGGTGGACACATCCACATACTGGGAGGATGACACACCCCAATGCCACAGGGACAGAAGCTCCTGTGCTCAGGACCCTCCCAGACCTTGCCCTATGTATCTCTTCATCTGGCTGCTCATCTGTATCCTTTATCATGTCCTTCTGTAAACTGGTAAATGTAATCACTGTTTTCCTGAGTTCTCTGAGCCACTCTAGCTGGTTAATCGGATCCAAGGACGGAGTCATGGAACCTCTGATTTATAGCCCATCCATCAGAAGCACAGGTGACAACCTGGAGTTGCCATGGGCATCTGAAGTGGTTGGGGCCAGCCTGGTAGGACTGAGCCCTTAACCTATGGAATCTGATGCTATCTCCAGGTAGAGAGTGTCAAAATTGAGTTAAATTGTAGGACTCCCAACTGGCGTCGCAGAATTGCTTGGTGGGGGAAACCCCCTCCCCACATCTGGTGAGCAGAAGTGTCAGAAGTGAAGTGTTCTGTGGGAAAGTAAAGGAGAAAGACAGAGAAGGAGGAAGGACTGTTTTTTCCCAATACAGATAGAGATTGCTAGGAAAATGGCAATGCAGGTTTATTTCACTTTTAGGATATTGTCACAAGAATCTGGTTGTGAGTGTGCAAGCAAGCAAGGGCTGGCTGATAGCCCCCTTGGGCGGTGACCTGCAATGAGGGCGGCCCCGCAGGGAGTAAGTGCCCTCTCTCCTTCTCCTCTCTCATTCCAATCTTGAGCAGAAGAATCCCAGGGGCTGGACGCAGCTAGAAGCCAGAGGCAAAGGAGCCCATTAATGTGGTCCACATGGGCCAGCCTCGAAGGCAGAGAGCCCAGTGGAGAGGGACCTGGAAGGGCAAAAGGAACACATTTGGCCCTCGTGGGAAGGCAGGAAAATGGTTCCCATTTCTCAGCACTGTTCTCTGATCGGTACAAAAGGGCCTTCCTTCATCAGTTTGCTGATCCTCTCCGGCTTGGCTACTGATGCTTCTCAAAGTCCCCACAGAAGACAGACAAGACAGACTCAGATAAGGATGTGGTCAGAGACAAACCTCAGAGGTATCTACCTCCCACCTGCCTACATGCCCGTCTCAAACAGGGCATCAGAAGTCACGAGTTTAAGATCACACAGCGCTCCCTCCTCACGCTGGTTTGGGATTATGCAGGTCAGAGTGCGTGGGAAAGAGAAAGCCGACTTCTCTTTTCTCTTTTAGGGAAAGGCTACAAGCTACTCTAATATGCACATCCTTTTTGGAGACAAATGGCAGGGAAAATTAGGAAGTAGTTTTTTTGGTTTTTGGTTTTCTTAGGATTTGATGCTGCTGTCTTAAGAATCTGGGTTTATATTAAAAATGTGAAAGTGCCAAACCTCAAAGCCAGTCCGTGGAGCCAAACTAAGTGGAATGGTAGTGGAGAAGAAAAACGAAGGCGAGGTTGTGATGTGGGGCGGCGCCAGGGGCCCTGTGGCTCGCTCATCTCGCATTCTGCAGCGCCCGGCCTGTGTGGGATCACAACGCACTCCAGCGCTGGTTCACATCTTATTGCCACGGGTGACGGCCGGGCGGCAGCATCCCACACATTCCAAAGACCTGTGCTGCTGACAGAGCGCTGGGATCGGGTCTCTGCTGCGAAGTCCTAGGGGCTGGGAGACGCCTTATTCACGGGCAGTTTCCAGCTGTTCACCCCAACACTGCCCCCTTCTATCTCCAGAAAGTGGGGACCCCTTCTCGGGGTCTCACTAAGCACCTCCCTTTCTGGGCAGTATATATCTTTTTGTAGCTTGCTTTTTCATTCTCTCTCTCCCTCTCTCTCTATAAATATATATTTAATATATTTATTATATATAACATATATAAATATATATTTAAATATATTTCATATAAAGATATGTATTTTTTAGATCTTGTCGTGTTAATATATAGATCTAGGTTATTCATTTTAATTACTGAGTATTTCCATTATGCGACTATACTGCATTTTATTTGTCCATTGCTCAATTAATGGAAATGTAAGATATTCCGACTTGGAGGCTAACAAACAATCTGCACTTGGCGCATTTTAACGTCTCCTTGTGCACCTAGACTCAAGGACTCTGGGGTTTGCAGCTAATGAGGGCTGTCGGGTGATGGGGAAGCCCATCTTTGACTTCCAGGCCCTTGCCAAATTCGTCTCCGAATTGTTCTAAGAAGATGCACTCCCGCTGGGAACACAAAACTTCCCATTTCCGCACATCGCCCCCAACAGCTGATCACACTTTGCCATTCCTGTTTGTATTTCCCCATTGAAGAGAGAGCTGGAATATCTTTTCACATGTTTATGGGCTCTCTAGCTTTCTCACCTATGATTTGCCTGATGATGTCCTGACCATTTTTCTATTAGATTATTTGTATTTTTCTTATTGATTTAAAACAGTTTGTGAAATATTCTGGGTACCAGTCTTTTTTCGGTTATATGGGTTGTAAATATCTTCTCCCAGTCTGTCGCCTGTTTTTTAACATTGCTGGTGGTGTCTTTGATGTGTAGACGTTTTGAATTTTAATGTAGTAGAATTCTGCTTCTCCTTTGTGGTTTATAATTTTTATATCTTATTCCAAAAATCCTTCTCTAAGCTCAGTGACATAAAAATGCTTTCCTATATTTTTTCGTCTTAATTCAGATTGACTGAGGCATAATTTACACATGATAAAATGCACCTATCTGAAGTGTAGAGTCTGATGCATTTTGACAAATGTATACAACCATGTACCCATCACCCCCAAAGAAGATATAGAATGTTCTCTCACCTCTGCCCAGACAATCTGCCTGCCTACCCATTGGCCCCAGGCAATGACTAATCTGCTTTTTGTCACTATAGATGAGTTTTACCTTTTTAAAATTTCATGTAAATGGAATAATATGGCAAAGACTCTGCCGGCTTCCCTTGCCCAGCATAGCATTTTTGAGATTCATCCACACTATCACACGTACCAGAGTCCATCCTTTTTATTGCTGAATAGTATTTCATTGTATGAATGTACCATAACTGGTTTGTTCACTTATCTGTTGTTAGACATTTGGGTGATTTCTAGTTTGGGGCTGTTACGAATAACAGCTGCTATGAACATTTGTGTACAAGTCTTGGTTGTATATACACATTTTCCTCTCTCCTGGGTAAACATCTAGGTGTGGAATCTCTGGGTCACATAGTGTATGTTTAACATTATGAAAACTGCTAAACTGTTCGCAAAGTAGTTGAAGCATTTTTTTCGTTGTTGTTAGTTCCATCCAGTCGATTCTGACTCCCAGCGACCCTGGGTACAGAAGAGCAGAACCTTGCCCAGTTCTTTTTCCACCATCCTCTCCCCTTCTGGCGCTATATCAGACAGTGCCCCACTGCTATTCGTAGGGTTTTCATGGCCAATTTTCTTTAGAAGTGGGGCCAAGTTCTTCTTCCTGCTTTGTCTTGGTCTGGAAGCTCTACTGGAACCTGTCCAGCATGGGTGACTCTGCTGGTATTTGAAATACCAGCGGTATAGCTTTCAGCATCACACAGCCACGGTAGTACGACAACCAAAGACAGGTAGTGTGGTTCCCTATCAGGTAAATGAGCCTGGGTGGCACCAGAGAGAATGCCGAATCTTAACTGCTAGACCGCCAGGGCTTGAACCATTTTACACTTCTGAAATGTAGGAGAGTTCTAGCTGCTCTATCAAAACTTAGTATTGTCAGTCTTTTTAATTTTAGCCCATTTTAGTGGGTGTTCAGTGGCATCTTACTGTGGTTTTGATTTGTTTCCCTAATGACTAATAACGTTGAGCATCTCTCCATGTGCTTCTTAGCCTGTGAAATGTCTGTTAAAATGTTTTGCCCATTTTAAAATTGGGTTGTTTGTCTTCTTGTTATTGAATCCTTTGTAAGATATTATATAAGTCCTTTGAAAGATGTATGTATCAAGAATATTTTCTCTCAGTTTGTCTTGAATTTTTATTTCCCTAATAGCGTGTTTCTGAGAGCAGAAGTTTTTTCATTTTGATAAAGTCCAATTTATCAAATTCTCCTTTTAGGAAAAGAAAACATGTCTTATCTAAGACATCTTTGCTTACCCCAAGTTCACAAAGATTTTCTTCTATATTTACTTCTGGAAGTTTTATAATTTTACGTTTTACATTCAGGTCTATTGATCCATTTCAAGTTAATTTTCATGTAAGTTGTGAGGTAAGTGTTGAGGTTCATTTTCTTCCATATGGATATCCAATTGTTCTGGTACCACTTGCTGTAAAGACTATCATTTTCCTGATCAAATAACCTTAGCACTTGTATCAGAAATCAAATAACCATGTAAGTGTGGGTCTATTTATGGACCTCTAATCTGATCTATATTTCAGAATCTATATCCACTCATCTATATGTCTGTCCTGACACCAATATCACACTGTGTTGATTACTATAGCTTTATTGAAAGTCTTGATATCAGTTAGTTATAAATCCTCCAACTTTCGTATTTTTTTAGAAACTGTTTTGGATGTCTAGGACTTTATACTTCCATACAAATTTTAGAATTAGCTTGTCAGAGGCCAGCCCCATGGCTGAGTGGTTAAGTTCACGCACTCTCTTTCGGTGGCCCAGGGTTTGCCAGTTTGGATCCTGGGTGCAGGCCTATGCACTGCTCATCAAGCCATGCTGTGGCAGAGTCCTACAGAAAAGAACTAGAATGACCTACAAGTAGGATATATATTTGTATATATTGGGGCTTTGGGGAGAAAAAAAAAAAAAGAGGAAGACTGGCAACGGATGCTAGCTGAGGGCCAACCTTAAAAAAAAAAGGAATTAGTTTGTCACTTTCAACTGAAAACAAAAAAAGCTTGTTGACATTTTGATTGGGATTGTTTTGAATCTGTAGATCTCCTCGGAGAGAATTCATATTTTAGCAATATTAAGTGTTCAATCCATGAACATGGAAAATGTCTCCACTTCCTAGGGTCGTCTTTAATTTGTCTCAACAATGTGTTGTAGTTTTAAGTGTCAAAGTCCTGCGTATCTTTTGTTAAATGTATTTCTGTATAATTTCATGGTTATAGATGCTTCATAATTTTTTTAAATTTCACTTTTCAATTGTTTGTTTCTAGTATGCAGAGAAAAGACTGGGTTTTTTAATATTGAACTTGTACCCAGAGGCTTTACTAAATTCACTTATTATTTCTGGTAGGCTTTTGGACATTCCTTAGGATTCTTTATGTATGATATCACATCACCTTTGAAGAAAGAAAATTTTTCTTCTTCCTATACAGTCTGTATATTTTTAGATTTTCATTTACTTGCCTGATTGCGTGGGCTAGGATATTCAATACCGTGTTGAATTGAAATGGTGAGAGTGGACACCTTGTTATTCTTGATCTTAGGATGAAAACAATCTTTCGTGATTAAGTGTGGTGCTAGCTGTAGCTTCTTCATAGATGCCGTTTATTGGGTTGAAGAAGTTCCTTTCTAGTCCTGGTTTGCTGAGCATTTTCTTTTTCATGAATGAATGGTGAATTTTTTCAAGTGCTTCTTTTTGCATCTATCAAGATAATTTTTCTTTTATTCTGTTAAAATAATGAATTTCATTGATTGATTTTGAAATGTTAAACCAACCTTGCATTCCTGGGGTAAACTTGATTTGGTCCCAAAATGTTGGAATCAGTTTGCTAATATGTTGTTGAAGATTGATATACTATGTAAATGAGGTGTATCAGTCTGGAGTTTTCTTTTCTCATAATGTCTTTGTCTGTTTTCATTATCAGGTTAACGATGGCCTCATAAAATGAGTCAGAAGTGTTTCCTCCTTCTCTATATTGTGAAAGAATTTATGGATGCTTATGAATAATTTCTCCCTTAAATATTTGATAAAAGTCCCCAGTGAAGCCACCTTGGCCTGGAGTTTTCTTTGTGAGAAGTTTTAAAAATTATTAATTAATTAAAAATTTCAAAAGCAGGTGGAGGACTATTAAGCCTTTCTATTTCTTCCCAAGTTAGTTTTGATGATTTGTATCTTTCAAGGAGCTTGTCCAATCTATCTACGTTATCATTTTAATGGCATGATGTTGTTTATAATATTTCCTTCTTATTCTTTTAATGTCTGTAGGATCCTTACTGATGACTCCTCTTTCATACCTGATGTTGGCAATTTGTGTCTTTGCTCTTTTTCTGTGATCAGTTTAACTAGAATTTTATAGATTTTATTGATCTTTTCAAAGAGTCAGGTTTTTACTTGATTGATTTTCTCTACTATTTGTCCACTTTAAATTTCATTGATTTCCACTCTTATTTATATTATTCCATTCCTTCTACTTCCTTTAGGTTTAATTTGCACTTTTTTTTCTTGCTTCTTAGAATGGGAGCTTAGATCACTGATTTTAGACTTTTCTTTTCTAAATATATGTATTGAAAGCTGTAAGTTTTCCTTTAAGCACTGTTTAGATGTGCTCAACTCCACATTAGCTGTGTTCCAATAATTTAGTGTGCTGCGTTTCCATTACTATTCAGTTCAAGATATTTTCTAATTTTCTGTGATTTCTTCTTGACTCATGGATTATTTAAAATTGTATTGTTTAATTTCCAAATATTTGGTTATTTAATAGATATCTTATTGTTTATTTTTAATTTAATATTTTATGGTCAGAAAACATACTCTATGATTTCAACCCTTTTAAATTTATTGATACTTGTATTACATAACAGCAAATAGTCTATTTTGGTGAATAATTCACATGCACTTGAAAAGAATGTATATAGTAGGCTCCCCTTATCCACAGTTTCACTTTCTGTGGTTTCAATTACCCACAGTCAATCATGGTCTAAAAATATTAAGTGGAAAATTCTAGAAATGGACAATTCATAAGTTTTAAATTGCATCCCACTCTGAGTAGCATGATGAAATCTCACACCATCCCATGTGTCCTGCTGAGGACGTGAATTACCCCTTTCTCCAGCATGTTCACACTGCATACACTACCTGCCCATTAGTCACTTAGTAGTCATCTTGGTTATCAAATTGACTGTTGTGGTATCACAGTGCTTGTGTTCAAGTAATCCTTATTTTACTTAATAATGGCCTCAAAGAGCAAGAGCAGTGATGCTGGCAATTTGGATATGCCAAAGAGAAGCCATAAATGTTTCCTTTAAGTGAAAAGGTGAAAGTTCTTGACTTAATAAGGAAAAAAAATCATACGCTGAGGTTGTTAAGATCTATGGTAACTTTTATTACAGTATATTGTTATAATTGTTCTATTTTGTTATTACTTATGTTAATTTCTTACTGTACCTAATTTATAAATTAAACTTCATCATAGGTATATATGTATAGGGAAAAAACATAGTATTTATACAGGATTTGGTACTATCAGTGGTTTCAGGCATCCACTGGGGGTCTTGGAACACATCCCCCATGGATAAGGGGGACTACTGTGTTCTACCTTTATTAAGTATAATGGTCTATAAATTTCAGTTATGTCAAGTTGGTTGATAATATTTTTCAAGTTTTCTATATTCTTACCATATTCTCTCTACTTATTTTACCACTTATTGAGAAAGGACTGTAGAAATCTCCAACTGTGACAGTGATTTTAGTTATGTTAGTTTTTGCTTTGTGTATTTTGATTTTAGCTCAGTGCATACAATTTTAGGTTTTTTATGTCTTCTTGATGAATTGCTTGTTTCATTATTGTGTAATGTTTTTGTTTCTCTCCAATAATACTCAGTCCTGATGTCTATGATGAATGATATTAGTATAGCTACTTCAGCTTTCTTCATAAGTATTTGTATGGTATGTATTTTTCTTTCTTTTTTACTTTTAACCTATTCATGTTTTTATATTTAAAATATTTCTTAAACAGCATATAATTTTATGTTGGTTTTTTAATCCATACTGACAATCTCTGCCTTTTGGTATTTAGACCATTTACATTTAAAGTAATTATTATATGGTTGGATTTCAATCTACCATCTTGTAGATTTTTGTTCCATTCTTACTGCTTTTTTGTTCCTCATTCCTGCCTTTTTTTGGATTAAGTATTTTTTATTATTCCACTCCTATGTTAGCTGATTAGCTATATTTATTCATTTTATTTTTAGTCATGCTCCAGAATTTATTTCATGCATCTTTAACTTATCACAGTCTGCATCCCAGTAGTATTATACCACTTCATGTACAGTGCAAGAACTGTGCAATAGTACACTTCTTTTTACCTCCTCGTGTCCTTTGTAATATTGTTATCATATAATTTACATCTGTGTATGTTATAAACTTCAAAATTCACTTTTACTATTTTATCTTAAGTAGTCAAATATCTTTTAAAGAAATTTTTTTAAATAAAAGGAAGGGCTTATGTTTATCAACCTATTTACCATCTTATTTTTATCACTTTTGTATGCAATGTCTTTTTAAAATATATATAATATATATTTTTATATATATATAGCTGCTTCATCACTTGTTTTCATCCTTTTAAGTATGATTTCTTTGTACTTATCTTGTTTGGGGTCTTTGAGATTCTTCTATTTATGGGGAGATGTTTTGCATCAAACCTGGGATATTTTGCATAATTATTTCTAAAAAAAAAAAATCCACCTCCATTTCCTTCTGTGTCTCCTTTTACAGGTGTATTAAACTGCTTGATATTGTCCACAGGTCACTGAGACTCTGTCCATGTTTTAAAGTCTTTTTTCTTTACGCTTCAATTTGCTTCTCTTCTGTCTTCAAATCCTATGTCCTCATGCTAGCTGATTTTTGTCTCCTTCAGTGTCTATTCTGATAATCCCATCCAGTGAAGTTTTCATTTCAAACACGTATTTTTCATCTCCTTGGCTCTTCTTTTTATAAATTCCATTAGTCTCATTATATTCCCTTTAAATCCGTGAGTTTTAAAAAATAACCGTTTAAGGTTTTTTTGTCTGATAATCCTATCATCTCTGTTATTTCTGGTATATTGTATTGACTCATTTTTCCCATGGTTATGGGTCACATTTTCACATATCTAGTAATTTTTTATTGGATGCTAGACACTATTTAGTGACTGGATTTTCTTGTCTTCCTTTAAAGAGAGTTAAGTTTTGTTTTGGCAGCCAACTAAGTTACCTGTGGATCATTTGAGGCATGATCCACATGCCTCAAGCTCTCTTTTAGGGTGATCTTTTAAAAATCTCAAGGGTCTTTCAGGGTGGGGACTAAAGTAGTCTTTACGTTAGGGCTAGTTTAGCTCTAATACTATACTGTGTTCTTTCTGGGGTATTTACTGAATGGCCTTGGTGGTCAATGAATTTTCTCCACTCTACCTGTTAGAATTCTAACATCTCCCAGCTCTGTGTGAGCTCCGGCAATGGCTCCAATTATTTCTTCTTTATAGTTGTTCTTTTCCTGGTAGCCTCTTGGAATCTCTGCTATACATGCACAGCTTAGTTGTAACTAGAGACTCAAAGGAATACCTATGCATATGGAGATCTTTCTGTGCATAGCTCTTTCTTCTCCTCTACTATGCCCTGCAAATTCCAGTCTCCTTAGTCTCTCTGAACTCTGTCTGTGTCTTCTCAATTGAACAAGAATGTCATGCTCTGTTTGAATTTCTTCCCCTGTGGCACAGTCCAGAAGGTGCCTCCAAGCAGAAAGTCAAAGTGATTGTAAGAACACTTCATTGGTTTCCTTTTTTTCTGACATCATATTCCTGCAATGTCTGTTGTTCAATGTCAGAAAATAGTTGATTTGTATATTTTTTCCAGTTTTCTAAGTGTTCATGGTGCGTGATGGGCAGAAGCAGAAATTCACTGGCAATATCTTTTTAAAGTTTTTACATTTTGCTCTTCACATTTAAGACTTCAGTTCTCCTGGAATTTATTTTTACGGATAGTGTGAAATGGTGGGGAGAGGTGATTTTATTTTTTCTATATGTGTAGCCAGCAGTCCCAACAACACTTATTGGATAGTTCTTTTCCGCACTCATTTTAAAGTCATCTCTGTCATATGCCAAGTTTCTATATTTGCATTCATCTGCTCATTCTATTTTGTTCCTTTGGTTCTTCTTGTCTGCCTAGTGCTAGTACCTCACTGATTTAATTACCATAGCTTTATAATAAGTCTTGATTTTTAGCAGGGCAAGTCCTACTTCTTTATTTTTCTTTATAATTTTCTTGTCCATTTGTAACCTTTTACTTTTCCATGTGACTTCTAAGACCAATGTTTCAAATTCCACACTAAAAAAATGTTGGTATTTCAATTGGAAATGCAGTTTATGTATATGTTTATATGGGAAAATTTAATGTCTTCATGATACTATCTTTCCAGCAATGAACATTGCATAGCTCTCCATTTATGCGAGTGTTTTATTACGTCCTTCTGTAAAGTCTTTCTCCAAAATATCTTGCATGTGTTTGGTTAAATTTATCCCTGGGTGCCTTGATGTTTTTGTTGCAGTCATGAACGGATATTACCTTTTCTAGTAGTTTGTTGCTGGCATTAAGATATGCCATTTTTGTATATCGATTAAGCGTACAGCAAGTTTGCAAAGCACTCTTAGTCCTACCTGCTTGTTTGCAGCTTTTTTTTTCTATGTAGATGATTATAATGTCTCCAATCTTTTTATTCATTTATTTTTCTTATAGAGCTGGCCAGAACTACCAGTATGGAGTTAAATAGAAGCAATAACAGTAAGTATCCTCATATTGTTTCTGACTTTAAAGGAAAATTTTCTGGGATTTCACCATTAGGTATAATGTTTGCCGTAGGTTTTTGCTATAATTCTTTTATCCTAATTTTTATAATGAGTGCATATAGAATTTTATCAAATGCTTTTTCTGCATCTGTTGAGATGTTCATGTGTTTTTTTCCTTTAATCTATTTTTTATTTAATTACATCAATATATTTTTCTAATGATAAACCATCCACGTGTTATTGGATTAAACCCTACTTGGTCACAATGAGCTTTATATTGCTTTAATCAGTTTGTAACATTTTATTTTGCATTTTTGTGTATATGTTCATGAGTGAGATTGGCCAATTATGCTCTTTTTCAAACTTACCTGTTCTTTTCTTCTAGATTCTTATTGTTTTATTATAATTTCTAGGCCTTCTTTTATCTCTGATCATCTTACACCCCTGTAGTCCTTTCAAAGTGTCTTTCACACTTTTATTTTATAGTCCTTTCCATTTGTCTTTTTGTCTTGAATTCTTGAGGTGATATTCCCCTTCTGTAAGTTGTAACTACTGACTCTCCTTCATGATGAATTATTTCTTTATACATATACTTTTTAAAGTTGTGAGCTCATCTTCAATGGGGATTTTTTTCTACAGAAGTGAGTTCTGGATACTCTGAGTTATGGAAGTGTGGCTACAGAACTATATATATGTATGTATATATATATATATATATATATACACACACACACACACATATATATATTTTTTTTGCTGGGAAAGATTAGCTCTGAGCTAACAACTGTTGCCAATCTTCCTCTCTTTTCTTCTTCTCCCCAAAGCCCCAGTACATAGTTGTATACTCTAGTTATAAGTCCTTCTAGTTCTTCTATGTGAGCCACCACCACAGGATGGCTACTGACAGATGGATGGTGTGGTTCTGTGCCTGGGAACTGAACCCATCTGCTGAAATGGAGTGTGCTGAACTTTAACCACTAGGCAATCAGGGCTGGATCAGAACTATATTTTTTAATGCCAGAAAGGCCAGAGGTTTTACTAATCTGGGCCAGTTTTTCTATTTCCTCATTTTACAACTTGCATCATGTGTATAGTATAAATTTGGATCCAATATCCCCATATATATAGCCTTAGTTTTTATTTTCTCATGGAATTTGTTTTGTTGTTGTTGTTATTGCTTTGTTTGTTTGTTTTGCTTTGTTTTACCATCTAGAGGTCCAGGCAGAGACAAACTTTCTTGTTGCTTCCCTGTGCCAGTGGTATTTTCCTAGTTTCCCTTCACATTCAGGGACAGCCTTTTGAGGGTCCCAGCTCCCCACCTTGCGTTGCCCCCTAAGGCCATGCCCACTATTTCAGGCAGGTGTTCACCCTCCATCCTGGCCCCTAGCTCGGCGTCTGGTCTGACGGGTTCGTGGCTGCTGCAGCTTCTGCTCGTGACCTTCCCACTCTGGCCTTGAGTTGCTGCTCCGTTTCTGCTGCTCAGAGGTTTCTCTTTCTTCTATTCTTTCACATTCCACCATGTATTAAAGTGTTTTATAAATTGCTATTACTAGTTACTAGCATTATATTTTGTCCAGTGTTTCTGTGTGTGTCTGCTGGGGAGGGGTCCTGTCAGCTCAGCCCGCCATGCTGCTGAGACCGAAGGCTCTCCATTAGTTCTCTGATGATCTCTTCTCTTCAGCAGCTCTGCCCTGCTGGCTGAGCGCTATCTTGAGTCTCACTTTATATGTATTATATTGTCTTTCGTCTGTCTTGGGATTTCCCTGGGAGAATTTCTTCAGCCTATGTTCTAATTTTCTGATTCAGTTTTCTTTCTTCTTTACCTAATCTGCTGGGCACTGACAGCATTTTAAAATCCAGCAATCAGCTATTTCATCTCCAAGAATATTTGTGTCCCCAAATTGCTCCATTTTCATGACCTCTTGCTCTTACTTTTTAGAGGCAGTCACCTCTCAAAGTTATGAATGTGAATTAGATTCTTTACCATTTTTCCTGTTTCTTACATGTTTCTGTGGGACCACTGTGGGGGAAATCCTAAATTGAGGATTCCAGGGCCCAATATACCTCTTAGAAGTTTTAATAACTGCCCCATGGCTCACCCTCGCCTCCAGCCTCTGAAGCACTGAGAAGGCATCATTAACACTGCTCAGCGTGATTCCACTGTCTGTCTAGTCCCCAGAGGAGGTTTCCCTTTGCAGTTCAAGGTTCGAGGACTGGTCTCACGCCATTTCCCAGAGTCCTGCAGGGATGGGGAGCTCCCCCTGTTATGTTAGGCAGGAGATGTAATGCTGGAAATCTACGTTTACATTATGTTTGGTGGCTAAACTGGGCCCATGACAATGCTAAGGTAGCTAACCCTTGTGTCAGTCAGGATTCTATGTTGCAAGGGAGAGAAAATTCAGTTCAAACTGCATGAAGACAGTAAAGGAAATATGTTTGCTCACGTAACTGAAAAGCCCAGGGGCAGTGGAGCGGCTGCTTCAGACACGGCTGGAGGCAGGAGAGACCCTCATCAGGGCTCAGTCTCCTCCCCCAGCCCTCAGCTCTCTATCCCGGGCATCAGTTTCCTTCTCAGGCTTTTCCAGAGGCAAGGAAGTGGCCAGCAGCTCCAGCAGAAGCAGGAGCTCCCAGGCACGTGCTCGAGTTCCTTCTGGAGCCACTTGGGTAACATTTCCTTCTCTGAAACAGTCACTGGGAGTAGTTGGGTGGAGATATGCTCCCAGCCACTGCTCCTGGCCAGAGACAGGCCCACATTGGCCGCCAAGAACTGAGATGAAGACAGAGGGTCTCCCAGAACAGATCTGTCTACAGTTCAGGAGGTGCTGTGTGCTGGGCCAGTGTGAAATGTCCGCTCAGTGCCTCTACTCCCACCTCCTCGATAACTGCTTCCATCTATTGCTATGCTCTGGAGCCCTTGTTTTCTAACTGGAAGAAGAGAAAGAAGGCGGTGATGCCATGAGGAGGAAGAAAGAGGATGGAGAGAATGCAAAAGAGGCTGTCTCTGCCAGCCTGCAGACTAGGCGTAAGCCCCTAGGTTTAGGAGATGGGGACCGGAAGTGAGAAGGTGCCCCTACTGGAGACGTTGCCACAGCTGGAACTGTGTGTGCCAGGGCTGCAGCCGCTCTCATGGCTGTGTGGTGACAG
Organism: Equus caballus; assembly: GCF_041296265.1. Taxonomy (NCBI): domain Eukaryota; kingdom Metazoa; phylum Chordata; class Mammalia; order Perissodactyla; family Equidae; genus Equus; species Equus caballus. The sequence goes on along the minus strand of NC_091693.1, from coordinate 4,898,573 downwards.
ACACCACCGGCTCTCCCTGCCTCCTTTCCTGACACCCTCACTGCCCATCAAAGCATGTCTGTGTCCTTGGCCTCACCTCTTCCTGATGCATTTCTCCAACAACAGCCTTTCCTCCATGTGCCCCCTAGCAAAACAGGTAACAAAGCCTCCAGGTTGCCAGCACCTTAGCTCTGTGCTCCTGTCACCTGCCTGACTTTACTGAAAATGCTGAAGGAACGTGCAGACTCCTGCTTGGTGTCATTTCCATGTTGGCATCGTTGGAGTCCTGTGAGCTCTCTACTACCCCTTGGCTGTATTGGGGTGAGCCCTGGAGCAGAAAAGCATTGTCACAGCACAGCACGGGACAGGGGACTGTGCTTCAGCGTTCTGTTCCTTCCTTTCCTTCTTCAGCAGACATTTCCTGAGCATTTCTTGGGGTCAGCCCTGTGCCAGGGGCATAGGATAAAGTGGGAAGCCCCTTCCAGGGGAGGAAACAGCACAGACAGGCCTCCCAGAATCTGAGGAGAAGCCCCACACTGTCCATCATGGGCTCACAGTCTCAAGTTTTAGTTTTGTTTTTTTTAAATGTTTGTTTTGAAACAGTTACAGATTCACAGGAAGTTGCAGAGAAATGTATAGGGAGGGGCTGTGTAAGCTTCTCCCAGTTTCCCCCAGTGGTGACATCTTACCTGACTATGCACAACGCCAACACTAGGAAACTGACATTCACACAACCCACAGAGTTTGTTCAGATTTCACCAGTTATACATTCACTTACTTGTGTGTGAGTGTGTGTGTGTGTGTGGGGGGGTGTCTGTGTCTGCATGTATCAAAGTTTAACTGTTTACCCACTGAAGGACATTTGGGTAGTTTCCAGGTTGCAGCTGCTATGAATGAAGATTTTGTGAACATTTATGAACAAATTTCTGCATGAAAAAGGTTTTCAATTCTCTGAGATAAATGCCCAAGAATGCAATTGCTGGGTCTTATGGTAAGTCCACTTGTAGTTTAAACAAACTGCGAAACCGCTTTCCAGAGTGCCTGACCATTTGTATTTTCCCACCAGTAATGTATGAGTGATCCAGTTTTCTCCACATCCTTACCAGCATTTTTATTTTAGTCATTTGTACATTTGGGTGTATAGTAATATCTCAAGGTGGTTTTAATTTGCATTTCTCTAACAGCTAATTATATTGAGCATCTTTTCATGCGCTTTTTAATTTGCCTTCTGCATATCCTCTTCAGTGAAATGTCTGTGTAGGTTTTTTGCCCATTTTCTTATGGGGTGGTCTGAGTTCTTTTTACTAAGTTTCGAGGGTTCTTTACATATTCTATATACATGTCCTTTGTCAGATATGTGATTTGCAAATATTTTCTCCCAGTCTGTATTTCGCCTTTTCATCCTGAGTCTTCTGCAAAGCAGAAGTTTTTCACTTTAGTTTTGATGAGCTCTAGTTTATCAAATTTTCCTTTTATGGCTCATGCTCTTAATGTCAGTCCAAGAACTCTTAGCCTAGATCTTGACCATTTCTTCCTATGTTTTTCTAGACATTTTATAAGTTTACATTTTACGTTCAAGTCCATGATCCATTTTGAGTTAGTTTTTGTATAAGGTGTAAAACTTCGGTCGAGGTTCATTTTTTTGCCTGTAAACGTCCACTTCCTCCAGCACCGTTTATTGAAAAGACTGTCCCTCTTCCATGGAATTGCTTCTGCTTCTTCACCAAATATTAACTGGGCTTATTTGTGTAGATCTCTTTTTTGTGTTCCCTATTCTGTTCCACTATTTGTCTACCCCTCTGCCTGTACTTAATTACTGTCTTAATTATTGTAGCTACGTAGTGACCCTTGTCATCAGAGAGAATGTTTCCTCCCGCTGCATTCTTCATTTTCAAAATTGTTTTGGCCAATCCAGGGCCTGTGTCTTTCCATATAAATTTTAGAATAAGCTTGTCTATGTCTGAAAAAGCTCTTGCTGAGGCTGTAGCAGGAGCTGCATTAACCCATCAATCGTTCTGGGGAGACACGGCGTGTTTACTTTGTTGAGTCTTCTGGTCAATGAACATAGTATGTCTAGCCAGGTGTTTAGGTTGTCTTTGATTTTTTTCACCAGCATTTTGTAGCTTTCACCATACAGATTCTGTGCATGTTTTGTTAGATTTATACCTAAGTATTTAATTTTCTTTGGAGCAATTTTAAATGGTATTGCATTTTTTATTTTGGTTTCCACATGTTCACTGTCAGTATATAGACACGCGACTGATTTTTGTCTGTTGACCTTGTCTTCTGCAACTTTACTCAGCTCACTTATTAGTTCTAGGAAGGTTTTTTTGGTAAATTTCTTGCGATTTTACTTGTAGACAACATGTCATCTGCCAATAGAGACGGTTGTATTTCTTCCATTCCAATTTATATGCTTTTAATTTCTTTTTCTATGTTCTTGAGATGGGAGCTTAGATGATTGACTTGAGACTTTTCCTTTTTTTCTAATGTAAGCATTTAGTGCTATAAATTTTTCTTTCATCACTTCTTTAGCTGCATCTCACAAATTTTGACAGGTTGTGTTTTCATTTTCACTCAGTGATTTTTTTTTAATTTCTTTTGAGACTTCCTCTTTGACCCATGAATTATTTAGAAGTAAATTGCTTAATGTCAAAGTGTTTGGAGATTTTCTTGTTGTCTTTCTGTTAGTGATTTCTAGTTTGATTCCATTATGGTCAGAAAACATACTCTGTATGATTTCAATTCTTTTAAATTTGTTAAGTTTTGTTTTCTGAGCCAAGATGTGGTCTATGTTGGTGAATATTCGTGCTTACTTGAAAACAATATTTGGTTACAATATTCTGCAAATGTCAATTAGACCCTGCTGATTGATAGTTTTGTTCAGTTCTTCTCTGTCTTTGCTGATTTTCTGTCTAGAATGTCAGTCAATTGCTGAGAAGGGGGCATTAAAGTCTCCAACTATAATTGTGAATTTGTCTATTTCTCCTTTCAGCTGTACCCATTTTTGCATCATATATTCTGAAGCTCTCTTGGTTGGTGCACACACATTAAGATTAGCTACATCTTCTTGGTGGATTGACCCTTTTATCATTAAGTAATGCTTCTTTGTGCCTAGTAATTTTCTTTTCTCTGAAGTCTACTTTATCTGATAGTAATGCAGCCACTCTTTTTTTTTTAAATTAATGTTTGCATGATATATCTTTTCTATCTTTTTGTTTGTTTTTTTATTGAGATATAATTGACATTTAACATTACATTAGTTTCAAGTGTACAACATAATGATTCAATATTTGTATATATTGTGAAACGATCACCACAGTAAGGCTAGTTAACATCCATCATCACACATAGTTAACAATTTTTGTTTCTTGTGATGAGAACTTTTAAGATTTACTCTCCTAACAACTTTCAAATATACAATATAGTATTATTAAGGATGGTCCCCATACTGTACATTACACCCCTAGGATTTATTTACTTTATACCTGGATGTTTGACATTTTGACCACCTTCACCCATTTCCCCCACCCCACATCTCCTGCCTCTGGCAACCACCAGTCTGCTCTCCGTATCTATGAGTTGGTGTGTTTTCGTTTGTTTGTTCTTATATTTTACATATAAGTGAGATCCTACAGTATTTGTCTTTTTCTGTCTGACTTATTTCACTTAGCATAAAGCCCTCAAGTTTCATCCACGTTGTTGCAAATGGCAAGATTTCCTTATTTTTTATGGCTGAATAATATTCCTGTTTATATATATATCACATTTTCTTTATCCATCCATCCGTTGATGGACACTTAGGTTGCTTTCATATCTTGGCGAGTGTAAATCATGCCACAATGAACAGAGGGCTGCAGATATCTCTTTGAGTTAGTGTTTTCCTTTCCTTCAGATAAATACCCAGAAGTAGGATTGCTGGGTCATATGGTCATTCTATTTCTAATTTATTGAGGAACCTCCATAATGTTTTCCATAGTGGCTGCACCAATTTACATTCCCACCAACAGTGCCCAAAGGTTTCCTCTTCTACACATCCTCATCAACACTTGTTATTTCTTGTCTTTTTGATAATAGTCATTCTAACAGGTGTGAGGTAATATATCATTTTGGTTTTGATTTGCATTTCCCTAATGATTGGTGATGCTGAGCACATTTTCATGTACCTGTTGGCCATTTGTATATCTTCCTTGGAAAAATATGTCTATTCAGATCCTCTGCTCATTTTTCTTTCTTTTTTGTTTTTTGAGGAAGATTGGCCCTGACCTAACATCTCTTGCCAATCTTCCTCTTTTTGATTGAGGAAGATTGTCGGTGAGCTAACATCTGTGCCAACCTTCCTCTATTTTATGTGGAACGCTGCCATGGCATGGTGCTAGGTCCACATCTGGGATCTGAAACTGCAAACTCCGGGCCACTGAAGCAGAGCACATGAACTTAACCACTATGCCAGCAATCTTCTGCCCATTTTTAATAGGATTGTTTGTTTTTTTTGCTGTTGTTGTTTTGTTGTTGTTGTTGTTTTTGCTGAGTTGTGTGAGTTCTTTATATATTATAGATATTAACCCCTTATCAGATATATGATTTGCAAATATTTTCTCCCATTTCATGGATTGCCTTTTCATTTTGTTGATTGTTTCATTTGCTGTGCAGAAGCTTTTTAGTTTGATGTAGTCTCATTTGTTTATTTTTGCTTTTGTTGCCTTTGCAACAAAATCGTTGCCAATTTTTTTAAAAAATAATTTTGCATAATATGTCTTTTCCACCCTTCCTTTTAACCTCCCTATATCATTATGTTTGAAGTGAGTTCTTTGTAGACAGTATGTCTTTGGGTTGTGTCTTTTTACACACTCTGCCAATCTGTGTCTTTTAATTTGTGAATTTAAGACATTTATTTTTAAAGTACTTATTGATATGTTAGGGCTTAAGTCTGTCACTTTATTATTTCTTTTCTGTTTGTTGCCTATGATTCTCACTTCTTTCTTTCTCTTTTCTTGCCTTCTTGTGGGCTATTTGAGCAATTTTAGACTTTAATTTTAATTTCTTTATAATTTGTTTGAGTATATTGCTTTGAGTATGCATTTTCTTAGTGATGGTTCTTTATATCCTTTTGCTATCTCCGTTTTTTAAAAATAATGGTCTTAAGTGTTTCCTCTCTATATATTAAACACCACATCAGATAGTTTTACAACTTTTGCTTCAGCCACAAAATGTGATTAAAGAAACTCATGAGGTGAAGCATAGTCTGTTGTATTTACCTCTATTTTTACCCATTCCACTGTTTTTCTTACTTTTCTGAATGTCCCAGCCTTCTTCTGTCATTTTTCTCCTGTTTGGAGAGCTTCCTCTAGGGTTAGATCTTAGTTTTTCTTGGTCTGAGAAGGACTTTATTTTCTCTTGATTCCTGAAGGATGGTTCCACTGGATGGAGAATTAGCAGTTGACAAATCTTGTCTTGTAGCACTTGAAAAATGTGGTGCCCCTTCCCTCTGGCCTCCACAGTTTCAGATGAGAAATGTGTTGTCATTCTAATTGATGTTCCTTTACAGGTAATGTGTTGTTTCTGGTTGTTTTCAAGATTTTTTTTTTTTTTTTTTTTGTCTTTAGGTCTCAGAAGTTTGATTTTGATATATCTCAGCGTAGATTTTCTTTTAGTATTTCTTCAAATGCTTTTCAGTCCCCCGCTCTTTCTTCTCTCCTTCTGGGACTCTGATTATATGAATGTTACATCTTTGATTATTGTCTTATAGAACTCAGGCTCCATCAGTTTTTGTCGGTCTATTTTCTGTCTGTTGTTTAGCTTGAGTAAATTCTGCTGACCTGTCTTCAAGTTCATTGTTTCCATCCTCTGTCATCTCCATTCTACTATTAAGTCCATATCTAGCAATTTTTTTTTCAGTTGTTCTGTTTCTCAGTTTTGTAATGCCCATTTGGTTCTCTTTTAGTATTGCTATTTTTTGCGAAGATTTTTTATCTTTTCATTTGTTTCAAGAGAATTTGTATGTGTTCATCAAAGCGTTTTTATGATAGTAGTTTAAAATGCTTGCCAAGTAATTCCGACATCTGATTCATCTAGGTGTCAAAATCGGTTGTCTTTTCTCATTCAAATTGTGTTTTTTTGGAATGATGAGTGATTTCCAATGGTATCCTGGACATTTTGTATTTTACTATGACACTTCGGACTATTTAAATCTGTTTTAGCAGGAGCCGCTCTGTTTAGGTTTAATATATAGGTTCTGGCATACATATACACATCCATACCAGAACCTGTGGGTATTAGTTCCAGTGGTGGTTTGGCTATCAGAACCCTTTCAATGTGATTCTGGTCTTCTAGCTTCATTCTTCCAGCACTGCTGGGGCCACTGCTCGATCTCTGTTGGTGTCATTCCCAGGGCCGCCTAGTGTTGCTGGGCCATACTCTTCAGCTGGAGGGTTGGGAATAGGGGACAGAAGCTGCTGGACCTGGGTCTTTTTATGCCACAAGGTGGAAGGCACTTAGACACAGGGCTCAGCTGCTGCCACCTTTGCAGGTGGACCAGCCACCAACGTGTACCCTGATTGTATAGCTACTGCAGGTGGATCAGACCACCTACCAGTGACTCTCTCATGGACTAGGCATTGGGGCTCCCTGCTTGGTCTCTTTTGGGTTTTTCTTTTACTTGTCTTCTTCCAGAGAGAGCAGGCTTTCCTTGTCTATTTTTTTTATCCCTGTTGGTGGTTCTGAGTTGTAGGAATCTTTGGCACATATTCCTGGATATATGAGAGATTAAAAGAAAAAAAACTCAGAGAACTCAATATATTGTTATTCCCCGAGTTCTGAGTTCCCTAGCTAGTCCACCTTCTTCTTTCCAGCTTTAAGAGTCTTTTAATCATTGTTTGTTAAAGAAATTCCACGACATTTAGCTGTATTTAGAGGGCAGTGTTTAATCACCTCTTCTTCTCCCCATTGGTGAGGGCGGGCTTCCTGCCCTAGGGTTGTGGGCATGGTTAATATACAACCACTGAGACCGGACAAATGGCACTGACAGCATTTTAATAGTCACATATACTCATAGCCTTGGGGAGACACCGCATGCCACGCAGGGTCACGTGGGGGTTGTTTTTGGAACAGAGTGAACAAGCAGGGGCTGTGGGAGGCGGCGAGGTAGTATCAAGAGGGCGGGGGGTACCCTGGCTCCCTCAGGAGAATGTTTGAGTAATTCCGCAGGCTGGTAGGGAACTGAAACCCGATAGCCAGGGATAAACTGGGACTGTGCCTGGTCCCCTGGGTGAGGGGGGAGGGTTTGGCTGTGGGGTCTCGTCTGCAGGAGCAGAGTGAGGAGGGAATTGCAGTTGGGCCATGTGAGGCCCTCCAATTTCACCAGATGTCAAGGCAGCACATGACGTTGGGCCTAACTCCACAGGGAGAAGCAGGGAAAAGTATCATCTTTCTCCAGAACTGGAACTCAAGTCTTATTTTTAAAATTCATGAGCACTTTGTATTCTGATCCAGGTTTGTTTGGATGTAAAACTGCTCTTCTCTAGATCTTCTGTTAAAATTGTAGGCATCTACCTGGACCATCAGCATGAATCCTGAGCACGCTGTATGCAGCTTGAGATGGTTTAGAAAATACTGTTTAAATTATGTTTTCCTTGAAATGTTTTGATTGAAATGTAATGTAACCATATTACAGACAATTTGGGAAACATGAAAAGGAAAAAAATCTTTATAACTTTAACCCACAACCACACCAATTATAATCTTAGTACAATTTCTACAGTCTTTTTTCCATGCAAACCTTAAAACTGTAAATATAGTATGTATATGGTCTGTTAATCTGCTTTTTATGCTTGATGCTTTATCAGAGGTCTCCCTCTCTCTCTTTCTTTCCTAAACAATTCAGGCCAAAATTTATTATGTGGGGCTGAGCAAGGCACAAGGCTGTGATGGTCCAAAGCAGAGTGTGCACCTGAGAGCTGAGGACACCTGCACAGGGAGCAGTGCAGGGAGGGGGTGCGTGAACCCGCACTGGGTGAGGGCAGCATCTGTGCAGTGGGTGGCCTGGCACATGTGTCAGAGCCCAAGCAGGATAAGGAAGGTGTCCGAGAGTTTGGAGGGATGGCAGTGACTGGATATGTTAAGGCTATGGGAGTCATATTCCTCACTGTTGGAAAAGAATTAAAAATACGAAAAAGGAGAATATTAGACTGAAACGTAGTATTAGATCGGAACTAGAAGTATTGGTGAGAACTCATGATTTTCTCTCCATATAGAAATGTATAAATAATATGCATAAAAACATGAGTCCATATACACATATGTTCCCTGACATTGTCACTGAGAAGGTCTGGAAGAAGAGACACCACAAAAGCAATGAGCACACCCACCCCTATATCTTGGTTTCTAAATACTGTTCTCCATTAAAAGGTACGCATGTTCCTTGCAGGAAGGGCTGACTCCAGGGCTGGTGCAGGGAAAATTCAAGATGAACGTGTTGTGCCAGGAAGCAAGGAGATACTCAAATAATGATGGGGACATGTTAAAAGAACATGAAAGCCAGCATAAAGCGGTGCCTGCTGGCCAAATCTGGGGCAACTGGAGCACCAAAATAAGTAATGAAAGTAGCAGATTATATATAACCCACTGAAGAGAACAGAAAGGATGAACAGGAAGTCACTGATGTAACAGATAAATGAACAGATGAAAATTCGATGAAGAACAGGGTCTTACATAGTTTCGAAGTAGCTACTCACAAAGTAGATTAATTATAAAGAGGAAAGGAGTAACTTTATGGAGGAGCAGCCTGGCAGATACCACCTTAATGTAGTGATCCAAATGACCATCATCAGTAATGGGACAAATGGAAATCGGGTGCCACCTGATAGGACGCAATGAAAAGAACAGGAACACCCTTCTGGGGTATTCGTGCCGATCATGTATAACCTGAATCTTTTTTTTCAATTGAGGAGAAAATCAGTTAACATAAACATAACCGTCTTAAAGTGACAATTCAGTGCCATGCGCTGCGGTCACAGTGTTGGGCAACTACCACCTCTATCTAGTTTCAAAATATTTTCGTTATTCCAAAATAAAGCCCTGTACTCATTAAGCAGTTACTCCCCATAGCCCGCTCCCCCCAACCCCTAGTAACCGCTAATCTGCTTTCTGTCTCTATGGATTTACCCATTCTGGATATTTCACATAAATGGAATCATACAATAGTGACCTTTTGTGTCTGGTTCTTTCACCTTACATAATGTTTTTGAAGTTCATCCATGTTGTAGCGTGTGTCAGAACCTCATTCCTCTTTATGGCCGAATAACATTCCATTGTATGCGCACACCGCACTTTGTTTATCTGTTCATCTGTTGGTGGACTTTACGGCTGTTTCCACCTATTGGCTATTTTGAATAGTGCTGTACAAGGATTTGTGTGGTTACCTGTTTTCAACTCTTTTGGGTATATACCTAAGAGTGGAACTGCTGGGTCTCATAACCTGCTCTTATCATGAGAAAATATCAGATAAGCCCAAATTGAGGGACATTCTACAAAACAACCGGCTTTTAATCATCAAAAATGTTAAGAGCATGAAACTTAGGGAAAGACAGAGGAAATTTTCCAGATGGAGAAACTAAAGAGACATGATTGCTAAATGCAGCCCGTGATCATGGACTGGATGCCTTGCCCTTAGGGATGCTACCAGAACAATCAGTAAAACCCGAATGGGTCAGCGGAGTAGGTCAATATTCTTTCCTGATGTTGGGACTGTATGGTGGTTTTAGAGGCGAATGTTGTTGTTTGTAGAAAACACACAAAAGTATTTGAGGGTAAGGGAGCATCACATCAACAAGTTACTATGAAATTGTTCATCAAAAAAAGGTTTTGCATGGTACTTGCAACTTTTCTGTAAATTTGGGATTGTTTCAAAATGAAACAAAATTAATTTAAAATATTTCATAAATTTTCCCACAAGAGTTGTCCAGGGCCTGGTGCCGTGGCCGAGTGGTTAAGTTTGCACACTCCACTCAGGTGGCCTGGGCTTCATGGGTTCAGATCCTGGGCACAAACATGGCACCAATCATCGGGCCATGCTGTGGTGGCGTCCTACACAGAAGAACTAGAATGACTTACCACTGTGATATACAACTATGTGCTGGGGCTTTGGGGAGAAAGAAAAAAGAGGAAGATTGGCAACAGATGTTAGCTCAGGGCCAATCTTCCAAAGAAAAAAGGGTTGTCCATATTTGCTGTCCACCCAATTTTCTCCTGTTCTCTCTTGAATATTCTCCATCTAGGTTCTCGCCTCCTCATTGCACTTCATAGGGCTAGTATTAAAGTCACCAATGAGCTCCACACTGCTGGATCCAGCTGTCAAGCCCCAGGCTGCATCTTACTTGTCTCATCAGCATCGTCTTGCAGGTTGATCCCTTTCTCCTCACTCAGCCTCCTGGCCTTCCTCCCGTCTCATTGGCTGCTCCTTCTGGGCTCCTCTGCTGATCCCTTCTTCTCTCCTGACTTCTAGACGTTGAGTGCCCAGGGTTCAGTCCTGGGGCCTCTGCCCTTTTCTTTCAACACTCAATCCATGAAAACCTCATCCAGTCTTGACTTTACAAACCATCCATCTACCGATGACTCTCCAACTTCTGGCTACAGCCTGGACTCCTTCCTGAGTTCCCCATTTGCACCTCACCATCTGCTTGCGCAGCATCTCCATTCACATGTCTAACAGGTATCTTAACTCAACATGTCCAAACTGAGCCTCCAGCCTTCTCTATTTTGCTCTCTCCCTAGCCATCTTCCTCACCCGTAAAAGGCAACTCATCCTTCCTTTGCTCAGGCCAAAAACCTTGAAATCACTCTAGACACCTTACTGTCTCTTAGGTCCCTTATCTAAACAGACGGCAAAGCATGTTGGCTCTTCCTTCAAAGTGTGTCCAGAACCAGACCACCTCTGACCACCTCCACTGCACATACCCTGCTCTAAGATGCTGTCATCGCTCCTCTGAACTATTACAATAGCATCCATCTGGTCTCCCTGCTTGTCCCCTTGACCCCTTCAGTCCATGTCACTTCTCTACTCACTACTCTGCAGTGGCTGCTCATCTCACTCTTATAGAAGCCCAAGTCCTGATAATGGCCCACCAGGTATCTTAGGTTGGAATGCTCCAGAAGCTGATGCTGAGACAAGGGCTTGAGTACAAGTAGGTCATCTGGGAGGTGAGGCCTTCCTGGGAAAACAGATGGCACTCTCCAGTTAGGACAATCTGAGGAGAGTTTAGTAAAGCACTACTTACAAAGGTGTGGACATGGTATAGGGAGACCCAAGGAGGCAGTGAGTCCCCTTGGGGTTAGTGAAGCCAGCCACAGCGACCATCACTAGGCCTGAAGGGGTGAGGAAAGGGAGGCATTCTCAGAGCCAGGTGGGCTGTGTGGGAAAAGCCTCTTGATAGGGGCTGAGGCCTTTGGAGGAGGGATGAGGGATGCTGACCTCACTTGCATCCTTCCCTCCAGTCTCGTAAAGGTGTTTCCCATCAGCCATGCCCAAGAGGAAGCCAGAAGGGAAGGGAACTCCATCACGCTGTCTATATGAGTCAGCCACCAGGCACAGGGCAGGGGAGAGGGGCAAATGGTAGATGTCCAGCACACTAACCAAAATAGCAATACACACACACTGCCCATTGCCTTCCCTGCTTTATTTCTCCCCTTAGCACTTGGCACCATCTAACCTCTGACACATTTTGCCTATTTATGTTGTTTATTGTCCATCTCCCTCCACTGGAGTGTAAACTCCACTAGACGGGTGGTTTTGTCTTCTTCATTTTCTGCTGTGTCCCCAGCAGCACCTAAACTTGTGCCTGACACAGAGTTCATGTCCAACAGTTTTTGAGTGGATAAAGTTGCTCCCTAGCTGTGGTAGACAGAATAATGCTCCCAAATATGTCCACATCCTAAACCTAAGAATCTGTGCACACATTACACCAAAAAACAAAAACAAAAACAAAAAGGGCTCTCCTGGTGGTGTAGTAGTTAAGTTCACGTGCTCTGCTTAGGCGGCCCATGGTTCATGGGTTCAGATCCTGGGCATGGACTGACACACTGCTCATCAAGCCATGCTATGGTGGCATCCCAGGTACAAAATAGAAGATTGTCACAGATGTTAGCTCAGGGCCCATCTTCCTCACCAAAAAAAAAGAAGAAGAATCTGTGAATACATCATTAGGTTACATGGCAAGGGGGAATTAATGTTGTAAATGCAATTAAGGTTAATCAGTTGACCTTAAAATCAGGAGATTATCTGGGATTATCCAATGTAATCATAAGTCTGGAAAAGTCAGAGTCAGAGAGATTTAAAGATGCTACACTGCTGGCTTTGAAGAGAGAGGAAGGGGCCACAAGCTAAAGACTGTGGGCAGCGTCTAGAAGCTGGAAAAGGCAAGGAAAAAGTCTCCCCCAGAGTCAGGAGAAGGAACACAACTCTTCAGACACCTTGATTTCAACCCTGCTGGGAACCATTGCGGACTTCTGACCTCTAGAACTGTACGATGATGAATTCGTGTTGTTTTAAGCCATTAACTTTGTGGCAATGTGTCCCAGCAGCAATAGGAAACTAATACACTAGCTTTTGTTTTTAGTGGCTGGAGCATGGGCCCTGGAGCGAACTGGGGCTGTTCTTTGGCCCTCGTTGACTGAGAGGCATTACACCTTTCCTTTTCTGTGTAAATGAGACTATTCATTGCTCCTTCAGGACGGGTGTGGTTTAAGGATCTAGTGAGCTGAGATGCGCAACGCATGTGGCTCAGAGCCTGGCCTCCTGTAACCACTCTGTTGTCTAGTAGGCCCAATGGGTGCCTGGCAGACTGTGGACGATACATGTTTGCAGAAGGATAAATAGATTTCATCAAATGATGTTCCATGATAGACTTCATCTTTCCTCTGTTTTTAGGACACTGGGGTTTCCTCCCATTTTCTTTTTAAAATTTGAGAATCTCTTTGTGCATATAGCTTTTTGTGAAATTAGTGTTCTATGTCTTCCAAACAAGAGCCCGAGTTGGCCGCAAGCCTGGTGCTCACCACACTCAAGATGTGCCGCGGGCAGCTGCCTTCAGCGCAGGGCGGGTCAGCTCACCCAGCTGGGCACCTCCCAGAACAGCAAGCCTCCCACGAGGCCAGTCCGGCTGGGGCTAGTAGGTGCGGAGGCGAGAGGAGGCAGACCAGAGGCTGTGTCTGAAGGCGCTTTGATGAATTCCCGTCCCGTCCTGGGCTGGGCTTCCACCCGGCTCCTCCACTGGGGCATGGGAACTGGGGGAGGCCAAGGGGAGGGAGAACCAAGAGAGGGAGTGATGGTGCCGCAATCCTCTGAGCTGAGGAAGCCTCTCCCTGAAGAAAGAAGTGTCAGAGGCCAGTCCAGCAGCTCCGGGTGGTGCCAGCCAGGGTGAGCGCATCCAAACCGCTGCCCTCCTGGTGCACGTCCAGGATTGGCGCTCCCGAGCTGCACACCCACCACCTGGCAGGGAGGTGGGGACTTCCCCAATCATCTGGGGGAGGTGGAGGCACCTTTGCCCTGAGAGGGCAAGGGACAGAGGAAGCGAGAAAGTGCGCTCCAGCCCTCTGCAGGGCCAGACCACTTTCCGGGCAGCTTCCATTTGCCCACCTCTGTGCTGCTCACAGCTGCTGCCCCTAAAACCCGCAGGACCTGAGTTTGCAAGTCAGAGGGGAGGAGAGGGTTGTGAAGTGAAGCCAGCAGAGAACAAAGGAGGCTTTGCCGGAGAGGGAGGCACCTTCAACTAAGGCCTCAGGGCCTGGGGAAGTGACTCACTGGGCCCTGGGGATGGACCCACCCATCGGGCTCCAAGGGACTGAGGATGCCCAGGCACAGGCCCCCTGGGTGGGGAAGGGCTTGTCCCTCTCCAGCCTTAGTTGAGTGGGGCCGCCCCAGTGCCCCCCAACTCTCCTCCCTCAGGACCTGGTGTACGTCCAGGCTGGGGGCTTTGGGGGTGGCCCTGTGCCCACTGGGCACTGCCAGGCGGGGCTGCTGTCAGGGGCTGCAAGCACGATCTCCTCCGTCCAAATCACTCCCATTGGCCCAGCACGGACCTGGGCTCCCCAGCTCTTGGCAGAGCCACGCTGCTCCCCTGCCGGAGGAGGCCATGAGTGCCACCTGAAAGTGGCCATGTTGGCGTCTGGTTCTGTCCCCAGGCTCCCGGACGCCTGTGATGAGAACCCCGAGAGTCCTCGCAGCACACCCCGCCTTCTCGGGCGGTTGCACAACCTCCGCCAATTATGCTCCGTTTACTGTGTGGCAACCGGGTGAGAATTCCAGGACCTTGCACATACTCGTACAAATCTGCCTTGCTGTTGTTTGGCTGCAGGGCGAGGTGTGTCTCTGTGGGCCCGGGGAAATGGGGGTGTGTTCTCGTCCAAGAGGGCGTGGCCCGCGTCCGGAGTGGGAGCAATCGGGCCGCCCTGCCGTGTGCAGACTGTTCGACCCAAACCGCAGCTTCCTCGGGAGCCCTGGCCTGGGTCCAGGACACAGAGGAGGAAGCTCTGGTGACATTCTAGACCGGGCTTCGAGCAGCAGGCTTGGCCCAGAGCAGCTCAAGTCCGTAGCAGGTGGCACACCTCCCGCTTCCAGCCAGGGACGTGGAGGCCTGTGTGCTCCTGGGGGCGGGGCGGGCATGCTCCCAGGCGCTTGCTTTTGGCGTCCTGGCCCCTCCCCGGCTCCGCCCCTCCTCTTTAAGATTTTGTCCCGGTTTGTGATGTCTGGATGAGGAGGTCCTGGGAGTCAGGCCCCGGATGACCCAGCTGTTATTGTCCCTGAGACGTGGCTCTGGGTCAGGGAAGAGCATTGTCCAGCACGGCCTGGCGACCGAGGGATGGCTGTCAGGACTGGCTGTTCTGTGTAATGGAAATAAAGACAAAAAGCCAAAGGCTGCTGACCTCCAGCCCTCTCCTTTGTGTTTCGCCCAAGGAGCGGGCCTGACTCTGCCCCTGGCTCTCATTACAATCTCAGAGAAGCTTCGTTTGCCCTGAAAGTGCAGCGTTGAGGCCTGAGAGGTTGTTGGCTCTATGTACAAATCAAGGAATTTGGGGCTAAGCCACATTTAATGTGGTGACAAACTTGAAAACTATCGTATGGAAAGTTCTCTTCCAGATAAGTTTGCAGAGCCTCAAGTAAACAATTCTTGTGGAGAAATAAATGCCTTCTCTTAGCCTTATGGGCTGTCTTGTCCTGCCAGCACCTGCAGTGGCTGGCACATGCTGGGCATCGACCAATGGCACTCATCGGGTGATTGGCAAGATAATCATCTTTGCAGTACGCAGGGACCCTTTTGCTAACAGATTTTCAAAGCCTGGGCAGCCACATCAGCCTACTCTTCGAGTCAAAGCTATATGACCCTAATATAGCACAAATACTGTCCAAGACATCCCTCCCCTGGGGGTAGGAGGGTGGGACTAGAAACACAGGAGGCCTCTTTCCCTGTGAATAAACAGCCACTGACAGGCAGCAATGCCTGGACACACATCCCTGGGAGGGGCTCCCCACTCTGCCCACAGCTCTGAGGTTGAAGAGTTCACCATGGGTCAGGCAGATGCCATGTGCGTCCAGCTCTGGGGCTTGAGTGAAGAGAGCTGCCATTCAGTGTTCCCAAGCAAGATCAGTCAGGGGTAGGGGGTGGGGTCGGGGGGCTTCCCAGGGGCCAGGCTCTCTCTCCCACTGAAAGCTCACAGAGAAATGCCCCTGGCCTTACTGAGGACGTGAGGACAGGGACTGAGGCAGTCCCTGGAGGCCGTGAGGTCCAGGAGAGGCCCTGGGTACCCCTCCTTCTCCTACCCTCAGCTTCACTGGGGTTGGGTTCCATTTGGGTCACTTTAGAAAACTCTGATGCTTCTAAGAGGATGTCACTGCTAGTCTTACTCCTGGCAGGAAGCTGCCCTTGGCTGCCACCAAGACTTTTGTCTTCCTCTTGGTCCAAAATGGCTACCTCACGAGCCCCAATCTCCAGATGGGGGCAAGGCTTCTATCTACATGGAGCCGCCTCCTGTGGGTGGGAGTGGGGTAAGTGGAAAAAGAGTCAGCCACGTCCTTATCACATTTGAGACGAGACCAGCATTATGTGGCTGTCTTGAGCTTTGTGGCTAAACACATTTGCCCACTCACTTTAGAAGTAACAGAGGTATGGCCATCAAACTGTAACGTCACAATTGCGACAACACCCCGTCCACTCAGGTGTCCAGCTCAAGTCCAGCAGCTGCCCCCTGTGGCCAACAAATGTCCCTCCAGCTCTGTCTAGAGTTCCCCAATGAGTTGAACCAAGCATCCCGTCTCGAACTGAAAACCTTCTGGCAGCTCCCACTTTCGTATGTTGCACCTTGTCATCTGCTTGTCAGACTGCAGTCTCGCGTGGCCTAGAGTGTCCTCCAGGGCCGCCGCAGCTCTCTTCCTGTTTCCAGGGTCGGGAGGGAGGACAGGGTCGGATGGGATGGGGCCATCTTGGCAGGTAGTTCATCTTTCCAGAGAACGCAGGTCCACCTCCAGGATGGGAAAAGAGATTAGCCCCCAACCCCGTGCTCATTAGGCTCTGCTGGACTCGGCCAAATTAGTCTTCCCTGGGTCAGGCGCTCAGCGGAGATCGGGTCCCCATTTCTCACATCCCTGCTTCTCTGCCCCTTGTCAAAGGTGTTGGTTTGGTGCACACATACACACATGCAAAATCAACATAGTGCAAAAGGCCCGCTGCACCCTCAACACAGGAGTCAGGGTTGGGGGTTTGCGAGGGAGAAGGTGCCTTGCTCTGCCCTCACCCCCAGGTCTGCCGGCTCGGTGCACACTCGGCTGGCTGGGAGCTGGACCACGCAGCTGCTTAGGGCCCAACCTCCATGGCAGCTCCTCAGATCAGGAAGGTTCGGTATTTGGGACTTGGGCTACTCAAAGTCCTATTCAGTGGCTAAGCCAAGTCCCAAGCGTGAGGAGGGGTGGCTCCAGAATCATCCAAGCCTGAACCTTCTCATGGCCATCTCAGCAGAGTTGAAACAAAGCACTAGAGCTGTGTGTGTAAGTGATGATAAAATATCCTTTACTCCTTCTAAGGAACACAGTCAAGTGGGAGCTTTAAAAAAAACCCCACTTTTTAAAAGGTATTATTAGTGTTGTGACCTGGGCCCATGAGAGTGGACAGCGGCGGGAGCCACTTGCTGTGGCTTTGCTGAGTTCTCGGCACTGGCTCTGATGGTGTGGTGGCGAACAGGGAAGTGTTGGCACAGTACTCTGCCCAGCTGCTTATTATAAAAAATAATTCGTGTTGAAGTTTACAAAGAGCAGAAGTAACGTTTATACCACTGGTATTGGATCAAAAGATTACTTACAATATATTCATTCCAGGAAGTATAAAGATGTTTCAAGGAATCCATAATTTGTACTTACTGTTTATGGGGACTGTGTATGTCCGAATTTTAGCATTACTATGGGAGAATGATATTTCTCTACAAATTCAGAAATTCCCTAGTTTATCTAAAATTGTACTTCCCGGTTTCACTTATATAGTAAAGAAAGAAATTAAGAGTAACATTCGGTAAGGTAGTTACTCTTTATATATATACATATAGCATGGTGATTTAATCAAAAAGATAGTTTGCTTGAAAATGTTAGGGACTCTCCAGCAGTCAGTGACCACGCTGGCCATCACACCAGAAAAATCCACAAACATGCGGCACTGAGCTGTTTTCACAAGACTTCCTTTCTAATAAACACGATACTCTCTCCTCCTCTCAGATCTGAACCCCAGATGCCAAAATGCAGATGTGCCAACTGGAGGCGCGTTGCTAAGCAAAGGAGAGGGCTGGTGAGTCTGTCCAGCAAATTAGATTGTACAGCGAGATGGCTTCTGCTCTGTGGCCTCAGACGGGATGAGGTTGGTGTGCCCTCGTCCTCCAGCAGGCCGAGGTTGGTGGCCCTTACCAGGCATGTAAAAGGGTCCTCGTGGGTAGGACATAAGGGCTTTGAGGAAAAATACAAAAAGGCTCATGAAGCTTGGAGGCCAACATGAACACCCTCAAACTCCTTGGAAACAGACATGCTGTGGTCTTGTTCTGTGCTCAGGCAATCTGCAGTTGTCATGCTGGGGGAAGCGTGTCCCCGTGGCCAGCCTGAGTCACATTCTCCTACCACTCTGTGGGGCTCTAAAAAGGACGTGACTTCAACCAAAAGCCTGAGAGAGGGAAAAATCTCAAACATTTAAGAATGGGTTCAAAAGCCTCTGAACACCTTCTGTCTGCCTTTTCCCAGCTTGCATCTGTTTAGAGGCTGTGAATCAGAATTCAGAATCCACGCTGTCCAGAGGGGACAGGCACAACAGTGAGGAAGCACCCAAATACACTAAAGAGTGGCCAGCTCAGGACCCTGCCCCTCCCCTCTCCTGCAGCTCTTCCTCCATTTGACTGGGAGGAACCCAGGGAGGAATGCACCCCACGGCTCCCTGCACAACACGGAATGCGGGAACCCGACTGCCGCTTCTGCACACGACTGAGCCTCAGTCTTTTGCTTTATAGCATCATTTATGGCATGAACTAGGAACGTAATGTGTTTACACAAACACACACAATTGTACATCAGCATCTTTACAATATCAAAGGAGTCATATACAAGTCTACAGGCATCGTACACAGGGTGGTGCCAGCTGGGGCACCCCACCCAGCCAGCAGTTCCCTGCAGTTTCTCCGCCCGGGAAGAGCCAGCGCTCTGGGAAGTGTGACAAAACCAGGGGTGTCCATCTTTGGGCCTGTTGTCTGGGAGGCAGCAGGTCTGTGAGGACCCCTTGGGGCTAGTCCTCGTTGGAATCTGGGGCCAAGAGTCCTGGGTGTGCCTGTGTTGGGTCTTACCACAGGCTAGCATAACAACGGTTTAATTAAATTTCAGTGTGCATATTAGTGTGGGAAAATCGGAGCTGAGGACGGCTTCCTGAGCAGGGGACCCAGAGGACGCTGCTAACAGATGGGCCCCTTCACCGTGGGGCCCATTCCTGAGGTAAGGATGTGGTGTGGCCCTGTGGCTGGTCCGGATGGGGAGAGACTTCTGTGGGAGCCCAGGTGGGAGTACACGCAGGTAGGACTGGAAGCCCCTGGGCATTAGTAGGGCAGGAAACCCACCAAGTGTGGCCTGGACCTGGGCGGCAGCACAGGTGAGGTCTCAGATGGTGCCAGAGCCATCCATCCCCCATACCCACACTGCCCCCTCCCAGCAGCCCCACCCCTTGGGGACCCTGCTTCAGCTCCTAGGGCACTGTCATCCCTGCATCTGTCTCGAGAGCAGGGCCCAGAAGTCTGCAAGCACCTGGGCCAGAGCGCCCGGCAGCTCTTCCCCCGTGTGGGCATGCTGCATGTCCAACAGAACTGAGCACCAGATAAAGAAGCGTTGTCCTTGTCGGCCTCTCTGGCTTGTGCAGTGACAGTTACTTCCGTCTTAAATACTGTAGAAAAATAAGCCACCTCTGACGCAAGGAGACCCACTGGAGTCTGCCATGCGTGGAGAAGGATGAATAGCTCCTCTGGAGTGGGCCAGGGCGGCCTCTGCTGACCCTGCCTCAGCAGGCCCCAGAGCCTCGGAGGACCCTGCACCGAGCTGGGGAGCTGAGGAGCCCGGAGAACCGGCAGCGGAGTTCCCACCATGACATCTTTGGGTCACGTCAACAGTCTTCGGAGGGCATGCCTCCAGCATCCCACCGTCTGTTGCCATGACACCTAGGGCCCAGGGGCTCCCTGGGCCAGTTTGGACCCTCCAGGCCCACCCTCAGTCTCACACCCACTGCTAAGTAGGCATAGGCAGAACTCCCCAGCACTGTTTCCAGGTCCCTGGGGTGTCCCCAGGGCCAAGGGGCCTCAGGTGGGCAGTGAGGCAGGGCCTAGTCCAGGGGCTCCTGCTTTATCCGGACAGCAGTGGGGGTGGGTTGAGGTCGCCGCTCCTCCCGGCAAAGCACATACTCGCTGAACTGGGAGGAGTCCACGCCACCCCCGCAAGACGCGGCGACGCTGAAACCCCTCTGGAACAGCCTCTCCAGGACCTGCAGGGGAAGAAATAGAGATCGCCAATGCCTAGCTTCAAGAGTCTGCCTGGAGGGCAGGTGGGCACCAGCCAGGGCAAGCTACCTTCTCCTGTTAGGATCTCGTCTCACTCAGGACAAAGATTCCTGCAGAACAACCAGTTGGGCAACCACAGGAGGGACTGGAGCAGCCAGGCCTCGGAGCCCCTCGAGGGACCAAACCTGCGTGGGCTACCCCACCCTGCTGCCCTCAGGGGTCCACAGCCTTGATTCAGAGGCAGAAAGAGCCTTTGGGCCCCTTCTCTCTTCTCCAGGATGCAACCTGCCCCTCTCTCTCCAGACATGTGGTCCTGGGTCCCCCTCCCTCACTGAGGCATGCCCCAATAATAGAGAGACCCTGCCCCCAGCCTCTGGGCAGCCACCTGCTTCCCTGAGCTGCGAGTCCCAGATGGTTTGAGGCCTGGGGGCCCAGCAGCTCAAGAGAGGTAGGATAGAGAGGAGCAGTCCTCTGGCTGTTTCGAGTCTCTGCAGGCCTCCGTGTCCACGTGGGTCTGTGCCTCTGTGAGGGTGGGGTCTGGCCACTGTGACACCTGTGTCCTGCAACTAGTAAGTGCTGACTGACAGCCTGCGGCATGTGTGCATGGGAAAACTTTCCCAGAGTCTACTCTGCCCTACGCCTCAAATTGGAGTCTGCTCTTCAGGCTGGTGGAAAATAGGCCCCACTCCATTGTGGGCGTCCCAACTCTTAGGCCCCCCTGGGGAAAGCCAGTCCAGAAGCAGCTGTTTGGGTGCCCATGGCCCCAGGTCAGCGGGGAAAGGAAGGGGGCTCCAGGCTACCTCCACTCTCAGCCTCTGTCCTGCCGCTCCTATGTTTAATCTGAGTCCAGAGTCAGACTCTGGGTGTCAGATGAAGCACACTTTGTTGAAAATACTCTGGGCCATTTTTATAGAACAGCCTTTTGGACAAAAAAAAAAAAAGCAGAGATCAATTTTTTTAAGTCCATCCCCCAGGCGCCATCATTTAATTATGAGGGGGACATAAATTATGCATCGACACATTGTTGCCTTTTCTGTAAACCGGCACGGAGGGCTTGCCGCTGCAGGGCCGCGCCTCCCTCCACCCCTCTCGGCGCCCAGGGCTGTGGAGAGGCAGGGGTGAGGCGCTGGGTGCAGCGCAGCCTCACCTGCACCGAGTTGAGCCGGCAGTAGCCGTTGAGCGGGAAGCGGATGACGTGCGTGGGGTCCTGGTTCCAGCCAGCGTTCACCGAGTTGCACATGACGTCCCCGGTCTCGGGGAAGACCTCCTCGATGAGGGCCTTCTCGCCGCTGAGCGCGATCCGCTCGCCCAGGTCCGGCGTGACCCGCACCACCAGGCAGTCACAGGCCCGGCTACGGCGCCGCTGCTCTTGCTCCTGCTGCCAGCGCTCCAGCTCTCGCACCATCGGCTGCAGCTGGTAGTACCGAGCCTCCTCGTACAGCAGGCTGAAGTCCTGTGGGCATGCGCAGACGAGGCGGGGGAGGTGGGGGGCTGCCCTTTCCAACTTGAGGGAGGCCTCCTCTCACACTTCCGCGGGATCGGCAACCCCCAGGCACAGTGCGGACTGGAATAGTTGTGCCCATTGCACAGATGGGGAAAATGAGGCTGAGGTGAATGTGTGCCAGCACAAGGAGGCTAGCCTTGACCCAAGGGCAGCGGCTGGTGTGCACCTGTGTCAGACCCCCTGAGCCCTTCCATCTGGGCCAAGCATTGGGGGTGGCTTTGTTCCCCTGGAGCAGAGAGAAGCCTGGAAAGACTGAAAGGCTAGACCAGAGGAGGCCGAGGCTGTGCCGATGCCTGCGGACCTGCGGCCTTCTCAGAGCTCCGGAAGGAGAGGCTGGGCTGGGCTCAGGGCAGCCCTGTCCTCACCGGCCCCAAGAATTCACAGCCCAGCAAGGAGGTGAGACAGACCTGCCTGGGTTGGATTTCCTCATCTACCTGCCCTGAGGCCTCTGATCATCAGTTACTGACCTTCTCTGAGCCTCAGTTTCCTCTTCTACAAAATGGATGTGCATATCCAGCTCAGAGAAGGTGGTGAGGACTAAAGAGAGCCCCCTCACCCCCTAACCCACACCTGCGGCCTTTTCCTAAACATAAGTCTAATCTGCTGCTTTGCTCCCTCTTTGCGGCCTCCACTTTGGTCCAAAGCCTTGAGCAAACCTCCCTCCCCGCCCCCCCACCCATCCTTCTCCACACGACAGCCAGAGCGATCCTTCGCACTGGCAGAGCTGGTTGCCAGTCCCCTACTCACAACCGTTCCACTGCGTTCAGGGTAAAATGCCAGCTGCTGAGGCAGCCCCCAAGGTCCTGACATGGAACAGCAGCCTCCCTTCCTGTCCTGCTCCCAGTTCACATGGCCCCAGGCTGACACCTCCTTTCCAGTTCTGGAAGGTACCAAACTCCTCGCCACCCCTGCACCCTCACCGAGGCCCTCGCACTGTGTGTCCCATTCCTCCTTCACCACCCAGAGAAACAGCCTTTCCTCCAGCCCTCCAGGCCGGGTCCCCGGGGCTCCCTCCCACAGAGTCTCTACTTCTCGGAAGCATTTGCCCCGTGGAGTCCAGTGTTTTCCGCTCGACATCTGTCTTCCCAGCAGACCACAAGTGCCATGGGGACAGGACCTCCGTCTGCCTTGTGTTTCACTATATTCTTGGCCTGACCTGGTAACTCAGTTGGATGAAAGACAAACCAACCCCAGGGCCTCTGGTCCTCTGGGGAGCGGGGGAGGGGGGGAGGGAGGGAAGGAAGGACATTGCTGGTTCGAGCCGCAGTAGCTTAGGCCTGAGCTTCCTTCCTCCAAGATCCCCAGCGCCACGGAGGGGCCCAGCACCCAGGCAGGACTCTTGGAACCAGGTCAGCTGCCCGGACAGGCTCGCCCCGAGCCCTGGGGGTGACCTTTGTTTAAAGGATGTTGGTTTGGATCAGGTTTTCCCCCTGCGTATGGCCAAGAGGGAACAGATTCAGGAACATCTAACTGGGGTACCCAACAGTCCTTCCCCACAAAAACACCAAACAGGGTAAGCGCGGCTGCCACTGCTTAATTGTCGTTACACCCTGATAAATACGCTAAAAATGTGAGAAAACAAAATTAGTTTCGAAAAACTGATTTAGCCCTCGGCTTCATCATTTAACTTTTTATGGTTGCCATGACGACTGCGGGTCCATTTATTAAGTCACGGCGTCCCCTGCGTAATGCCACCGCCGCACAGGACTTACCTTGAAGTCGTCCGGGAGCAGCAGTTTCGACGTCCGCAGGAAGCTCAGGATGTAGCGGAAGATCTCCCCGTCTCGATCGATGAAATAATGTTGCTTCAAACTGTCCAGGACGATGGGCTCGGTGCCATTGAAGAGGCGGCTTATCCTGGGAGAGATGGAGGGCGGCCGGCTGATGGCAGGGCGGGTCTACGGCCGCACCCCTACGCCTTAGGGCTGCCCTGCTAGAGGGGTGAGGGGCCTTCCATGGGTGACTCCGGGACTGTACTGCCTGACAGATGTCTGCACACACCAGGGGCAGCCAGGCCAGATCAGACAGGACACTGGCACAGCAAGCAGCACATGCCACACACCCCACCTATGCTCATAAGCCACAGCCAGACAGAAACACACCCAGCAGCACACCCCCGCCAACTGACCATGGTACAGGCCTGGAAAACTACAGTCGGTCACCGACACAACCTCCTCGCCCCATGCACACAAACCCCTCCCCGCCCCTAGACAGACCCACCCAGAAAACTCCCACTGGCCATCGGACACCCCAGCCCACAGCCACACACCTGGTGAACACATATAAACCAGCCAAGAGTCTTGGGTCATGCACATCCACCTCACCCAACCTACGTGAACCGGCATCAGACGCAACACACCTGGGCAACAGGCACAGGGTCACGCGGTCCCCTCCCTCACAACACACGAATCACAGGCAGACCCAGACACAGCCAGGCAAAGGCCACACCAGCTAACACAAGCCCACCAGCAACACGGCTATGTATGCGCAACAAACTCAGACGAATCACCCACAGCCACGCGCTCAGGGAGCCCTGGGGGAGAAACAGAAGCAGGCGGCAGGGACAGCAGGCGTGCATGCCACAGTGCACACACACACTCAACCGTGTGCTTGCACACATGCCACAGCGTGTGAACATGTACACACACACTACAGTATGCGCATACACACACACCTGTGTGTACACAAAGAAACAGTGCATGCACATGCACCACAACACACGCATACATGCCACAGCGTGTGCACACTTGGGAGGGCCTGGGAGGGGAGACAGGTCCCAGCACCCTGTCCTCTGAAGGGCAATGGTTCTGACAGAAACACAGGACCTGCAGGAAACCCCTGGGGAGCCCCCGAGGCCTGTCCCCATCCACTCCAGGGAGGAGGAAGCAGGCCTCAGAGCCAGGGCTGTGGCCTCCCCCAGGCCCAGCGCACTGGGCTCTGGTTTGGCTTAGTTCCCCTGCAGACCTAGGCCTCGCTGTGGACAGTTAGGAGCCCCAAAGAGGGGTGGGGACAGCCAAGAGTTTGACTCAGGAACAGGAGGGAGGTTGGCAGCAGGGCCCCAGTGACAGCACCTCCAGACATCCTTCAGTAGGCAAGGCCACATACTTGTCCTCAGCTAGACCCTGCCAAGGAGCCAGCTTGTCTGCACAGCCTGGGAGAGGGGTGGCCCTGGACTGGGACCCAGCCTGCACAAGCTGATGCCTAAGCCCCTTCACTCTCTTCCTGAGCCGGCAAGAACCTTCTAGGGATACTCCCTCTCCCCCAGCAGCCCACTCCTCTGTCCACTCCAAGTCACGGCTCCTAGGCCTTGCCCCGCCCCTGCCATTGTGCACCAGGGCACACGAGCTGGGCAGAAGCTGAGGGCTTAGCGCCCTCAAAGCCTCTCTCAGGGCCTCCCATCTATACTGCCCTCCACTCTGGTGGCCTGGCACACTCAAGGCATCGGCCATGAGGGTCTGCCCAGCTGTGGAGTAACCATGCAGTCACCTGTTCTCACTCTGGGGACATGGCCCAGCCCCTGTCCCAGTGGGGCACATAAAGGGCAAGGCTGTCTCACGGACAGGCGTGAGCAGTTTGGAGCCTGCGGTGGGGCGTGGACAGGCCCGAGCCTGTGGAACCAGTGCTGCCATCATCTCAGAGCCCACTCATGCCAGGGCTCTAAAGGCCACTGAGCCCTATCACCCCCCCAGGCCTGGTGGCAATGGTACTGGGGACACAGCCCTGCTTGAAAGCTTTGTGGGCTCTGTGGCTTGTTCCAGGTATCAAAGCCCCCAAGACCTGGCCTCAGCAGAGCTTGGGTATTCCAATGTCAGAGTGAGGGCCACCCAGCATCCCCAGAGACAAACCAGACTGAGCAAGGCTGCCAGTGCCCTGGGCAGTCAGCAAAGTCGACAGAGGACAGCTGAGGTCCCCCACATGGCAGCAGCAGGAAGATGTAAGAGCCACGTCCACAGGTGACCCAGCAAGTCTGAAGCCTCAGCCTCCCTGCGGAACTTTCCCCACTCTTCTGGGCTGAGCTCAAACACTCTGTCCCGAAAGTAACATTCTGGGCCTGGCTGTGCTGGAAATCGCTTGATGTCAGGGCTGGCTGGGTCCCAGACCATCCTGCTGGTCTAGAGGACTCCTGATCACCCACATTCCAGGGCTGGCTAGGTTCAAGGTTGTCTTATTGGTCCAAGGCTAGAAGGTTCTCAATCAGCCTTATTTCAGGACTGCCTGGTTCTAGATCTTTCCATGGTCCAGTGTCTCTTCACAGGACCAAGGCCTTGGGGTCTGAGGCTACCAAGGACGTGAGAAGGTTGAGGGAAGCTTAGGACAACCACAGAGGAGCCTCCAGACACCTGCAGGGTCTTACAAGTCAGCTCCTGCCCCGGGCCACCCTCTGGGGGAGGCTGCCGGGTTTGGGGTACAACTTCAAAAGTCCTCCACGGAATCAGATGGCCTGTTCTGACCCCGGCTGACAGGGCTCTTCTTTTCCTTTCTTTTTTGAAGCTTTGGCTCTAATTTCCTGGATGTTTCAGTGGAAAGTTTTATTAGTTCCAAAGCTCCTGTCCATCTTAATTTGTTGCTTCTCACAGCCAGGATGGACGCCAGAGTGGGGCTGCGATGGCAGCAGCTCAATGATGTCCAGCAGGCAGGAATGAGAAGGTGGCAGCCCCGGGCAGCTGTGCTCACCTGTCTCTGGGTGAGGGAGGCCAGTGACGGTTCCTGGACCAACCAGAGGCAGCACCTGTTCCTCTGTCGGAGCCATCCCAATCAGAAGTCCAGGCATAGTTCTGGGGGCACAGGGACCCCAGGGGATGGGGGCTTGAGCCTCCTGGTCTCACAAACTGCCCAGGGCAGGACCTTGCTGACATCCAGAAACCCCTGGTGATCTCAGCACTCTTAATCCTCTATGTCCAGGTGACTCATACATCAGTGACACTGGCTTAGGGATTGATCTTTGTTTCCAGAACTCGGAAGAAACAGTTTTTTAACTTTAATGATTCACTCAAAGAAAGACAGAGAGATCTGAGGGGCCCTTACCAGCACAGCTGCCCAACCCACTTCTCAGGCCAGGCCTGACCCACTGTCCCCTGACTGCCCTACAGGTCACCCCACCCACTGGCCTCTACGTCAAAGCTCCAGGCGGGGGGAGCTGCTCTCCCGGGAGCCCAGAAGCCATCCAGGCAGAACATCAGATTCATCTTGGGCCTCAGCCCCAGGAAAGAATGCAGACTGCCACCCCTCTGGGCACATCCTGCCGGCCGAGGGTCCTACATGCCAGATGGCCCGGCCACAGGGGCCTCAGCTCCCCAGCAAGAGGGCTGCCCACCCCCACCCACAGAGCAGGACACAGCAAGGACAAGCTGCCCTGGGGGTCTGGGAGGGGAGGGCCAGCCTGCCCTCGCCGCTCCGGGCAGCAGCCTGCAGACAAGAATGAGGAGGCCATTCCCCACAGGCCTGGGCCGAGATTACTCCAGAAAGGCAGTGTCTGATTTCAGGAAACACTCTTCAGAGAGGTTGTGGGCAAGGGTTTTATGAATTTCACTCACAAACGTCGTCAACCGATTAAGGGATGATCTATCTCAAACAACGCGGGAATGCCGCAGAAGGCAAAATTGAAATTAAATAAGCAGAATCCATCTCCCATCTCACACGGGGCTGCGCAAGCAAGCGCCAGGCCGGCTCTGCTGACGTGGCCTCACGGCTGCTGCCCCCCAAGGCCCCAGGTTCACAAGTGCCCCAGGCCCAGCCTCTGTCGGGTTAAGAGAATGCAGTCCCTGCCGCTGTCTGTACCCTTCTCCCCAAAGTCTGAACCGGATCGTGCAGCCACCTCCAGCATCCCCTCCTCCAGGGAGCATTCCCTCTCCCATGGAGGGCGCCACCCTGGCCCTCAACAAGCTCAGAAAGCAGCCACATCCACGCACCGTGAATCCTCCATCATCTGAGCAACCACACTGGCCACGAGGCAGCCTGACAAGAAAGCTTCCCAGAGACAATCCCTCAGCGTCTGGGGGATTAATTAACTCCTCTTGTTTTTTTTAAGTGTATAACATAGAGGCAATGCCCTGCAGCCTCGGCCCCTCACTGCTCAGCCCTTGGCGGTGGCCGCCTCGCTGTGCCAGGAGCCAGCAGTCCTGGGCTCAGCAAGCACACACCACCGGGAGATGCTCACGGAGACCCATCCCACCTCAGGTCAGCCCTGCTGCTCCGCCAACAGGAAACCAGGTCCGCCCAGAGGGAAAAGCAGGAGAGCTGGCAGCGCCTAGGGCCTCCCACAGACAGGCCCAGGAGCAGGAGCGCCAGGGGGCTCGGCAGAGTATGAGGCGCCCTGTTGGGAGGGTCCTGGTCAGAGACACTTTATCCACGATGGGGGTGTGAGGCTCATGCTTATGCATAGCCCCGGATGTCCCTAACATCCTGGAATTCCTAGCCGGTCACTGCAAGTCCCTGCCTTCCTGCTCCAAGGGAGCCTGCTGCTAGCCCTCAGGGTCCAGCAGTGGCCACCCAAACACAGATGGCAAGTTGCAGCTCTCCCCCCTCCCTCCCCTCATGCACTTTCCCAAGGGTTAGACTAGGAAACAGAATTAAGTACTTCTCCCGAACGCGACCCCAAGAAGCATGCGGCGTTGCTCACAAAGATCCCCTGCAAGGTCTCCCTCAAGAGGAACCTGAAGGTGTATGGGTGCCCAGCCAGCCGCTGGCCAGTTTCAGGTGGGGCTGGCTCTGAATGAGTGGCTTCCGCAAATGGGTCAGGAGCTCCACCCAGCTCTACCAATGCCCCCAGCTCAAAGTCACAAGTCCCTGTGCAAAGCAGCCTTCAACAAGCAGACTCGGCCTCCCAAACCCTAGTTCCCTGGGTCTGCATGGGTGGGTGGGCCCCACAGAGCCCCGCATGTGGGCCGGCAGGGGAGACGGGCCCCACTAGCAGCAGGCAGCTGCTGCCCATCACCACTGCATGCCGGGTGCTGTGAGGGGCTCGGCTCTTACCTGGAGTCGGGGTACTTGGTGAGTGTGGCCAGGCTGCTGGTGTACATGTGGCCGCCCACATCGATGTGCACGGGTGCATTGGACTTGGTGAGCTGGGCTGGCAGAGGGATCCCCTGGGCGGCCAGGGGAGACACGGGCGACCGAGTGAGAGACAACCGGGACATGCTTGCTCCCTCCTGGAGACGGAAACAAGGCGGAAACAGAGTTTCTCCACCACAGAGCCATGCATCCCTCCATTGCCAATGTGATCACAGATCTAATCAGATCACTTCTGCCTGTGCCTGATCACATATTCAGCTGACAAATTATGGCCACCACTGTAATTAAGTGTATTTGCATCATTTTCTTCAAAGTACCAGAGGGAAAAAGAAAGATGCTTATTAGCAATAAGAAATCAAGAAAAAAAATTTTCAAGGTGTCAGCCTCCAGGGGCATAAAACAAACTGCAAAATTCTAATTAAAGGTCGCGGGCTTATGTGTTAGATGTGAAATATCCCCTGACAAACGAATCACCAATTTGTGAATTGGGATTCAGGGGGTTTTTGCAAGTTTGTCTCAGTAACGAGACACCTCTAAATTAGTGACTTCCTCAGCACCTAAGGCGCTGAGTTTTATACATGTAGTAAATTTCACATCAAATTAAGAGCATTTTTGTTTCAAAAAATACATAATCATACAGCCAGTCAACAGGCATCTCTCGGATGCCGTGGCTGCAAGGAAGGGCAGCCGGCGAGAAGGCGCTGGGGAAGAGGATAGAGGGGGCCGCCGCCACTGCCCCAGCCCACCCTGCTGCCTCTCACCGCAGTGCCGGTGCTGCCGTGGGCGTGAAGCGAGGACCCGCTCGGCCGCTCCTTGCGGTGAGGCATCTAGACTTCCATCGCTGCCCAGAGTATCTGCGGGAAGCACCAGCGAGAACAGAGGGGGCTTACTCCTCAGGAGGCGTGGATGCCGTGTCTCCCATGCTTAGAATCGTCCTTTCTGTACATCCTCTTCAGGACCCCATGCCACCCCACACAGCCCTCTCCAGATACCACCCGCCACTGTCCTGTCCCCACACCCCAAAGCAAGCCTCCAATCCAAACTATAGCAGCTTATACACACACACACACACACACACACACACACGTGTTTTCTGGGCAACTCCACGTCTGCTAATTCGGCTAATGACAGTACTGAAACATATGCTCACCATTATTGCCCCAAAATGTTTCAGAACAAATCTGATTTTCCTGGTATTTTGGTTGAGAGCCATGTTACCAAGCGTGTCTCCTCTTACATCAGCAGAGAACCCCGTGGACCACAGCCCGGGATGGATCCCCCACTCTCCATGGGCCGCGGAGGCCAGGACCTCTCAACACCATCTCCACGGTGTTAAGATGCAGTTTGCAATTGGCCGGACACGGAGAAGCCTCTCTCCGAAGGACCCAGGGCACAGGAAAGAGGGCAAGTCACTGAGGAAGCCACCTCTCCCCCGCAGCTCCTCAGAGAAAACCGGCCTGTGTTTGCCCAGCCTGCACCTCTGCACTTTCTCCCCAGACCCCCAGAAGGGTCTCGTCTGTGCCTAATGCATTCCAGACCCCCTCAGGTTCACACCCTCCAGGGCATTAGAGAGCCGGCCAGAAGGAAACAGACAGCGGCTCAGCAAATGGGCCCTCTCTCCTGCTCTTTCTTGGTCACTCAGCCACTTTCCTCTGTGCCACAACCTCCTGAAATAAGATTGCCCCTGGGTCCCCAGAAGCTGCCCCAGAGCACCGTGCAGGCCCTCTGCAGGAGGGGTGGGGAAGAGCATGTTTATGCAGCCCCTTCCATGGACTTGGCGCTGTCTCATGGGGCAAGCGGATGTTTGCAGTGAATATCACCCCCCCCACACACAGACACACACACACACACTGGCTTCCACAAGCCTAACCTGGACTCATCTCCCACAGGTTTAACCCTTGAGAGAGCAACCTCCCTTAAGGGTTGACTCTGTGCCTTGAAATTCCACATCCAGTTTTTAAAACCTGGACCAAGGTCCAATGAGCATCAGATCCTGCAAATTTCAGTAAGCTTACTCTCCTAGGATTTGCTCTGCCCTCAGTGTCCTGGCAAGTTCCCTGACGTGAAAGGGGGATGGGGGTCGCTATCAGCAGGCAGAGATTTGACTGAAACCCTCACTGGGGGCTGCTCAGGGCCTGCTGCTTTGGGCATTCCGAGTTCCAGCAAGCTTACCAAAGGAAAGAGGTCACTTATCTCTAGGAAGTTCTGAGAAACCAAAACAGATCTCAGGAATGGGTTATCCTGCCCTGGGAGGCTCTGCTGGGGGAGGAGTCAGAAGGAAAGCCACACTGAGGATGAACCATTCCGGAAGGAATCCCGGCAGAAATTCTGTCAAAGCGGACTGCACAATGCTTTCCAGACTATGAAGGACGCTACTCAAAAGTGCAATTTAACACCAAGGACCCATCACAAAAGCTGCTCGACCCTGTTCTCATTCAGACTCTTCCATTGCAAGCACAGCCTGACGTTCATGGCAAACCAGACACTCACCATTGGAAGCCCCAGGCTTTACGCCTTGACCCGAACCGTCAGCGCTCCCTCTGACAGACGCATCTGTGCTGGACAACGGCCCTTTCCCCGAGACCACTGCCGAGGTCAGAGCACAAAAGTGGGTGCAGTAAGAGACACAAGTTCATTCCGCCAACACCGGCCTCAAACCCACGACCCAGCCCCAGCGCGCCACTGCCCTCCCGAGACTCGGCCCAACCGCCTGTTGCAGGGACCTCGGCGGTGGCGTGCTCGAGGCCCGCGGCTTTCCAAACTGGCTGGGAACGGAGCCGCTGCTCCGAGCTGCGGCGGGAGCCCCGGGTCCCGCGCCCGCCGCCGCCAAGCCCCGCCCGCCCGAGCGGAGGGAAGCGAGCAGAATGCCACGCTCATTTACACACAAAATGATTTTGTGTCCCATTGTGCTCGCAGTTGTTCAGCTCTCTGGGGGTGATTAAACTGGCTGAGCTGCGGCAGCTTGAGACGATTTCACTAAATCGCTTCTTCGTGAAGTCGCTTCTTTGCTAAGCTGTTATTTTAACCATAAAAGGTAAACAGAAGGCGCCTCTCGAGCTCCCTTCAGCTCCTCGCCCTGGGCGCCAGCCTGGGGCGAGAGTGCCAGGGGCCTGCAGAATTGTCCGGGGGGGTTGGCCCGGGGAGAGGCAGGCGGGCCACCTGGTGCGCGCCAGCCCCGCTGCGGAGCCGGCTGGCCGGTGTGAACTTCGGGGCGGCCGGAGCCGGCTGGGCCGAGGCCGGCGGCGCCGCGGGGCGGGGGTGGCCGCGGAGCCCGCAGCGCCGGGGAGGGCAGGGAGGGGTGTGTGGCGGGGGCGGGGCAGAGGACAAAGTTAAATCAGGAGGCAGACACTTAGAGACCACAGATGGGAAGCTCGCCTAATTAAGGACGTAAAAGCGCTTTTGTTCTCAAAGTTTATTGTTGCCGGGGTTTAAAAAAAATTAATTGAAACTAATGCTGTTATTCAGTCGTGCAGTTAAATTCCTTCATGCACATTTGAAACACGGAGTGAAAACTTGAAGCTTATTTTTCTGCGGTCGGGGTGGGGGCGGGGGCGCGGGAGGACCGAAGGGCGCTCCGGCTACGGGGCAGGGGGTGTTTGCGAGTGTGTGCCCCGCGCGCGCGTCCAGGTCAGGGAGGACCGGCGGGCGGCTGGGAGGCGGAGGCGGAGGCGGGGATCGAGTCTCCGCGCGGCCGGCCCGGGGCCCCACGCCCCGCGCGCCTGGGACCACCACCAGCGCGCCGGCCCCTCCCGCTCCGTTTCGGACTCGCGGGGTGGGCGTCAGAGGACGCACATCTGTCCCGTTAGAGACTTTTTCTCTCTCTGACTTGGGCGCCAAGCCGGGCCCTGTCCGCCCCGAAGCCACAGCTGCGTGAGCCCAGTTCTGACCTCGGAAACTCGCCCGCCCTGCAGGGCGCTCGGCCCCGCACAGAGGCCCCAGTGCCAGGACCTGCAACCCCACCCCCCTGCCCCCACCCCGCCCCGCGCGGCAGGAAGCTCGGCGCCCGCCCGAGCGAGGAAGGTCCACCCGGGGCCAGGTCCAGCCCACGTGGGCAATCCCCCCTCCCGCGCCAGGCCTTTGTGCTGGGTGCCCCCGCGCCGCCAGCCCCCACCTCCCAGCACCGGGACAAAGCAGCCGCCCCCGCCCAGGTCTGAACCCCGGCCGGAGACTTTCTCATCATCTCCGCCACTTTGGGGACAGGGGTGAGCGGCGCTGAGCGGTGGCCGCCGGCGCGGGGCTTACCTCGGAGCCGGAGCGGCGGATCCGGCTCGGGCGCAGCCCCCGCCCCCCGCAGCCGCCGGTCTCGGGCGCCGGGCGCAGCCTCGCCGCCTCTGCTCGCCGCGCGGGTCGCTCCGGTCTCGTCCTGGAGTTACTTTCTCTCTCGCCCCCAACCCTCCCCCCACCCACCCCTCCCGCCCCGGCCCCCGCTTCGCGCGGCCCCTCGCGGCGCGGCGCGCCGGGGCCTCCCCTCCCCGCCCTCCCCTCGCCTCCTCCCCTCCTCGCGGCAGCCGCCGCCGCCGCCTCCTCTTCGCGCCGCTCTCCGGCTGCCCTCCCGCCGCTCCCACCTCTTCTCCTCCCTCCTCTCTCTCCAGCGGCCTTCCCCGATTGCTGGCGAGAAAACCAGCCCCCCACCCCAGCCTGCAGCCCGTGCCCCGTCGCGGCCGAGTCGGGACGCAGAGGGCAGCGATCCGGCTCCAAATTACCCAGCGCGGCGAGCGCGAGCGGGAGCGCGCGGCGACTCCTGGCTCCGGGCTCGGCTGCGCCGCGGGGCAGAGGATTAGAGTCGCAATTAGCTCCGCGCGCCCGCGCCTGCCGCGCTCGGCGACAAAATGCGCTCTTTCCCCTGCTGTCGCCGGGCGATCCCCACCCGCCTCTCCCGGAGCCCGCGCCTTCCCGCCGGGGCCTCTGCCAGGACCCTCCCGGGAGCGGTGCGCCCAGGCCCCCGCGCCCTCCGCCGCCCAGCCCCCCGCCCCCCGCCGGCCGGCCACGCGGCGCCCGGGCCTCCTCCGGGCTCGGGAGGGGGCGGGGAAGAAGCTGATTTTAATCATTGTCATTTCATCTGATGTAATATTTCCCCGGGCGCTTTCAGCTGGGCATAAATTTTCGGCTCCCAAATAAGTAACACAGGGCACGTTTCTCACATTTCTTGACTCCTCGGTTACAAAGAGGAGAGCAGCCGCCGCCGCGGCGCCCGGGGGTAGGGGCGGGACTTGGGAAGAAACTGGGCTGCGAGTCGGCCGGGGCTAGAGCGGAGCCGGGGGCCAGGGCCGCCCCTCCCCCTCCCCGGCCTTCCTCCCCGGGTCTCGGCCCCGACTGCCCCTCTCCGGGGGAGCAGCGCCGCCCGTGACGTCTGCAGCCACGAGGGCCGCGGCCGCGGGGGAGGGGCGCGCGGGGGGCGCCCGGCCGGCAGCCCGCGGCCAGACGCGCCATTTCCTTTCCGCGCGGCGCGATGGAGATGTCTGCGGCCAAGACTCCCCGCGGCGCTGAGGCCAGCGCCCCGGGCGTCCCCGCGCCTGGTCCCCATGTCGGCTGCCCCTTCCTTCTACTCTCCCACCTCCTCCTCCCCTTCCTCTTTCTCCTCTTTCCCTTGCGCCCCGCCCGTCCCCCCTCCTCCTCCTCCCCGACCATTTCCCAGCTCCTAGGAAACGAAGCGCGGAGCCTCAGCGCGCCGGGCCTGCACTGCGCCCCCGTCCGGCTCCGGGGACGGCCGGGCCAGAGCCAGGCTCGGGCAGGAGGGCGGGTGCGCTGCGGCCCGGAGCGGCGCCAGGGTCCCCACGCCGAGCTCCAGCCAGACCTGGACGCCCTCTAGCGGCCGCACTCACGGGGGGCGCTCGGGGCCCGCCCGGGGCGGGAGGGCAGAGGACGCTGGCGCTAGGAAGATAAAATGGGAGCCTGCCTCCCTTGACTAGGGGACCGCGTGCGTGGAAAGAGCGCCCGGACCGCGCGTCTGCAACTTCTCCACGCGGGAATAAGCAGAAACTTTCCTCCTAAGGGGAGGTTTTATTTATTTATTTATTTTAGAGCTCGAATTAGAGGAGAAGGGGGAAATTTTCTCATTAAACTTACATCCCTGCAGTTAGTTCAATTACTTGATATATGCAGAAGATGTTGTAAATTTATAGATTTAAATAGCTTACAAAGATGCCGCAGGCCCCATCAGTTAATTTCCTTAATTTATGGATTTTTAGCTGCTCCTAGAACGGAAAGGGGCCCTGGAAGTAGGTCAGGGATCTGTGCAGCGGCTCCAGCGTGGCCCACAGGCTGCGGGCTCTTCTCCCCACGTCCTGGCGCCCCCGGGCCTCTGTTCCCGGCTCCGGCCTAACAGCACCACTCCCTGCACCCCGCACCCCCGCCAGGCCGGGCCTGAAGGTCTACTCTGATCCATGGCCGACTGCCCAGTCTCTCCAGGGCTGTGCAAGGCCAGGGACCAGTGACGCTCCCATCTACACACCCCACCCGGCATTGAAGGAGTGGATCCAAAGAAGTGAAGCGAGTATCCAGATACTTTGACCCCTTACATGCTGGCTGGCATCACCAAGGAAGAAGGACGTGTGTGGGTACCCAAACTTCCTCATGGACAGAGCTTTTCCCCTTGCCAGACTTTTGAGTTCTTGGGGAGAAAGGGGCAGCATGAGAAAAAATGCACCGGAGTCCTTGTTTGAGGAGCACAGACGTGCTGAAATCCTGCTTGTCACGGCTCTTGTGGCCCCCAGCGCCCCTCACTCCTCTCCCCCTCTCTCCTAGGTGGCTGCTAGGAGATCTTTGTTTTGTGTTCAATATGGATGAATATATACATATAAATTAATACTTAAAAGATTGGTATAAACTAAACTGTTTTAGGAAGCCACATGGCAATGTGATTAGTATTGGTATTCATCATTTAACATTTCTTTTCCCACTAGATGAAGTTTCTAAGATTTGCAAGGTACATGTCAAGGACGGGTGTATAAATGGATTTTTATTTATTCACAACTCCAAGACTAATTGCTTCTCTTTGCCTCAAGGCCACGAGATTGGTTTTAATATGACACTTCAAAAGTATTCATGGGACTACAGAGATACTAAGTGTCATTGTTTAAGAGACAAATCTCACCGTGGTACTGGTGACCCTGAAAAGAGGATGTTCCACTTTATTTTAAATTCCTACATGTTTTTTTAAGAGTTCCACTTTAAACCAACTATATTAAAAATGCACAGTTTAATGGAAACAAGAACTGACCATTTTGAAGGACCTTTTTTTCCTTAATATTGCTGGGAACTTTGTTTTCATATTCCTGAATCCTTTTATTAAAGAGCTGAACTTTACACGTGTCATTAAGAAGAGTAAGTTTGGGTCATAATTTATCCTCAAGTGTTTTTGAAGTTCCTGGCTAAATGTCAACCATCTTTTTCCTTGAGAGGCTCGGACAGAGGCGTTTAATGATCTGTGGTTTAGAATGCAATGGTGAGCCTTGTTTTTTTAAATGAAGATGTATAATTAGGACTGAAAACGTATTGAAACATCTTGTAAAATACATCTTATTTCCGTATGGTGGTCCACGAGATGTGAGTCTAATCAGAATGTAACTTGCTTTATCAGTAAGGTTTGACTAGCACTGGTGCCGTGACATTGCATCCCTTAAAAAGCAGGTTCAAGCCTGTGCGTGCTCTGAGGCTCCTCTGAACATGCTCACGTGAAGCGTGATGCAGGTCAGGCCCTGCATCCAGGGGCTGCAGACAAGACCTCGGTCTCTAGACGTTTCAAAGTGGCTTCCAGTGTAATTTTGTACTTGGTTGTTGCTGGTTGCAGACGGTGTTTAAAAATGAGGACCTTAATAAGGGATGTAAAATGTGCCCCAAATGAGATCCCAGAGTCTGCTGAAGGCAACCTTCTCAGGAAGATTGTGACCAGAGAGCAGATGAACAGGCAGAGACGCAGCTTATGCCCTCTGGGGGGAGGGAAGGGGGGGCTGGGGTTGTTAAGGCAGAGCTGTCCCTTCCCCCACCCCCAGGCCCCCTGGGTGAAAGCCAGACCCTCCTAAGTCTGTGACCACCTCGAGGCTCAGAGATGGTCCCTGCCCAGGCTGGGATGGAGCCAGCCTGGCCCAGAGATCAGTCTGACATCCACTTGGCCCCTGCCTCCACCCCAGGGATCCCCGAATCTTCCCTGCTGGTTAGGACCCCAGAGAACCTGGGGACTAAAGGGACTGCTAGTACTGCCACCAGCCCCCAAACTGGGCCTCCTGTCAGCCAGCCGCCCCACTCCCTGGAGAGCAGAGGTCCAAACCTGCCCAAGGGATAGGCAGGTGGGGGTGGGGGGTGGGCAGATGGCCCCTGCCTGTCCTTCAAGAGAATAAAATGAGACCAACCAGCTTGCACTGAGCTCTGCTGTCCCCGGCACTGTACTTAGTGGGCATGTGTGGTTTCTGGTGGGAGAGAAAGCAGGGGCTGTCTCCAGGTGCTACAGACTACCGCCTCCTTGCATTCTGCCTGCAGCCCGGACATGCCGCTCAGAACCAAACCAACCTGCCGTACCCGGAGCCAGCCTCCCAAATTGCTCAATACTCTGCATTTCAGCCTTTTTCCCAAGAGAAGTATCAGCATTTTTACCAGATTCTCAAAGGGCCTATGCAAATTTGGGTGCAAGTAATGAAACCTGCCTCAGAATGGCTTCGTGATGAGGAAAGCTGATGGTCTCACAGTGGCAAGTGGGAGACAGAGTGGCCCTGAGTCGAGTCAGGGGCTCAGCAGAGAATTCAAAGACCCAGGCTCTCTCCCCTTTGCCATCCTCAGCACGTTGGCCTGTCCTCCTGCCAGCTCCTCTCTGGTCTCAAGATTAATGTAGCTCAAACTTCACAGCTCACTGGACACCCAGGAAGAACAAGGGAATGACCCTAGGGGCCCCCACAGCCCTCTTTGTCACATCCCTTCAGCCCCAACTGGGTCACATGCCAACTTGCAAGCCAATCCCTGGGAAAGGAATGAGTTAGGACCAGTTTTAGCCCCGAGCGGTCTTCATGGGGCCAGAGTTGCTGCCCTGAGCCCTGAGCAGGAAGGAGGACCCTGAACACAGTGAGCCTCTGCCTGGGGGGAAGGAGAGGATGGATTTTGTGTTGGGGACGGGGCCCCCAAAGGTAAAGAGCTGTCAACCAGAAGCCTGAGCTGGAAGGAAGGGAGAAGCTGAATAGTGAAGAGAGGCCTCCAACCCAAAGGGCACCTCCATGGAAGCTGGGGACTGCACTGCCTCTCCAGGTCCTTCTCAGGTCCCAGGAGACACCAGACCCACCCATGGAGGTGGACTGGCGGAGCACAGCTGCTTCCAGGCACCAAGCCAGGCTGCCGGCCCCAGGCCCTCTGCCCTCCTCACCTTTGGGTTCCTCTCAGCGCTCATTCTTCTCTCCTGAGCTGCACCAGTGAAGTCCCTGCAGCCCCTCAGGGCCTGGGGATGAGGCTGTTTCCTGTCGACAGCGCCTGGGGTTCAGTAGGGCAATGGCCCTCCACGGGCCTGGTGCGCGACAGTTAGGAGGAAGCCCAGAAGCAGCGCCAGGGACTGCTCTCGCTGTGCAGCACACAAG
The DNA here is from genome assembly GCF_041296265.1 of Equus caballus. Lineage (NCBI taxonomy): Eukaryota > Metazoa > Chordata > Mammalia > Perissodactyla > Equidae > Equus > Equus caballus. Next base: position 4,860,476 of record NC_091693.1, on the reverse strand, counting down.
GTTACCCGAAAGATGAGGCTGAGGCCAGGGAGGCCCTCTCTATAGCGTCCTCCAGGTCGAAGCTTCAGTCAGTGTAAGCCGCGGCGGGGTCCCTGGGAGAACAGTCTTGAACACCGAGTCCTGCCCCTAAATGACTGTGTGTGGCTGCCACTCTGGCTCCAAGTGACCATCGAAGTGGATGTGGGGTCACAGGACAAGGGGCTCTGTAGGTGCATCTGAAGTATTTCCCATGAGAAGAGTTGAGACAGTGAGGAAAGTGGCCTTTGGTCAGTCGGGAAGGCTGCCCGGAGCTCCTTCCTTGGGCCAAATCTCGGTACGCTAACGCCTCCTTGTCGCAGGCAACTCCTTCTCCTTGGGTCTATCTTGTAGGGAGAGACTCTGTGCGCGGCATGGACTTGGAAGTCTGAGTCCAACTGGGTGACCTTGGGCTTAATCTCTCAGAGTCTTAGTACCCTCCTGCATAACACGAGAGCAATAATAATACCAGCAGATGGGGTTGTGGGAGAATTCAGCATGATGGCATATGCAAAGGACTCGGGCCAGCCCAGTGTCAGTGCTCTGGGAATGATGACGGTTAGCTTCCTCTTCCAACTGACCTTACAAGAGCCTTAGGTCAGGCTGTAGTTGCACCCCCACCACTACCCCAGGTGCTGTGGGCCCAGCCCCCACCCACAGGAGGCGCCCAGGAGCATGGGGAAGGTGGGGTGGGGGAGCCCCCTTGGGTGGGTCCTTGATTCCAAGATTTGGGGCTTAAAACTTTGTGATTGTATAATTAAGATAAACGTGTATGCATTAAAAGGGAGAATGTAAAAGTTGCCTAACATTTAAAGATAAAACACAAGACTTCAGAGAAATTTCCGGCTTGCTTTGGGCCACGCCCCCAGGGTGGGGCTAGGAAGTGTCCTCAGGCTCCTGAGTCCTCAGGGCCCTTGGGGGTGGATGGAATCACAAGTTGGGGCCCAGGGAGCAAAGGGGAACCCCTGAGGGCATCAAGGATCTGCTGGTAAATTCTTTTCATTTTTTGAACCATGAAACTCTTTACTGCCCTTTTTAAAGTATTTTTAAATTTTAATAAAGAATACTTGATCATTGTTAAAAAAAAAAAAAAAGTAAAATGTACGAAAAGAAAACAAAAATCTTGTTTCTCCTTCCCAGAGAGAAGTGTGTCAGCGATTGCTCTTCTTCCTACTCAGGTACACACAAGTGTGCAGGCACGCACAGATACACAATTGCACAGACACATACAGCCATAGATACACATATAGTTGTACAGAGAGGCACAGAGATACGCAGATGCACACACGCTCACACACAAGTGGTAGACACAAAGGGACACCCAGCACACACATAATGTTGCACAGACACATAGACATAGAGATGCACAGAACCACAGGCACAAAGATCCACGTGCACACACGCCTGAGCACAGACAAGCAAATATGCACACGTGTACACAGTTTGTAAACTGTGGCATCCAACTCTTCATACTAATCCACAGCCTGTCTTTCCCCTACACTGTGTTTCAAAATATAAAAAAGAAACTAACAGATATAACAACATATATCCTATATATATATATATATCCACCATCCAGATGTAACAAATATTAACATTTTGAATATTTGCTTCAGATCCCTCTTTAAAAATCAAATGAAATGATACAGAGCAGTTTAAACCCCTCCTTTCTTCTCTCCAGTAATTGCTTTCCAGAAGTGGCAACATTCCTGAGCACATTTTTATACTTTTTGCAACATATGAATGTATTCATAAACAATGATAACATTGGTATGTTTTTTAAACTTTTACATAAACGGTATCCAACGTGTATCCTCTTGCTTTTGGTTTTTGCCACTCGATTTTCCCACATCGCTGGGCGTGGTAGGGGCCCTCCTTTGTCACTCCTTTGATCCACCCTGAGCCCCTGCCTGGTGCTGTGGCCTCCCTCCATAGGCCAGCTCTTCCGTGTCTTACACATAGGCCGAGGGCCCCAAAAGGCCACTCCTGGTGCAACTGGGTCTTTGATGCATCAGTGGTTTCTGACCACCATGGTGTCAGAGGGAAGGAAGGCTCCACCTCCCACCTCCCACCTCACCGCTCTTGGAAGACCCGTGTTGCCTAGTTTGGGTGGTGAGGTCCCGTCTTCCCCTCTTCTCTTCCTCCTCCTCCCTTCTTCCTGCCGCTCTCTTTACCCCTTCTCCCTCACCTCCTGTCCCCCTCCTCTGCACCTCCCTGCTTTTCCCATCTTCTTCCTCCCTCTCTCCCTCCCTCCTCCTCCTCCTCTCTCCCTCCCTCCTCCTCCTCCTCTCTCCCTCCCTTTCCTCCTCCTCACCCTACCTCCACACGCCTCCACCTCTAGGCATGCAAGCCTCTGGCTCCAAAGCTTCTTGGGAAGGTCACTCAAGAAGTGCAAAAAGAAAAGGCATCTTGATATATTTCAAAGTATTGTCTCCCGACGACGTTTCACAGTTCTGTTTTCACATTTTGGTCCTTCATCCTTTTAGAATTAATTTTTGTTTCTGGTCTGAAGTCAGGATCTAAAAAAGAATTTGTTCTTTAAAGATGGCTAGCCAGTCTTCCAGGTGAATCAACTAGTAAAAATTTTACCTTGGGATTTTGATTGGAATTGGAGGTCTTCTTGTCTTTGCTTTATTACAGAAGGAATATGGGAATACGTGTAAGTTGTGAAAAATTACAACATCTATTCTTTTAGTAATTAGAATTAATTACAAATTACTCCCCCCCCCCCCGCCCCCCACAGCCTGACAATCTCATTTTCCTCCTCCTAGGGAACCTCAGCTTGGTAAGTGATAGGTTAAATCAGTGATTCCAATTTTTCCCTGCCCTGTAGTAGCTTTAGCCATCTTGCCACCCCTCCATGCCTGGAGGAATGTACCACTCCACTCCCCAATGCTGGGCTTCACCGAAGGGCAGGTAGCACATGCGGCAGGGGAAAGGGCTGAGCTGGCATCTTAAACTCCTGCCCTGCCGGAGGAAGAAAATGCCCCAGGCAGCTGCTGACCGTTCAGGCTGAGCCCCAGAAAGAGACCCGTGGGGTGGGACAGCACAAGTCACCAGATGCCTGAGAAATAAATGCCTATTTTGTGTGCCACTGAAATTGTGTTTCTTTGTCACACAGTGAAAGCTGATGGATACAGACTGTATCCTTGTCTGCGTGTGTGTGTACAATCCTTATCTAATGTGGACGGGAATGTATGTATACAGGTATGTACATGATATGTAATATATATTTATTATATATTATAGAAGTTATATAAAATCATACTTATGTGTATTTGTTTATTTATTACACACCTTGGCCCATCCCTAACATTCGTGGGGCTCAGAACAAGAGGATAAATGAAGATCCACATATCATATGTCTAAATATTTGAAATGTATAAATGAAGCTAACAACTGTTAAATAAAATGCATTATATCCTCCGACCTTGACAAATCTACCTTGACAACCACCTGGAAGGCCAGGTTCCATTTGGAATTCTCAGACTCCTTGGAGCGGTGCGCATTCCTCATAAGTCGTGGTGTGGGAGCCTGCGCCAACTCCCTTCTCCCACCTCGCTTGGCTCCAACCCCTGGGGAGCTTCATGTATGCACACCCTACCTGTACATGCAGGCTCTGCCCACACACCCCAGGAAAGGCCACCCCTTGGCAACCCATCGGACCTCGGGTGCACACACCCGTGGATGCTGCCCAACCTCAGGACAGTGGGCCTGAGGAAGAAGCCCATGCAGGCCTGGAAGTGAGCTGAGGGCTGCTTGGGTGGGAAATTCCTGGTCCCAGGTGCCTCACTACACACAGACCTGTGTGTGTCTTACCCTGTGGATTACCCCATCCTGCTCTTGCAGAGTTAATCTCTCCCTTTCAATGGCTCCTTTCCATTGGCCTTTACACACACTCAAGTTATCTCCTGCTGAAAAACCCGAGCAAACCCTGCCTGGGCATCCCCTTCCAGCTGCTTCCCCTCCTCCCTCAGCCCATCCCAGCTGACGTAATGGAAAGACTGGTCTACACATCCTGTCTTCTACTCATCTCCCAGTCCCTCCCCAACCAATCCCACAGGGCCCTTAATCCCTTAAAGCCTCCAAACACCTCTTTGTCAGGTCACCAAGGACCCACGTCTCCTCATTCAATGGGCATTTTCCAGTCCTCATGTCACTGGCCCTCAGCAGTGTTTGGCTCAGCTCCTCCTCTTTTCTCAGCTCCCAGCTCTCTTCCTCTGTGGGCTCCAGGGCAGCATTGTCCTTCCCTGCCTCCTTTGAAGTCAGGCGAGGCCATGTCACTTGCTTTGCCTGCAAAACGTGAGACAGAAACCCAAGGAGCCCGTGTGCCGGGCCCAGGCCCCCTTCCCTGCCAGGCAATCGTGGGAGCTGGTTTCAAGATGGAGCCTCCATCAGCCGGGCCCCCGGGTGACTACGATGAGCAGAGTCCCTGCTGACACACGCTGGGCCTGTGTAGGGAGGGAGAAATTAACTTCTGTCTTCTCAGGCCTGTGAGATTTCAGGGATATTAGTTTCTGCAGCGTAACCTCACCTGTACCTGCTGCTGCACTCAGCATGACAGAGCAGAACTCACCCCTGTTTCTTTCCAGCTCATGGCTGGTCTGCTTTGTTTGCTGGCTCCTCCCCCTCTATCTGACCCTTCCCAGGCCTCTTTCTCCTCTGTCCTCACACTTCCTCCCACATAATCTCATGCAGCTCTGCAGTGTCAATGACTCACAGATTTACACCTCCACCCACCTGCAGAACCCACTGCCCACTTGCTGCCTCTCTTGGAAGGTCTCAGGGCTTCCTCAGACTCAACATGTTCTGACTCAGACTTAGGATCTTGCCTCCTCCAAACCTGGCCTCCTCCCCAGCGTCCCCATCTCACCTGCCGCTCAGTTGTGCAAGCTGGAACCTGGGAGTCACCTAGGAACCTCCTCCTCCCTGACCCTCTTCTCCATTTCCCATCTCCAGCACACGACCAAGGCGGGTCAAAGGACTCCTCAGACCCATGCACGTTTCTCCCTCAGCACCGCCACCCTGCCAGCTGCCATCACCTCATCTGGACGTCTGCAGTAGCTTCCCTTCTGTCTCGCTGCTGTCAATCTCACCCTTGCAGTCCATTTTCCCCATGGCAGCCAGAGGGACCTTTTCAAAAGATCTTGTAACTGTTTGCTTGAACCTTGCCGAAGCTTCTCGTGTTCTAAGATTATTATACCATCCTCTGCGGTGCATGTGAGCTGGCCTGCCTCTTCCCCAGTCCTGCTTCCAGTCCACCCCTCATTCTCCGTTGCAGGTTGGGCTCCCTGGGAAGCAGGCTGTGAGGTGGAGGTGATGGCAGGAGGTTTATTTAGGGCAAGTGCTGGGAGCCGTGGCTACATCATTTGATCGGCTGTTTGACAGGGTCCAGCCGATTAACGCTGAGGGGTGCAGGGTCGCCCCTTGGTGAAGAATAACCGGCCAGCCCCTCACATAGTTCTGAAACCTGTGCTGCTTTTAACTGCCCTTCATTCCTTTTCCTTTCTTAACCTCCAGTTTTCACTCCTTTGGGTGGCTGCTTGGGAGGCACTACCTCCCGGGAAAATTAGATACAGTAAGAGAATGTGACCACCTGCAGGTAACTTTCAAGATATTTTTCAGTTAATTAATGGAGGAGCACACAGTCCCATGTGAGACAATCAGAAAGGAATCCTGCCCAGATAAGATGTCGAATTAGGTTTATGGCCTCCATCTGGTTAATGTTTCCTTCTCCCTCCAGTTCTTTGTCTAAATATACATATGCATCGTCCTTCTAAGTTTGCTGGTTAATTGGATGATCAAGAAGTATCTATATATTATTCTTGACCTTCTGCTTTCTGTTAAAATGTTATAGAGGTTTTCTCCTAAAAGCAATAAACAATAAATAATTGGTGAGTAGAAGGGCCGAGGGGTGCAAGAATGCCCCTCGGTGAAGGATGGCCGGCCAACACCCCCGATATTTTCTGAATTATATGCATGCTTTCTATCAAGGTTATGTGTATACTTATTTCTCTTTTTTATTCTTGAAGATATATAGTTTAGTTTAGCTTTTCAGCCCTTTACTTTACTAACAATATGATACTTTCTCCGGCAGTGTACTTAAGGGACCGTTAGCTCTACAATCTAAAAGACAAAGGAATGCTTCCAGCCCCTAAAGGGCGCGAAAAAGTAAAGATGTTTAACTGCCCGCTGAGAATGCAGATAGCCCTGGGGATAAGACACCCTGGAGTCGCCTTTTGTTCCCATTAACCATCTACACTAATGGCGTAAATGATTGAGGGAGGCAGGGATGGCTCCACCAGGATGTAACCAGACGGGCTGCTGTCCTGTCCGGAGGCCTGGACCTTCTCTCTTTGATTTAACTTTACCATGAATTACAACAGACGCCTAGGTACCTATCTCCTTTAGCTTAGAGACAACAAACACTAGTTAATTGCAGAGAAGACGATCATTAACCTTATGCTCTATAGAATGGAATGCTAATAAATATTCTTGTGCCCGTTTCTTACTTCCTTATCTCTCTGAGAATATTTGTAAAACTATTTCTGTACTAATCCTGAAAAATATATAAACGACACTCGTGCACAGTAAAGTCGGACTTGCTAACACCAACCCAAGTCTCACGTCCCCTTTATTTTCCCCCTCCCTCATCGCGCCGACGCCGTCCATCCCTCAGGAACCTGGACTCCGCCGGGGCGGGACCCCGGCAAGTGGCGCCCGAACAGGGACCTGAAGGGTAAGTTCCCCCCACTTCTCGGGACGGATAGGATCCTACCCAGGGCTGGAAAGAAGAGCCCCCTTTAGCCCCTCTCTGCCAAAGGGAGAGTGAGGAAAGGACAGAAGGGTAGTAGGTGTTAAGAACTTTGAGAAGTTTTTGCCCCTCTCTAGAAAGGGAGAGTGAAATAAAAATAATAATAATAATAATAATAATAATTGAGAAGTTTTTTGCCCCTCTCTAGAAAGGGAGAGTGAAATAAAAATAATAATAATAATAATAATAATAGAGAAGTTTTTGCCCCTCTCTAGAAAGGGAGAGTGAAATAAATAATAATAATAATAATAATAATAATTGAGAAGTTTTTGCCCCTCTCTAGAAAGGGAGAGTGAAATAAAAAAATAAAAATAATAATAATAATAATAATAATAGAGAAGTTTTAGTCCCTCTCCGGAAAGGGAGAGTGAAATAAGGTTAGGAAGAATAAGAAGTATTAAGAACTTTTGAGAAGTTTTGGGCCATACTGAGTCTAAAGAAAGAAGGCTCTGTATAGAAATAATAACATGTATGCTTGCAAAAAAGAGACATAAAAGCCTCTTTGGGACAGATTTCTACATTCCTACATTTTTACAAGAACAATGTCCCTGGTTCCCCGAAGAGGAAACTGTTAATTTGGAAACCTGGATGATAGTGGGAACACAACTTAGAAGCTGATTTTCTTTATAAAGAGGTTATATCAACTTTGCCTAAGTATGTTTTAAAATGTCTAACTGGGAATACTTCCTTGTGCAACATTATAAGAGCAAGACCTGTTAAGTTCTGGCCGTGGGTCCTGTCACCAGCAGCAGCTCTGCCTGCCCATGGGTCCTGTCCCCATGCTATTCCACGCTATTCTCTAAATAAAAGAGCACTGCCACCAAATCTTGAGAGCCCAGGAAATCTTTCTCTCGACTCCTCGGCTCACCAACCCTGCATCATTTCTGGTGGACTTGCTTCATCGGCTTGTGAGCTCAAGTTCTGGTAAGTGCCCTATTTTTTCCTTGTGACTTTCTCTTTTTCAAGGATGGATCTAAATTCACTGCTCCATCGGGAACCTTCTCGGACAGCTGTATGAATCCACTTTTGCTGCCCATGGCTACTCTATGGGGCAAATTGTGGCATTCAGCCTGAAGAGAATCAGTACCTTAAGCCTGAGGGTGATGGAAAATGAATTAATCCATTCCTTCCTGACTCTATCTCTAATAGACAAATTTTAAATGGGCACGGGTCGGCCACTTAAGTCATTAGGACGGCCGCCAATCTCCAAGACTCCCGTGGAAGGTTTCTTTTCCTAAGGCTGGAATGGGACCCCTCCCTCTGGCACCTGACCATACTCTGAACTGCGGGAAAAGTCCCAATCGGGACTCCAGTTCAAGGAAAGTACCAAACTCTAACCTTTGGTTGAGTGTGGGAACCCCTTCTTGGGAGAATGGCTCCAGGCTGCAATTGGGTAGAATGTCCCCCAGACTGGCGGAAAGTTCCTCACTGTTTTTCTCTATCCTTTTATCCTGGGAATCATTCACCAGGCACTTATGACTGCCAGGCATAATAGGGAAGGTATACAAGAGATGCATGCAGGGGGACAAGAGATACATGCTGGGGGACGCCCCCATCACCCCTTGCTATAGGAATCTCACAGGCAGAACAAGTAGGACGCTGCCCTAGGTTCAGGAGATTTTCAAGTTAATGGAACCTTTTCTTTCCTCTCTCTTAAAGTTACAGTGACCATTTTGGCTCCTTTTGAGCTTTGCAATTGAGAAACAAAGAAATCTTTAAAATATCATAGTCTCCACCTCTGGGAGCGCCCCCCCCCTCTGGTTTCCGGGCCTGATCACCCTGGCAACCAAGTGGGGTGCCCTCTCTTGGAGATTGACTCATTACCTGATTGATGGCAGTGATTTTTAAAACAATAGGTGTGAAGGCTCTGTGTCTGTGTGTCTATATGTGTGTGATATTTTTACCTCCGGGTGATATGGCCAATACTAAGAGTTCTGTTTAATTGGCTTAAATTAAGCGCTCTCATACATTCTAAATACAATAGAAATTAACCCACTGTCTTTTAAGATGATATGGATTAATCTTTGGTTAATGAAAACTTAAGTTTGTTGGTTTGATTGAAATGTTTGGATATGTCCTCAGAGTTAGCACTGCATATGCAAATATGCAGCCTGGGTTTCCTAGTCAAATAAGTTCATGTTGTCTGTTAGAAATTTGTCAGCATAATAACTTTAAATGATAGCTGTTTGTCTAATGTCTCAAAGTTCTTGTGGGTAATCTAAACATCATTATTGGGAACAAATGGTTTCTAACTCTACCTAAAAGACAAATCTGTTTTGTTAATTCTAAACTAATCAGGCTTATTTGGTCTAAAGTTACATGGGAAACATTGTCAGATAAAGTGATAATAATCTTTCTTGGTTGGTAGTATGTGGGTAAATGTTACTGATATAAGTGTTTTAGAAATTATATACATGCCTAAATTCTGATGTATCCTGGCTATCAGCCATAATTCTAATTATTAGTTTAAGGTGTTGTATATCACAGAGATAACCAAGTTTCTCTGTCAATCATCATTTTTAAGTCTTTTATTGTTTACAGTCAGTTATTGTTTTACTCTACTTTTTGCTTTTGCAAATATGTCTCATCTTCAGGAAAATTCATGGAAAGGACTCTAACACTCTAGAATACAGGTTTCTAATAAACGCTCAGATTGTAAAACTAAACTGGGTAAAAATTACAGAACTCCAACAGAGAAACTGATGACCTCACAAACTGCTGACAGAAGATTAAGATCAAGAACCAATTACACAGGACAGAATAAACTGATAGGGATGATTATAATTTTTATGACTTTTTAATTGAGATATTACTGATTTTTAATATTTTGCTTTTTTCCAGAGTTAAGAAAATCTTTTTCTCTATTCTCTTAAAGAACTATGACTTACAGCAATTTATAAACAAAATTGAAACATTTGTCTTTTCCTCGCTATCTGAGCCCCCCAAAACAACAATTGGAAAAATTACAAGGAGGAGAGCTCAAATATAGCTCTCCCCGTCTTTTACTAAGTCATGCTCTGTTTGTGATAAATTTTCTCAATTTAGATTTTCATGGTGAGTCACCTATGATGAGACATTGGAATGATAATAAACAAAATATTTTACTACAGGTCAAATGGAAGGACCTGCTTACAGGACAGTGGAAAGGTCCTGATATTCTCTTAACTATCGGTCGAGGATATGCTTGCATATTTCCACAGGACACTTCATCTCCTTGGTGGATTCCTGATCATCTGATTCGACATGTACCGCAAGCAGCCTCTGCCCCCACCTCCACCAAGGCAGACGAGCCCCAGCTTCCGAGTCAAGATAGATGATGAATCTCCCCCAGTAGCCCAGATGAGACGACTTTCACTCCGCGAGAAACCTTCTAAACGTCTGGCTCCCCGTCCGCACTCGCCTCCGCCCTCCTATTCTTTCTACTGACTCTGGCAAAATTCAACCACACTTGTTGCAGGCCATAGCCGCTTTACACAATGTTGTACTGATTAGACCAACAGGATCACAGTTGTATAAGGTTAAGGCCTGTGTCCTGGCCCCTTATGTTTTCTTGGCCTTTCCTGTACACAGTTTTGCTATGTCTATCTCTTTTAATAATTCTCGTTATGATATCTCCTGTCCAGATTGTATTTTTAACTAATTGTTTGAGCCCTGATGTAGAGGTACAAGCTGTAATCGTATTACAACAACCCCCCTGCCTCATGCTGCCTGTTCACCTGTCTGGACCTTGGTATGATGATGTTGGATTGCTTACTTTGAAACAGGCTACTGATCTTTTACAGCGCCCCCGCCGGTTTATCTCTGCTTTAATATTGGGTATCTCAGCCTTGATTGCATTAGCAACCTCTCTCACTGTATCTGCTGTAGCGCTGACTAAACAAATACATACTGCCTCTTATGTAGACGATCTTTCTAAGAATACCACTCTTGCCCTAACTACCCAAGAAATAATAGACGAAAAACTGGAGGCAAAGGAAACGCTCTGGAAGAGGCAATATTACAGATAGGACAAGAACTTACAAATTTGAAGGTTAAACTGGCCTTGCGATGTTATGTGTCCTATAGATGGATCTGTGGGACTCCTCTTAAGGTAAATCAATCTCTACACTCCTGGGAGAAAATTAAAAATCATATCCAGGGAATATGGAACCATTCAGACTTTAGTCTAGACATTTGTGACTTACATAGACAAATTAATAATATTAATCAGGCTAAAGAATCCTTTTCTGCTTCTGAAGTGGCCACCAACTTTTTCACCTCTCTGACCTCTTTTGTAGGGGAGAAAAATTGGAGCTCCTTTATTGTTAATATTGCTGTCACCATTGGTGCTCTAATGATTTGTCTTTGCCTTTTTCCAGTCTTTCTCAAGTTAATATTCAACTCTATAAGTCGGGTTTCAGCAGAATTACATCTGTTGGCCTTAAAAAGTAAAAAAGGGGGAGATGCTGGGAGCCGTGGCTACATCATTTGATCGGCTGTTTGACAGGGTCCAGCCGATTAACGCTGAGGGGTGCAGGGTCGCCCCTTGGTGAAGAATAACCGGCCAGCCCCTCACATAGTTCTGAAACCTGTGCTGCTTTTAACTGCCCTTCATTCCTTTTCCTTTCTTAACCTCCAGTTTTCACTCCTTTGGGTGGCTGCTTGGGAGGCACTACCTCCCGGGAAAATTAGATACAGTAAGAGAATGTGACCACCTGCAGGTAACTTTCAAGATATTTTTCAGTTAATTAATGGAGGAGCACACAGTCCCATGTGAGACAATCAGAAAGGAATCCTGCCCAGATAAGATGTCGAATTAGGTTTATGGCCTCCATCTGGTTAATGTTTCCTTCTCCCTCCAGTTCTTTGTCTAAATATACATATGCATCGTCCTTCTAAGTTTGCTGGTTAATTGGATGATCAAGAAGTATCTATATATTATTCTTGACCTTCTGCTTTCTGTTAAAATGTTATAGAGGTTTTCTCCTAAAAGCAATAAACAATAAATAATTGGTGAGTAGAAGGGCCGAGGGGTGCAAGAATGCCCCTCGGTGAAGGATGGCCGGCCAACACCCCCGATATTTTCTGAATTATATGCATGCTTTCTATCAAGGTTATGTGTATACTTATTTCTCTTTTTTATTCTTGAAGATATATAGTTTAGTTTAGCTTTTCAGCCCTTTACTTTACTAACAATATGATACTTTCTCCGGCAGTGTACTTAAGGGACCGTTAGCTCTACAATCTAAAAGACAAAGGAATGCTTCCAGCCCCTAAAGGGCGCGAAAAAGTAAAGATGTTTAACTGCCCGCTGAGAATGCAGATAGCCCTGGGGATAAGACACCCTGGAGTCGCCTTTTGTTCCCATTAACCATCTACACTAATGGCGTAAATGATTGAGGGAGGCAGGGATGGCTCCACCAGGATGTAACCAGACGGGCTGCTGTCCTGTCCGGAGGCCTGGACCTTCTCTCTTTGATTTAACTTTACCATGAATTACAACAGACGCCTAGGTACCTATCTCCTTTAGCTTAGAGACAACAAACACTAGTTAATTGCAGAGAAGACGATCATTAACCTTATGCTCTATAGAATGGAATGCTAATAAATATTCTTGTGCCCGTTTCTTACTTCCTTATCTCTCTGAGAATATTTGTAAAACTATTTCTGTACTAATCCTGAAAAATATATAAACGACACTCGTGCACAGTAAAGTCGGACTTGCTAACACCAACCCAAGTCTCACGTCCCCTTTATTTTCCCCCTCCCTCATCGCGCCGACGCCGTCCATCCCTCAGGAACCTGGACTCCGCCGGGGCGGGACCCCGGCAGGCAAGGGAGGAGGGGGCAGAGAAGGAAGTTGAGCTCTCATGCAGTCTCAACATGGACCTCAGCCCACCCCACAGGGAGCACAGAGTTGTCCCCCATTTGGGGCCAGTGTGATGGGCCTCTGTGCCACCATATTGGTCAGTGGATGTGTCTTTGGATGTGTGGCATGACCTTGGGCCAGGCATCACTCTTCTCCTGAGGCATTCTCTGCAGGCAGCTGATGGCTGAAGGCTTTCTGCAGGCAGCACTCCCAGAGCTGGGGCACCAAGTTCTTCATACTGAAGGGGCATCTGGGCCGTGCCCCACAGTGCCCAACACAGTCCATCCCTTGCACGATCTGGCTCCACTTCTTCACATATGCTCAGGGAGCAGCCCCTCCAGGATTCTGGTGGGCCTCTCTGGGGGAGGGAAGAGGCAGTTTAGTGGATTAACTGCAGCCCCCTCTGCTGCAGTTGGTCTTGAGGCTACACCAATCCTCATCTTCTCTCACCTGGGTCATCTATTCTGAATTCCCACCCTCAGCTAATGGCTGTCCTGGCCTCAGTGGCTTACGTGATAGAGTAACCAGACCCTCATTCCTGAGGGACCTGACACCCTGGCCAACACTTGTCCATTTACTGTCAAATTGTCCATTTACTGTCAAAATTGGGCAAAAGAGTACCAAGAAGCACCCAAGTGGATTAACCAGGCACCAGATATATTTTTCCCTGCCCCCAATGCATTGAAAGAAAAATCAATGTGACCACGGTCTATTGCCCCTGCCAAGGTGGTGACTCTTGCTTGCTGGTCCCTGGGCATGAGGACCCTGAAGGGCCGGAGCAGCATCCACAGCTTCTAGTCCACGAAACTCTTGCTGCGTTCCTCAGCAGAAGGAAGCAGGATCTCTAAACCCTTAGAGCCCAGGGTTGTAGGAATGGGAAACACAAATTCCCCAAGTGAGTGGCTGGGATTGATGGAAGCAGGACACTCTCACTTGCACGTCTTAGTCCCCAGACTTATGACAGAGTCTATTTGTTTCCCATTGCTGCTGTAACAAATCACCACAAACTTGGTGAGTCAGAACAGGGTAAATTTGTTATCTTATAGTCCAGGAGGTCAGAAGTCTGAAACAGGTCTCACTGGGCTAAAAATCAAGGTGTACACAGGACTGCATTCCTTCCAGACTCTAGGGGACAATCCATTTCCTTGCCCTTTCCAGCTCCTAGAGGCTGGCCGCGTTCCTTGTCTCACGGCTCCCTTCCACCTTCTCAGCTGGCAGTAGCTGCTTGAGTCTTTCTCCCACCGCACCACTCCGACGCTCTCCTACCCCTCGCCTTCACTTACAAGGATGTTGGACCCACCAAGATAATCCAGGATCATCTCCCCATCTCAAATCCTTAACTTAATCACATGTGCCAAGTCTCTTTTGCCATGTGAGGGAACACAGTCACAGGTTCTTGAAATGAGAACATGGACACCTTTGGGGAAAGGGGTCATTATTCTGCTTACCACACATAGGTAGACTCACGTCAACCTATTGTTGATTTAAAGTATACACTTTGCTCTGGAGAATGGCACCACATGTTTGCAAAATATCACATCTGAGCCAGCACTTTCGCTGTGCTTGTAACAGGCCCTTCCACTGCTTTACCAGATTGTCAGATTTGGGCTGCCACAGAAAGCGATACGGCCAGTGCCTCTTACCATCATGCGCCCATTCTCTCACCTCCTTTGCTCTAGAGTTTCTTCTTTATCTGACACAGTGTTATATGGGATCCTGTGCTGGAGCATCAGATACTCTGTAAGTCCTTGGATGGTGGTCTGGCTCAGGCCCTATGGGCAGGAAAGGCAAACCTGTACCCTGAATACATGTTTATTCCTGACAAAGTGGATTACTGTCCCTTCTAGGATGAAGGGATCCAGTGTGGTCACCTTGCCACTAGGTGACTGGTTGGTGCCCTCAGTGAATGGCACTGTGTCTGGGACAGCGTTGGGCTCTCTGGCTGGAGGACTGGACACTCACTAGTAGCTGATGGCCTTGGCGAGTGAGAGCTCATGCTGTTGGACCTCTTCGCAGCCTCCGCCATGGCTACGCCTTTCATGTGCTCTTCACACCAGCTGGGAAGAAGCCAACGACAGAAGCTGGTTGATGTCACTTGACCAAGTCCTTCTGTTGACTTGGTTGTTCAGTGCCTCTTCCATGATGGGTGCACCCTAATGAGTGTTGACATGTGAGACAGTGAGCGTCATACTTTGTGCCACGTCCCATCCACAGGACTGCCCCGACAGCCTTGCCCTATCTTCTGATTGTTCTCCTTCTGGGACCCAGACCACTTCTCTGTCCACCAAAGTGGATGACCAGGTGCACTGCCCAGAGCTCTACCCATTGGGAGGACTTCACTTTACTGCCATCTCTCCAGGCCACCCCTGAGTGGGGCTGCAGTGCAGACACCATCCATTTTTTACTTGCTCCCACATACCAAGCTGACACTTCTGTGAACCAAACTGTGGTGTTTCCCTCTTTCATCAGCCGATCATACTCCCCACCACGTGGCCATAGGTATGAGTCAAGGAGGGGCCTTAGTGCAGCAGTGGTGGGTAACAAGGGAGTCTCGGCTCCCCGCACACACATCTTGCTTGTGGCCTCTCATCCTGCTCTCTCCTGGTCCTGGATGCACCACTTCTGTCTGATAATGAAAGCTGCTGGGTCCACTTGACCTGACTTGGTGGCTCTGAGAGAACTCAGCTCATCACAGGCAGTGCTATGGTCTGAATGTTTGTGTCCCCCCAAATTCATATGTTGAGATCCTAACCCCCAAAGATGATGGTACTAGTAGGTGTTTAAGTCTTAAGTGTAGATCCCTCACAAAAGGGATTAATGCCTTACAGTAAGTAAGTGATATGAGATCCCCAGACCCTTCCACCATGTGTGGACACAGCAAGAAGGCACCGCTATGAACCAGAAAGAGGGCCCTCCCTCAGCCGTGCTGGTGCCATGACCCTGGACTGGACTTCACAGCCTCCAGAACTGTGAGAGATAAAGATTTTTTGCTTATAAACTACTAAGTTTATGGTATTTTGTTATAGCAACCTGAATGGACTAAGAGAGGCAATCATGGTTCCATTTTCATTAGGGGTCCCATGGTGACGGTGAGGTACTCATCTATACCAGGGCCCACAGCATGCCAGGAACTGCCTGTCAAAAGATTTCTAATTTTCCACATGGCATGGCCTAGTGATAGAACTTTAAGAGTCTGTATTGTAATTCTCTCTTTGGGGCTTGCCAAAAACTCTACATGGTGCCTTTTCCCAATACTGGTGCCTCCAATGCCATAGGGCCTTTTGGGTCATACAGCCCAAGTCAGCACCTCTTGCACAACAGCTTGGACCTGCTGCAAATCCCTTTCCTGCTCTGGACTGACTCAAGGCTGGCAGCTTTTCATGCCTCCTCATATGTGGTTTGGAGTATCCCTACATATGGACCATGCCTTCAGAACCAAAGGGACCTACCACACGTGTGCTTCCTCCTTTGAGGTGGGAGGGACAAGATGCCATTATTTGTCCTTTCCTTTGGTTGTCCTGACACACCCCAGACCACTGCAGCTCCTAAAATTTTTGCTGATCTGAGTGGCCCCTGAAACTTCACTGGGCTTGTCCTCCCGCCCTCGAGAGCATGGGTCCTACCGAGGCCCACAATGTACTAGCCACTTCTTGCTCGCTCATTCTGACTAGCGTGAGGTTATTGATGTGGCAGACAGATGTGAAATTCTACAGGATGTTCAGTCAATCAGACCTTTTGGGCCCATAATTGGATAGAAGGCTGGAAGGTTAACATATTTCTGGGGCAAGACTGTAAATGTATACTGTTATCCATAGCAACTGAATGCAAACTGTTCTGGATCCTCTTTTCTGACAGGCATGGAAAGTAATGCATTTGCCAGATCAATGGCCAAATACCATGTGCTGAGGTCATCATAATTTGCACTAGCAAGGGTGCCACATTTGGCACAGAAGCTGTAATCTGGCTACTATTTGGCTGAGTTTGCAGTCGTCCACGGTCATCCTCCAGGATCTGTCTTGTTTTGCAGGGGCCAAACTGGTCAATTCAACAGTACTATAATGAGGACCACTACCCATGTTAAAGGGTAACTCCAATATCTGCCACCCCCCTCTCCACCTGGGATGCGATATTGGGTTTTTTTGTTTTTTGGTCTTTTTGGTGAGGAAGATTTGCCCTGAGCTGACATTCACCTCTTTTTTTCCTTGAGGGAGATTAGCCATGAGCTAACATCCATGCCAATCTTCCTCTGCTTTATACATAGGTCACTGCCACAGTGTGGCTGATGAGTGGTGTAGGTCTGCGTCTGGGATCCGAACCTGCGAACTTGGGCTGCTGAAGCAGAGTACGCCAAACTTCACCACTAAGCCAATGGGGCTAGCCCCGCAATATTGTTTTTTATTTACTTTCTTGGAAGGGGCAGAGGGCACTTTCAGAGGCTTCTTCTTTGCCTGGAGGACTGCAAAATCTCTTCCCTATGGGCGAACGACTCAATATGGGAGTTGTGACAACAACTAAGTATGTCTATTCTAATGACTCATTTGGGGTGTGGGAAAATGACCACTGGGTGAATCTCCACTGGATCCACTGTAAGCCAGACCCAGGCCAGCATTCCACTAATTACCCGGCCCCACCCGCCCCACGCTGATGGAGGGCCACCGTGAGACGTCAGATCTCGATGCATCAATATCAATGGTCCTAGACTGGTTTGGGTACCTCTTTCCCCACTGGACCTTTTGGAGAAGGACAGGGTGTGTTTACTAGATATTCCTGCTCTGGTGTCACAGCCTCATCCTGGGGGCTTGACTTCTCCTTCAGTCACTGGATTCCTGGTCTGAAAACTGGCTCAAGTCGGGAAACCGGGCAAGGAACCATTGTGAGGATTGCCCTGGGGCTCCTGATTATCCATCCTTGATTTCTTTGATTGTACAGATTGACTAGTACATCTGTTGGCTACCCATCTACTTTGCCCCCAGGGAACACCTTGTCCTATTGACCCGCTCCTTGACTCTGCAGGCTAGGCCACCTTGGCTGCCACTCCGACCTGACCACTCATTACAGTAATTGTATCCACCTTGCTTCTGACGGTTAAATATCACTAGCCCTCTATGGTTTGTGGGGATCTCTTGCCGTTATTGTTCTTAGTGTCCCTGTGCCATGAGAGCCTTTCCTACCAGCAGCCTTGGCCTACAGAGGCGAGCCATCTCCTACCCTGTTAATGAGGCTGGCGCTCCCCTCACCGAGATATTCCCTGAAGCTTTTGTCAGTGGTGTATCCACTGGGCCCTCCCAAAGAACACAGTCCTCTACCATCTTTTCCTGGCCTTACCTAGAACATTCGCTCCAGCTGCCCGCTTCACAGAGACCTTTAATACGCTTTTCCACCATTTAACACAAAAAATCTGGCATTTCTAAAAGTATGGGCCATTACCGTTTCTATGCTGCTAAGACTCATCCTAACAACATTTTTGCACCATCTCCTGTAGTCCTTGCTAGGATGTTGAATCCTGTATCCCAGGAAAGTGCTCTCATAGATAAACTTACAAATCTCTTTCAACCTCATGTAGCTAACCCTGCCTCCCCAACCCGCCGCCTGACCTTGAACCAAGCACCTTCAGAATCCAGGCCCGCCTGTGCTCTCGCAGATCCTGCCTGCACCTGTGGGCTATAGGGATGGACTGTAGCTCATTTGGGCTATAGTTCCTTTCCTTCCAAACCCAGCCCTCCTCTGGCCCAGTTATGGTGTGACTCAATCCCTAATTACAAGTCTAGTGGCCAGAAGGGGAGGTGAGGGCAGATCCTGGAGGGGCTGGACCCCAACTCACAGAGCAGAGATCTCTGCATTTCTTCAAGGAATGGGGGAGCATCAGCCCTTCATAGAGAAGAATGGACCACTTTCTGCAGGCTCAGCGGGTTCAAGGCAACCTTGGGATTTAAGATTTGGGGGTGCATCGAGTCAGATATCTCACCTGAAATGTCAGGGTGCCTCTCTTTCACAACCAGAGCATGACCTTGGCATGGCAGGTCCACTCAGGTTGTTTAACCTTCCTCGGAACCTGGCTCCTCTGAGGGCCTCAGCTCTCTCTGCGCTCAGGCGACAGGACTCAGCCCCTCCTTATGTGCTGTCACCAGGCCCTCTGCCTTTCACACTTAGCTCTCAACTCCTCTCCGCCTGTTGTGATCTGTCCTCAAAGTACTAGTCAAGTTTAGCCTAATGCCACTGATTTCGCTTTCCCCTGATATTTCTCAAGGACCTGAACACCCTATCCTCAGTGTGGTGTTTCCCTCCATGGTAAACCATCCCAGTTCACCAGTGGTGAGTTTTAATGACTGCACGGTCACCTTGTGGCAGAGGCTGCCTGCGTCCCATCCACCACTCTGGCCACGAAGGCGAGATGGGCGCATCTACTCCGAAATCCCACCCCAGCATCTTTGTCTGCCTGCTCATCACCCACTGCTTCCCTGGGAAGTGGAACTCGTTAGCATGCAAGAGGTCATTAGGGAGGGCCCCCAGGACCCACGCTTGTGGAATGAGGGGAAGGAAGCAGGGTTAGGTGGAGGGGACGTTGGGCTCTGATGCTGTGTTAGTTTCCTGTGGCTGCTATAACATATAGCCACGAACTTAGTGGCTTAAAACAACACAAATTTATTGTCTGACAGTTCTGGAGTTCAGAGTCTCAAACGGGTCAGCAGGGCTGTGTTCCTTCTGGCGGCTCCAGAAGAACGGATTTCCTTACCTTTTCCAGTTTCCAGAGGCTTCTTGCATTCCTTGGTTGGTGGCTCCTTTCTTCCATCACTCTAATCTCTGCTTCCATTGTCCCGTCTCCTCTCTGACTCTGATGCTTCTGCTTCCCTTATATAAGGACCCTTGTGATTACACTGTGCCCACCTGGATAATCCAGGATAATCTCCCCATCTCCTGATCCTTAATCACAGTTGAAAAATCTCTTTTGACATGTAAACTAACATATTCACAAATTCTGGGCATTAGGACACAGACTTCTCTGGGGGGGCCATTGTTCTGTCAATGCGTGTGGAGATTTGAAGCTGAATGACCGTTCAGAATTGTTGAGTGAGGACACTGGGCCTTTCTACTTCCATGTGGATAGTCAGTGGGTGTGGTGTGACCTTGGGCAAGCCGCTGTCTTTAGTACGGACAATCCTTTAAGAGTACTGGCAGTGGAGGGCTGTCTGCCAGCAGCACCCCAGTGACTGGAAATCTGTCCTTCCTGAAGGGGATCTGGGTGGCGCATCATGGCATCCACCACAGCCCCTCTGCTCCAACCCCAGGAACTTTCTTCCGTCCCTTGCCTGGCCACACAATCTTTCACCCCAGGACATTTGCACATGCTCTTCCCTTCCTCTCCCACTTGTCGTGATCTTGGCTCCATCACCACTTCCTCTGGGAAGCCTTCCCTGACTTCCCTGCCAAGGTCATCTCCACTGAAGCCCTTTGAAGGTCATGATGCTACGGCTGCAGTTGTTACTTCATTAGAGTCTGACTCCCCAGGTAGAGGAAACTTTGCAAGGCAGGGATGGGCTTTGCTCTTGATCACTGTTGTGTCCTCTTCACTGAGCACAGTGGGTCTCACACGAGAGGTTCTCAGAAGGTATTTGTTGAGTAAATGAATGAAAGGAACTACTGCTTTCTTAATTCAGTGGGTGCATCATATTTGGTGGCATGAGTGGGTCGCTTTGTCTATCCATTTCCCTGCTGATGGGTATTTAGGCTGCTTCCAGCCATGGAGAGTTCACATCCTGCTGCAGTGAACCATTTCCACACACATGCTTGTCTCCCTGCCTGGAGTCTCTGCAGGACAGATTTCTAGAGAGGGAACTGCTGGGCCCCCCAGTTTCCCTGGGACTGGGCCTGAGAACAAAGGGACCAGTTCCTCCCTGGGGAGCAGGGCCCACAGTGAGCCCCTTGCCTGCATTTCTGCCAGAAAGAGCAGAGAAAGTGGGTCCTCAGTGGGACAGAGAAGCATGAAACAGCCTGCAGAGGAGGCAGAGATGAGCCTGACAGAGAGAAGTGGCACTCAGGGCCCTGGGCTCCTGCATTCCAGCTGAGTGTCCCCATCTTACCGGATTTACAAGGTCCTTACCTGAGGTTGGTGCCGATGGGTTTCTTACACTTGTACCAAAAGGCTCCAGCTGTTCCAAGTCTTGTCATTGTTGTCTAAATACGTGGGTTTCACATTCCTTCCTTGGAAACTGAGATGTGTGTGTGTGATCTGTGACAAACCTTTATATATATTCCAGGGGCCTCTGAAAAGACGATGCATCCTCTGTACAGTGCAAAGTTGTATTTACGCTAAATATGAGCGTGTCAACACGGGCCCTTTGGGCCCTTGCCGTGGTCTGGGCTGGGTATGTGGACCTGGCTCTGGGGCACAGGTGGGAGGAAGGGAGGTGACATAGGTAAGTGCATCTAACAACTCAGTCCTGGTGCCTGACACTGTGTGCAGGGCCTGAGATGTTGGTGGACACAGCAGGGTGGCGAAGGGGGTTGTCACTGCACAAAAGGCCCAGGGTGCCGGGCTGAGGGGCTGAGGGGGAGCAATGTCAGAGTCCGAGCAGCTGCCAGGGCAGGGGCTGGCAGCAGGCTGGTCCAGGAGCATCTTTTGAGACCCTGCCCCTCCCAGGGTTCCTGCAGGGACAGCAGACGCTCTTGTGACCAGTCTGGGTGGCCGAGGGCCATGTGGGGAATCCCCTGCCTCCCTGTGGTCCCGGATGCCAGGCCCTGGCTCGGGCAGGGAGCTCACGTGTGCCATCAACAAGTGTTCAAAGAGCCTAACACAGCACCTGATTCATGTGACCACGCAGAAAATGCGGAGTGGGAGCAGGCCAATGGCCTCCCTACCGCGTTACTGCTCTCTTTTGATGTGGAAACATGATCATGTTACCCCCTTTCTCAAAGCCCTTCAGCGGCGCCTCATTGTTTTCAGCACAGAATCCAATCTGCTTGTCACGGCCTACAAGGTTCTACTTGGCCTTGTGAATGCCCCTCCACCCCCCCCCCCCCACGCACATGTGTGCTGCAGGGGTTCACACCCAGGTCTGTGCACACTGCCCTGGGCTCAAACCCACTCCACCACAAGGGGGCTCCCGAGTTGCCTCCTCGGAGCCAGCCCTGTGGGGTCACACGCCCTCTCAGCGCTGGGGTACCCACTTGGGGTCCAGAAGGCCCATCCCTGCATTCCCCAGGCCAGGGCCCCTCAGCCCCACCCTGAGCCCCGCCCCTTGGTCCCTATCCACCTGGGTTCACTCCTCAGGGACCGCACTAGGCCGGCAACCCTGGCTGCAATTCCACAGAGAGCCCAACCCCTGAAAAATGATGGCGAGCCCTTGTCCCGATATCATTAATTCTCCTGTGACCGAGGCCTTTCCCCAGGGTGGGCGCCAGGCCGGTGACTGATTGCACCTGCTCAGCCTGCAAGGACTTTGGCCAGTGGGAGGTGTTGACAGCGTTTTCCAAGTGAAATGCCGCGTGGAGATTAATGACCCCCGAGTTGTGGGCTCCGGGGGCGCGAGGCCTGGGAGAAGCCGGGCCAGGTGAGCTGGGCCTGTGGACCCCCAGCCCTGCTCGGCCCAGCCCTCTTAAGGAGCAGGCTGCGGGTTCTTCACCCGGGTTCCCAGGATCTCCCAGAAACGGCGGCCTCAGCTTCATGCCTGAAACTTCAAACACAAATAATTTTCAATTTGCCTGGGAGTTTCAATCGCACAATCCAATGTTAAATAATAGATTAGATGCCTCAGGGAGAGAAACAGGATTTAAGAAGAAGAAATAAATAAAAGGAAAAGTAAAATTCAGCACATCGGCTTGGAGAGTAAGGATGGAGCGTTCCCTCCTGTCCCAGCCTACCTGGCGGCCTCCCTTCCCCGGGTCTGTGGGAATCGCCCTCCGAGCTCCTGGGTCTCTCCAGGAGCAGGTTCCAGGCGTCAGCAGCCCTGGGGCTCCCCCAACCCTGCTTCCAGGTTCTGCACCCCAGGAGAGGCCTAAGATGAAGCCCAGGCAACCAGCGCCTCCCCAGGCACTTGGGCAGGCACTGTCACGGAGCACACGCACACAGCCACAGGTGGCAGACACAGGCTGTCCCAGGGCACAAGCAGGTGAGTGGGCAGGCGACAAGCATGATCTGATGGGACTGGGTGCAGACAGAGCGTAGGATGAAGGTGTCTTTGGACCCAAGAGGAGGCTGAAGAGGGTAGGTCTGTGGAACAGGGCTTATCTACAAGATCTGGAACTGAGGTCCTCTCTGTCCAGTGATCTTTCCCTCTGCCCATCTTGGCCATACATTCCCCACCTCCTCTGCCACTTCTGTCCTTGTCACCATAGGAAACCACACTAAGTCCAAGGTCACAGATTCCCAACTCCCACTTTGCTTCCTAGATCCCTTGGGCCACCGTGTCTCTTTCCCCTTTCCTCCTTCCACCACAGGTGCCTGGGAGGAGCCCAGCTCTGACCTTCTCTGCCGTGCATGAGAAGCCAGACAGCACTCTGTGGGTCACCAGGGCCAAACTGCCAGGGTTTGAATCCTGGAACATCCTTCTAACAGCTGTGTGAGCTTGCGCAAATCGCTTAACCTCTCTGTGTCTCAGTTTCCCTATCTGTAAGCAAAGATAGTGTCCAGCTCACAGGGTTGTGGTGAGGATTAAACAGGCTGATACAGATGAAATGCTTAGCAGAGTCCCTGGTAAACCAATAAATATTGTAATTATTTACTATTGCTCCAGGAGCCTAGGTGGAGATGACAGTGGCTTGGGTTAAGAGTAAGGCACCGGAGAGGGAGAAAAGTACCCAGATTCAGGGTACATGTGGGGGGCAGAGAGAATGACATGTGGGAAAGGGAGCAGTCCAGGTGGGACCCAGGGAAGGAGGGCTGAGACGGAAGCCTGCGGAGGAAGGCCTGAGGCAGGGAAACGTGAGGCTCCGCGGGACGCGAGAAGTGGAGGTGCCGTCAGACACACCGGCGCAGGCGTGGGCGAGGCTGATGGCCGCGGGGATCCCGAGTCAGGGCTGCAGGTGTGAACGAGGCGGTCCAGCGGCACAGCGGGGTGACACTGGCGGAGCTCGTCCTGGGGGACCTGGATGGAGGAGTGTCTGGAATTCAGATCTGGGGATAGTTGAGGACGCTGATTCGAGCCGTTTGCGTGGGTGGCAGGACTGGCAGGCAAACCACGGCAGATTCACCGGTCAAAGGCCTGCGGGGGCGGGTGCCTGCAGGTTACGTTTTGCTGGAAGGCAGGCACAGAAATGGGGCAAGAGCTGGAGCGCCTGAGGGGCTGGCGCGCTTTCGTTTGTGACGATGGGGCTCAATGGGGAAGCCTGAGGACCCAGGAGAGGGGGGGCAGTGCATGAGTGATGTCTTTGAGGAAGAGACAACGGGCTGGGGATCCAAGAGTGAGTGGAGGGGGTGACCCCTGGAAAGGGCAGAGGGTCACTGCAGAAGGAGCATAAATGTGACCCACAACAGCGAGGGGCTTTCTGATCCTTCCCTTGTATTTCTCTGCTGTAAGGGGCACTCCATGAGCTGCGCACGGTTCTGCGTGTGTCTGAGTGTGTATGTGTAGATGTGTGTCTGCCTGTGTCCATGTGCACCTTGTGTGTGTGTCACAGGTGTGTGTGTGTGTGTCTGCACGGCCATGTGCACCTGTGTCTCTGTGTCTCTCTGCCTGCGTGGGTATTTGCGAGGATGGGTGTGTGTGTGTCTATGCATCTGTGTGTGGGGGCATGTCTGCCTGTGTGAGTGTGTGTGGTGTGTGTGCGTGTTGTGGTTGAAGTCACAGAAGGTCTGATGTCATCCTCATGGACAGAGGAGGACAACGCCGGCAGGTTCATGGTGCCCCTCTGAGGTTTGCGATCCCAAGTGCGAGGAGAGCTCAGGGGCCCTTCCTCCTGCAGCCGAGGGGCCAGCTGGAGGGGTCACAGGGTTGGAGTTTGTCAAGGGAGTGAGACAGCAGGAGCGATGTACAAGGCCGTAAGGTGGATCAGAATGTACCCCAAGTCTGAGCTTGCCAAAGAGGAGAGCGAAGCCGGCAGGGGAGGAGGCAGCTCCCCACACATCCCTGGTGACCTTGGCCCTTCCGTGCTCTGTGTCCTGCCTGCCGACCAGTGTGTGCTTGTGAGGGGTTCTTGGGACCTTACCGCCCCATTAGGCCCATGTGAGGGCTGAGGGGCGCTGGCGATGTTCGGGGGCCTTGCTGTTAGGGAAGGTGGGTCCTCTGGAGCTGGTGGGTTGAGAGGGACCTCCAGGGTCTGCCCCGAGATAGAGCTGGAAAGGCGGGGCCTCGGTGACCCCATGGCTGGGAAGGAGAGAGCAGAGCACAGCCGACGGGGGTGGGAGGCTGGGGATGCTCCGCCTCGTCTGGAGCTGCACAGTCGGGGGGCGGCTGCCACCTCGTGGGCCGGCCGGGGAAGCCCAGGCCGCTGCTCAGGAGCGAGGACTTAGCCCCCCCTGGTGGCCGAGTGCTGTCTCTGCCCGCGGAGACCTGCGCCCGCCCCCAGCGCCCTGCTGGGGACCGCACCGACGCCGAGGGGAGGGGAGGGGAGGGGAGGGGAGGGGAGGCCCAAGTGTGAGGGGGCCCAGTTGGATTGCCTGAGGCGTATCCCAGCTCCCGGTCCTGTTGCTGTGCAGCTCTGCGCCACCCTCTCTGGGCCTCAGTCGTCTCACCTATAAAGTCGGGCGTGGCACGCATGGTCAGCAGGCTGGGAGAGGTCTATCAGGCCACGCAGGGGAACGGCCAGCACCGCAACAGCCATCAGGAGCGCTTGATTCAGCCTGGGATACCCTAGGCCTCCTGGTTTGGAATGACTCACTTCTGACTCCTGAGCCTGACCCTTGCTCTAGGTTTCAAGAGCTCTTGGAGCAGCCCTCCAGCCTACTCTCTCCAGCCCTCCCTTCCGGAGGCCGGCCCAGGGGTGGGGGAGGGGGCAAGAGCCTCAGTTCTCAGGTGGCCCCAGCCTGGCCAGACCTCTGGCCACCCTCTGCTGCAGTCACACAGCTGATACTCTTGGGCAAAGGGCCCTTCTGGGCAGTGTGAAGAGTCAGGGAGCAGTGCAGCCCTCCCCGTGGGGCCCGACCAGGCCAGGCCAGGCCAGGCCAGCCCAAGGGACCAGAGCCCGGGGCTCCCTCAGCCCTTCCCCTTAGCCTGGGCTAGTGGACTGGATCCCTCCAGCGAGAGCAGCCAGGACTAAGACACTCTGTCCTCTCTCCACACCAGGGGCAGCTCCCTGGCGCTCCCCAAGGGCACCTGTTTATTCCTCATCCAGGGTCATTGTACCCATCAGCATGGGGTCCTCAGAGATGGGGCAGCATTATTTCAGCCCTGCTCAGCACCGCACTGTCGCCCCAAGCTCCTGGAGACCACCTGTCCATTCCTAAGGCCCCTGTGCCCAGCTCCAGGTCCCGCTGCACTTGGTGGGCTGGGGGGAGATGCCAGGAGGCAATGCCCTTGATTAGCCGCGGGTGCGCCCCAGAGAGGAGAGGGCTAAGAGGAGATGGGGCAGTGTGGGCAGACCACCTCCCAGCCTTGGGGCTCTTCCGGGGCTTCTGACCCCACCAAAGGGGGCTAACCATGAGGATGAAGTTGGCAGATAGGCGCTGCCCTGGAGGGGAGGTGGGGGTGCTGGAGGGCCATGCCTCCACTCACTGCCTGCCCGCCTCTGTCCTGGGCCCCTGGGTGGGCAGCCAGGCCTGTGGGGACAGTGGGGAGAAGGAGGGCCGGGGATGCCTGGATCTCACACCTGACCGCCTGGCTGGGCCTCACATCTCATCTCCCCAGGGCATTCCAGGGCTTCTGGGGCTCACAGGCCCCAGTGGGGACCCTGGGTTTGGGGGACATCTATTCTCTTCTCCACTCAGAAAGCAAGCCTCCCATCTGGGGAGGTCTCAGCCACCCCGAGGGCAAAGGCCTCAGGGAGGCCCCCATTAGGAGGACCAAGCTGAGGGGTTGGCAGTTATTTCCCTACTTGATGGGCCTGCTTGACCCCTGTGAAGAGCCTGTGGCCCCTTCTTGGGTCCCTGACCCAGACATCCCCCTCCAGATTATACCTACAAAGTGGTGAGCAGATGAAATGAGGCAGGGATGGGCAGAGGAGGGAACAGCACGAGAGGGTCCCCCAACACAAACACAGGCTCACACACGTGTACACACTCCCCTCACCCCGGACACAGATGCCCATAAGACAGACACCTACCACATGACTTATGTACACATACACACACATAGACTCACATGTTCACCCCCACCCCCCCACCCAGACACACACACACACACACACTTTCCTCTGTTGGCCGTTAAATCCACTGTCCCCAAGCCCTAGGGCTATATGAAGCTTGAGGCTGGGGTTGGGGGCTGGAGCTGGGTCTAGCACCATTTCAGTGGATTCAGGGTGATGCCTTAAGGCTGGGCCTCTGGAGGTCATGTGGGGGGCCGTAAAGTGGTGATCATGGTCATTGCCTGGACCCCGTGTCTCCTGCTGTCACCACACAGAAGGAAAGCCCCTCTTTGATGGATGTGTTGTGTGTGTACATCTGCCCAACTCAAGTCTGGTTGTTTCTGAGAGATGGCACCAATAAAGATGTCTTTTCCTACCCTCCATTACACACACACACACACACACACACACGCACGTGCTCACACAGTGGGAGATGGTCCCAGGGCAATCCTGATTGTCTCTGAGCAGCAGCAGTGGGTGAAGGCGCCCTGCAGGCTGCCCCAGCTGGGCTTTCAGGTGTCCCGCTCGCTGAGCAGATGACCGGTGACACTTCCTCAGGCTTTGCCAAATGCACCCGTGAGACACTGTTTCTGCATTGTGACTTCTGTCTTTGTGACACCGCAGCCCAGGGGCAGCTGCTCCTGGGGTATCATTATCTAGGCCCCTCCCTGCCTCTTCTCACACTGAGTGCAGGTCAGCCTCTCCGAGCCTCCCGGCATTTGCCTTCCAACCTTCGTCCCTCAGACCCTGACCACAGCCTCCTCCCACCCCTCTGGGTTCCTTCTGTCAGATGGCCCAGGCCACTCCAGCTGGGACCTGAGGGGAGGCCTCACCCTCCTCAGGGTTCCTGGATGCATGTGGACCCAGGCAGGCAAGACGCAGCCTCAACTCCTTGTTCCACCTTGCTAAGTTTCCAGAGCCCATGATGGAGGCAGAAAGAGAGATGGAGCAGCTCACACCAGTGTGAGCCTGGCTGGGATCCAGCAGCATGTCCGCTTTGGGATCCCCAGCATGTCCCTCTTGGGGACTAGCAGCATCTCCTCCTCAGGGTCTGGCAGCATCTCTCCTAGCAAGTGGGGATGGATTGAGAGCAATCTCCTGGGAGAGATCCACAGAGAAACCCGCAGAAGATTCAGACGGGTGTGCAGCAGGCTCCTGGCAGACACGGGGTGACAGAGAGATGAGACACAAAAGCAGGCAGACAGACAGACCCCCAGAAACAGTCAGGGAGCACTTCCCATTACAAAAAGACTCCCAAAGTGCCACAGTTACGCCCACATTTAAAACTCTACACACACTTTCCCCGAGACTTCTCAGAACCACCCTGGCTTTTGACCAGTTCAGAACCATTTTTGTGTGTGAAAATGTATGTTTTTGGAGACGTTTCCTCCACAGCTTCTCCTCCCCCTCCCCCAGAGCTGGTTCACTGGAGGTGGGGGAGGGGGTGAATCCTGATTGCTTTGAGCTGATTTTGTCAGGTGAATGGAGGCAGGGATCAAGGCCAGGGTCAGGGGGTCTGCAGAGGACAGCTTTGGGCCAGCGCCCTGCTTACCTGCTTGAGAAAGCCAGGGATGACATCACCCCCCACCCGGAAATGCCACACACACCCACTACGACCCACATGCAGTGCCCCACTGACCCCAGTGACAGCCCCAAATGGCAGCTTGCCCAGAGAGCTGGTCACTACTCTGGCAGTTCTCAGAGGGCACCCCAAAAAATGGGCTGACAAGAAGGAACCCCAATGGGCTCCCAGGGGGACAGGTCTATCTTCTTTTGGGATGAATGGGCTGGTACCTGGTTGACCAAGCCCTGGCCTCAGGGGCCTGAGTGCAAGGTGTGCCACTGGCCCCGAATGGGAGCCACCAGGTCCTCTGCTCCTGTCACAGAGGCCACTCCTGCCTGGGCTTCCCTGCAAAGCCTGCAGTCACCTGGTTCAGGCCGTCCTGGGGAGGGAGGGAGGGTTCCAGACAGTACCCGGCAGGGCCCCCGTGTTCCCACACCAACACACAGAGTGCAGACACTGCTGCTCTGGAAACCATGTGCTTTATTTGGAACCTCATTCCGAGGGAACCTTCCCCCTGGGTCATAGAAAAGCTGCAAACCGTGTGGTTTGGTACAAGGCAATGGCTAAGGGACGGCAGGAAATCCCTCACCGCTGGGGCCCACGTCCTCTGGGCCGCAGACTTCCCTGGTCATTGTGACTCTTGGCTGAGCTGGGTGTGGGCAGCTGGGACTCCTGGGGTCCAGCCCCCCCCGCCAAGCATCTTTCTCAGTGGAGGAGTGAGGAAGTGGGTATGAGACAAGGGCCAGGGTCCCCATCCAAGGCTTGGACCTCTGTCCCCCACCAAGGGCCGGCAGTGGAGTGGCCAGCAGCCACGGTTCCTCATGCCCTCAAAGACCTGTTGCTCTGGGTACATCTCAGCTCAGGGCTGAGAATCATGGAAAGTGGGATGCCCCCGGACACGTGAGTGGCCCCGCCCCTCAGTACAGGTCTGCGAAGGGCTTGGAGTAGTTGAACATCAGGTAGTCCATGTAGTAGAAGTCGTAAGTGCGCTGCCGCTGCAGGGCCGAGAGCTGGGCGAAGTACTGGTGGGTGATGCGCGCCGTCGTGCGCGCCTCCTGCGAGTGCCGGTCCTTGAACCGCGGGAAGGTCAGGTTCCGCGGCGCCTGGATGAGGCTCAGGAAGAAGTTGGCGTCGTCCTCCATGCTCTCAAACTTGCCCACAAAGTCATAGTCGATGAGGCAGGGGCTGCAGAGCCGGCTGACGTGGTCCCAGTGGATGTCCATGCCCACGGGCCGGTGCACGTCCAGCAGGTACTGGACGAACTCGGGGAACCGCACGCCGGAGCCCGTCCGCAGAGCCTCCCGAGAGGCGTTGGCCCGGTACCGGGCCAGGATGGCCTTGCCAAAGACGGGGTGATAGTAGCTATTGGGGTGCTCGAACTTGTCGCGGAAGGCAGAGACCAGCCTCTCGAAGGGCTCGCGGACAAAGAGCATCTTGGTGTAGGTGCTGAGGCGGTGAAGGATGCCCTGGCGGTCGAAGGTGTCCAGCCGCTTAAGGGCGCTGCCATAGTGGACGGTATTGTGCTGGATGTCCGCGGTGGATGAGGCCAGCCCTGCCAGCACCATGAGCACCCGCTTCCAGTTAGAGCAGCCTGCCTTGGGCACCTCGCAGTACAGCACGCGGTGGCGGTCCTCCACGAAGATGCGGGACACGTGGCGTGGCGTGACGGCCCTGCGGCTGCTGCTCCCCCGGTACTTGGCACACGCCTCCCGCATCACCCGCTTGCGCTCCTCCTGGCTCTGATGCAGGCTGACCCACTGGCCGTCCAGGGCCCGGGGCGCTGGACGGACAAAGGTACCAGCCGAGCTGTTGGCCGGGATAGCAGCCGCAGCCGGCATTTTCTTGATAAGCAGCCGCCGGCGGCGCTGCCGGGGTCTCAGATGGACCCCCATGTTTAGGTGGCCTTGAGGCTGGGCAGGCTGCAGGTTGAGGCCCCTTGGGGCCCGGCTGGGCAAGTCTCGGGTGACGCTCTCTGTGGGTGCCTTAAAGTCACCATCTTGGGGACTGCCTGGTGGGAGGTCCTAGGGCAAGGAGAGAAATGGTTACCAGGGTGGACAGGACAGCTGCGCACTGAGGGTCTTACAGGCCAGACCCTCACCCTGGCCAGAGTCCCTGAACCCTTCTGTGGCCTGAGTTTTACTGGGTGAAGGAGAGAGAGAGACAGGCGGGCCCTGCAGGATGTGACCCTTCTGGTCTGAGCTGGAAGTCCAGCCCCTGCAGGCCCCTCTCCCCTCAGCTGAGCATGGTCTGAGGTGCAGGTGTCCTCTCGACCACAAGATGGCGCAGGCCTCCCAGGAACCTCTGTCTGGCAAGCAGGGGTGAGGAGGGGCCGGGGAGCTGGTGGCCGGAAGGAGGCTGGCTCAGATTTATTGTGCCCATTAGCATGGTCCAAAGCCGCCAGCCAACAGGAAAGGGAAATTCATGGGTCCAGTGCCCCGGGCTTTGTTCCCAAGGCTCCTGGGAAGGACTGGTCACATTTTTCTTTCCAAGAATGGATTTAATGTGAGCTCCAAATTTTCTTCCTTGCCCTCCCCAACCTTCCCCAGGCTGCCGGTGCTGAGATTTATCTGACTCCCAGAACTCACGTTGTGGGGCTGCTGAGGCCTGACGTTGAACTTTATTCCTGAAAAGCAACAGAGAGGACAGTGTTAGCAGTGGAAGTGTTTACGGGCTCTTGACTGTGGGTGCCCGATCCGGAGGGCACTTGGGGTGGGCTCTGTGAAAAGGCAGTTCAGGGGAGCAGGGAGGAGGAGCATGGCTCACTGGGAGTGCCCCTCTGCTCCCTTACCCACAGGGAATGTGGGGGTGCAGCAAAGATGTGGTCCCACCGGCTCCCAGCTGATGCTCCCTTCTCTATGTCTCACCTTCTGAGGTAACCTAAGTCTTGAAAGGCACCCTGCTCAGGTGTGCCCATACACCTGCCCAGTGGAGCAGCCAGGAACCTCACAGCCCACTCCCCACCTCACGCTGTCATTAAGTCACAAGAGAAAGCATCCTCCAGAAAGCTCTGTCCATCCTCTCTCTATGCCCTGTCGGCCCTGCCCTGGCTCTACTCAATGTGGACTTTCTGCACTTGGAATACCACACCCGCACACCCACACCTTTGCACACACCAGGCCTGGGAGTGGAACATACTCCTTCCCCTCAGACTGAGGCCTCCCCACTTGCTATAGGAAGTTCCCTAATCTAGCCACTCACTTTGCAGTGTTGGCCTTCTCAGCTGGCCCTGGGGCTTTGGGTGTGAGCTGACCACATCCCGCTCATCCAAAGGGATGAGCAGAGCCCAGGCACAGAGTGATTGTCCAACAGGCACTCATGGTGACTGGGGTAAGGTGGAGAGAAATCAGTGCCCCTCTGGCCACACTCCAGAATGTCTGCTCTGCCCATTAAGGAGGCCCTTTGCCTAGGCTGGGGCCAGGGTCACCCAGGGTAACAAGCAGTGGGGAGGTGAACCTTTGGCCAGAGACGATTCTGCTTCATACTTGGTTTGGTCTGTTTCGGGGGAAGGTCCTAGGATGACAAGAGGATTTCCTTTGGGGGAAACTAAGAGTCTGGGCCTCCTTCCTCTGTCTGTGCTTGGCCGTGGAGGCATCCAGGACTCTTCCTGCTCCTGTGCCCTGAAAGTGGATGCTTCTGCTCTGAGGCTTTGCCAAAAGCCAAGGTCACGATCAGAACCAGCTACCCCTTAAGCAAGCGGAGAGCTAGAACTTCCAGCTGGCATGATGGGGCACTATGTCTGACTACACCTGATGGAGTTCTGGATGCTGCCTGGGGATGGGGGGTGTTCTGGAGGCCCAGTGCTTCCCACACTGTCTCTGTGTACTCGGCAGAGGTCCAGTGGCTGGAGCCCAGCTGGCAAGGGGCCATCCAAGTCCTCTGTCCCTGATCCAGGGACTCTGCCAATTTCTCCGTGAGGTCCAGTTTTACAGGTTCAGCCACTGTTATGACCCTGGCCCCATACTGATCTGCCTCAGGATGTGGCCACACATCTCCTTCATTCATCAGCAAGTGAGGAGGTGGGGACGCAAGGTCACCCCAGGGCTGAAAAGCCTAAATTCCCAGAGCCTGCTGGGACCTTCCTCAAGTCCCCAAAGAGGCGGAAACGAAGGCAGAATTGGGCACCTTGCATCTTTCTTCTGCTGCAACACTGCTCTTTTATCCCTTTGGGCTGGGAAGAGGGGTGTGCCTTTCCGTGGGCAAAGGGCGGAGTGTCCACATTTTGCTGGGCATTCCCAAGCTTATGTGCATGTGTTTGCATGTGAGGGAGTCTGAGACAGGCCTTCCAGACTCTCCCACGGAGGCCGAGGGGAAGCTCCACATAGAACTGGCTGCACCCCTCAGGGTACGGGGTGTGAGCAGTGGGTGCCTGACCTTGAGATCAGAGCCTTCTAGAATTAAGCCCTTCACCAGGGTCCCCCTCTCAGCCTAGAGCCCACTTCCCTCCTGCTGGCCGCCCTCACGCCTCCCGCCCCCGTTCCTCCTGGTCCACTTCACCGCAGCTGTCCCCAGCATGAGCTTTCTGTGCTCATTTCTTTCTGGCACGTGCGGGTTTTCTGTGCAGCCAATGATCACAGATCCCTTCTCCAGAAGGGACTTTCTGCACACTCAGTTTTCCTCCACACTGCCAGGTTCCCTTAATTATTTTCTTCTGGTGACGGCAGCTGGCTCTGCTAAATCACCTCGCCTCCTCCGAGTCTCAGATATGGGATTTACTCTGCTTGTCAATCCTGTCAACTTGTCAAGGTGCAATGGCACTTATTTATATTCCTTTTCTGGAGCAAATGAGTCGTGCCAGACTTGGCCAAGACTGGGACTGAGGAGCCACTTACAAAAGGCATCCTGCCAGCTGGCAGAATTGGATGAGGATGTGCTTATCAAGGTTGCAGCCTCTACAGCTGTGACTGCCCACCTGCACTGTCCCCACAGCCTGGAGGGGAGTGGGCTGTGGGGTCTGTCCCATTTTATCTGTGCAGACTGGACAGGAGGGCACTGAGCCCGGGAGTTTCCAAGGTTGCCTGACTTGAAGGCTGGCTGGGCTGGAACCTGGGCACAACCTGGAGAGAGTGTCCCTGCTGGACAGAACCCAGGGCCGGGTCAGTCTCCTGACCTCTTGGCCACTTTTGCCCAACAAAGCCAACCTGGCTGCAGTTACCCCCTTTGAAAAGAAACGTTGTCTTGTGGAAAACCCAAAAACAGATCTTATGTGGAGCCCGAGTTCACCACAAGCTGTGTGTTCCTGACCCTTAAACTTATGGCGGCAGCTCATTGGGCAAAGACTGACCCTATCCCACATGCCACTTTGGAATAAAGACAGAAACTTAACGAAAGAAATGTCATGGGCTCTCGCCCTTTCCGGGCCCAGTGTCCCTACTTTTCCCGTGGAAGGAGCTGCTTTTCCATGCACTGCTTGGATAAAGGCGGAAGCAAAGACCAGCCCCAGCTCTGAGCAAGCGAAGGCCAAAAGCCTTGGGCGTCATGAGACAGAGTCTGCGCATCCCCCTGCAGACTGCACTTCAGGACGCTGAACAGCTCCATGGAGAGCCCAGGGAAGGGCAGCTAAGGGCCCTGCCTCTGCGGCACCCAGGAGGAAGGTACTGCCACCAGGAGGCACCGAAACCCGTGCCATGGAGACTGGCGGGACGGGGGCGGGGAAGTCTTGGCCTCAATATTGGCCCCTCTCAAGCCCCCAAATAAAAGTATAACCTAGAATAAAATCAGTGGGCTTGCTGAGGAACACAAGCCACAATCCCCAGCCTCCTCTTCCATCCAATGTCACCAACGCTGCCACACGCCTCCCATCTCCCCCACCCCCACCCCAAGACAGGGGTATCCAAGGTCAGTCAAGGTCAGTAGACGCTCCACTTTCAGTGTCTGAGTTACCTGTCCTCTCCTTTCAGCATCATATTAACAATCTGTAAGGGAGCTCCATCCCCCTGCACGGTAGGAAATAAACAACCACATTCTCCTTCTGGGCAGATGACATTCGTAGAGCGGTTGAAACACATGCAATACGATAAGAGTGAGAATAAACAGGGCGTGAGTTATGGGGACTGCCAAATGTGTTCCACGCTGTGAACTCTTCATTGGCTGAAGATTTCCTTCTGAGCGTTTGGCTGAAAAGCTTCCTGGTTACCCGCCAAAGGGAGGCAAAGGCCGACAAGGGTGTGCGAGGCCAGTTTCTTATATCAGGCCGTGCAGCCTGGGGCTGGGGCAGAGCTGGGGAGGGGGCCTCACTGGCACATGGGCTGTCTGAGTCACAGAGGGGAGAGCTGCTGGGTTCAACTCAAAAGCCCCAATCCCTGATGCCCAGGACCCACTGGGGTGGGGGCTAAGGACTAGCCTTTTGGCCAGGCTGTGTAGAAAGGCAACACTGACATGGATCAAAACAGGACCCCAGTGCCTAGAAAGGGTTGGAAGAGCCTCATGAGCCCCTGACCCCCCAGCACCAGGTTGATCACGTTGAGAATGACTGCCACTCTGGCTGTTCAAATAGCAGCCCCAGGCCCTCACAGGCAGTGGGGAGAGGGTCCTGTCACTTTGAACACTGTGGCCTGGGGCACGGTAGGGCTGTCCTGAAGGAGGCAGACCCACAAAGAGGGGCAGAGATGCAACAGAACTGAAGGGGCCAGGAGAGGCCATGGGCATGGATGTAAGTCTAAAGTCCCTGCCCTGGGTGGAGTTTCAGACTCGTGGTCCTTGGATCCCGGAGTGTCCTGCACTGAGCTGAATTGCCTTGGCTCCTTTTCTGTGTCCTGGACCTTCTAGTAGCTGAGCCCGCATGGCCACACCCATCTGTGCCATCCACCCGCATGTCCACTTATGCTGCCCATCAGGCCAGGAAACTGCCAGGGGTTTCAGGCTGGCCCGCACCAGGGGAGACCCTGATGGCAAGGCCTCCACTGTGTCTGAGTCCAGGCATCAGTCCCACCTGATTCCCTGGCAGTCACAGCTGGTCAGACGAACGCTGCTGCCCTGCCCTGTGTTTCCACATCCCAACTAGAAAGAAGCAGCTGCTGCCCCTAATGCGTGTGCTGTGGGAAGGCATCCATGCCATGGGGCAGCCCCACACGGTGGCCAGTGTACGGGACTTGCACAGCGGCGATGGGCCACAGGTGCGAAGCAGGGATGCTGGCAGGAGAAAACACGCCAGGGTGGGTGTGCTGCCCACTGGTGAGGGGAGAAAGCCCTGCAGGGGCTGCCAGGCCCCACTCCACAGGAAGTATGGAAGCTTTCTGAATGAGGGGCTGCATTAGTCAGGGGCCTCCAGAGAGACAACCCATGGCATATATATATGGGGGGGGGCGGATTTATTTTAAGGAACTGGCTCATGCGATGGTGGGGGCTGGCAAGTCCAAAATCTGCAGGGCAGCCCAGCAGACTGGAGACCCAGGGAATAGCTGATGCTGCAGCTTGAGTCTGAGGGCGGTCTGGAGGCAGTGGTCCTTCCTCCTTGGGGGGCTTAAGTCTTTTCTCCTAAGGCCTTCAACTGATTTGATGAGGCCCACTCACATGATGGAGGGTAATCCGCTTTACTCAGTCTACTGATTTAAATGTTAGTCACATCTAAAACACATCTTCACAGTAACATCTACACTGGCATTTGACCAAACATCTGGGCACCACAGCCTAGTCAAGTTGACACATAAAATTAACCATCATGGGGGTGTATGAGTTTCCTGTGGCTGCTGTAACAACGTACAACAAAACTGGCTGGCTTGAAATGACAATTGATTCCCTGATAGTTCGGAGGCCAGATGTCTGAATAGAGGTGCCAGCAGGGCCGTGCTCCCTCCGAAACCCCTAGGGGAGGATCTTTCCTTGCTCTTCCAGCTTCTGGCAGCCCCAGATGCTCCTTGGCTTGTGGCAATTTAAGTCCAATCTCTGCTTCCATCTTCACGTGGCTGTCCTGTGTGTCTGTCTCTTCTCTTCTTAGAAGGACGGCAGTCATTCTGGATTAGGGCCCACCCCGATGGCCTCATCTTAACTTGATTACGCCTGCGAAGACCCTATAAGGTCACAGTCACAGGAACTAGGGTTGGAGACTTCACCATATTTTTGGGTGAGGGGACACAATTCAACTCTCAACAGGGGTGATGTGACTTTAGGGGACTTTAAGAGCACTCTGAAGGCAAGGCAGGGCAGCCTAGAGGAGGGGAGAAAACACTTTCCCTATTGGGTTGGGTCATCCAGCGGGGAGTGAGGGCCTGTGGCAGTTCTCCATGTTCTTGGGGCAGAGACCGTGTCATGTTCGTCTGTGTCAGACAGAGTTTACACAATGCCTGGCACACAGCAGGAGCTCAATAAATGCTTGTGGAAAAGCTGAAGCTGCCTGCACTGAGAGCTGGCCCTGG
Organism: Equus caballus; assembly: GCF_041296265.1. Classification (NCBI taxonomy): domain Eukaryota; kingdom Metazoa; phylum Chordata; class Mammalia; order Perissodactyla; family Equidae; genus Equus; species Equus caballus. Next base: position 4,823,670 of record NC_091693.1, on the reverse strand, counting down.
AGTGGAGGATGGGTGTTGGGCTTCTCCCCACAAAAGCAAGGCCCAGGGTTCTGGCTGGAGACCACCACCCCCGGGCAGGGGCTTCTCCAGCTCAGCCTGGCACCCTGGGAAGGGTCTGTGTGTCTGGGCGGCCGAGGAGCTGGATGCAGACAGGAGCTGCCCTGGCTGAGAGTCTGCCCACCCTTCCCCGGCTGTGGGGTCTGTGTCGTCAGAGCCACGACACACCCAGCTGGCTGCCTCCCATTGCCACCTTCAGGCGCCAGGCCAGCGCCTGCTCCTGGGCCTCATGGTGGCCACACCTCCTCTGGCTCTTCTGCCACAGCTCAGGCTCTGCCCCTGGAGGGGCACCCTCCATTAGCCTCTGACCACCTCCCTATGAGCTGCTCCCTTCACCGGGGCAGACTGTTAATTTATGCAGATTAGATGGAAAACTGAAGTTTAAACACACTCAGCAATTAGAGGGCAGCCTGGACTCAGGGCCTCAGTGCACAGCTGCGCCCACCTCTGCCGCCCCCGGGGCCAAGGGCAGGGAAATGGGGTGCCAGGCAGCCGGGCTACCCCGGACAAAGGTGCCGGCTGCTCCTGGAAGCCAAAGGTGGCTCTGCGGTCAGAGTGTGGACCTCAGGGAGAGGCGGGAGTCAGGTCAGACATGCTCCTGGGCAGGGCGGTGGGGGCCCACAGGGCCCTCTCCTCATCCTCAGCCTCTGTGGCTGGGCTTCCTAACGTTGCTTGGAGACAACCAAATTCATAGTGGGGTCACACAATGACCCCCGACCTTTAGCCCAGACCAGAGCAAGGGCTTTCTCTCCCTTCACCTGGAGATGCTACTGTGAGGCATAGCTTTTCAAGGGGTCAGTATATTTAAAAAGGAGAAAAAAAGAGAGCATGAGAGCACTGCTGTGTGACCTTGGACAAATCCCTTGACCTCACTGAACCTTAGTTTCCTCATCTATAAAATGGGATAAAAATACTCATCTTGCAGGTTCAATAATGTGCAAATGAAACCATGCACAGTGCTGGGCAGAGAGAGAGCCCTCGGATGGAAGCTACCAGTTCCTGGTGTTCCCATCACCTTGTTACCTTCGTAGCAGCTGAGTTTCCCTGAGCCTGGCTCCCACACCAGCGCAGGGACTCTGGGACCTGTCCACAGGGGAGGAGAGCAGGAATCTTCCTGTCTCGGGCTGATGGGCACCCGACGGCTCTGACAGCTACTTGTTTTGTTTAGCGATTCCATTCCCTCGCCCCTGTGATTAGGATCCACGATTCAAGTGGGTGGTTCGCTGTCAGCTCAGCCTTGGCTGTGAATTCCCTTGGAGCTGTCAGAGGGGAGCATTGCAGCTGCCTGTCAGTCAGCCAGCCAGCCGGTGAGCCGGTCTGTGAACCCAGCAGCTGTCCTGCCACTCCACACCCACCCGTCTGCCCATCACTTGGAGGGGATGTCCCTGGGCATCCCTCCAAGTGCCTGCCTGTCCATGGGGAGGGGTCCTCAACTCTTACTCTGTCAGAGCCTGGGGTGACTCCCACTGTGTCCAGGGAGTGTGTGTGACCCCAGCACACGTGTGCTGTGCACTGCACCCCGACGTGTGCATGTTGCATGGAACAGGACCTGGTATGTCTTATGCTATGTTACACCACACATGTTAAGGAAGGCATCACACCACTCTCTGTGCACGCACAGGCTTCCTGCTGTGTGCTGTGGTGCATGCTGGGTGGGGAGTGTGTATTCATGTCCGTGTATGGTTTCTGAGAGTACCCAGCACGTGGCTTAGAGCTGGTTATGCCTTTTCTTCCCTTCACATATTCTTCCAACACACTTGGGCCTGGAAGGCTAAGAAGCAGGAGCTAGTGAATGCTGCTGCAGATGAGCGAGAACTAAGTGTGTGACACTCGCCAGCAAAGCCACGGAGTCCCTGGCAGTGCCCGTCTCTGCCTCCCCTGCAGTACGTTGGCAGCAAGAAGACCAGGCAGCAGAACACAGTCTCACTGTCCAACACCATTTGAGCATCCGCTCCACGCTGACTGAGCACCGTATGTGCCAGGCAGTGTCTCTGGCACTGGTGACAGTGTCTTGGCCACAAATGGGACAGTTGCAGCCCCTGCCCTCATGGGTCTAGCAAGGAAGTGAAGCACTGAACAGCAATTCCATGTGATGGCAGCAACGGAGGATGCAGCAGGCAGCATGAGATGGGTGGTGTCAGCAAACCCAGGGCACCAGGTGAGGTCTCCCTGAGGTAGTGACAATTCACTGACACTTGAGCGTAATGAGGGTCCTGGCAAAGCTTGGTGGACTTGCACCAGGAGAGCAGGGCTCATGGGATGAAGGCATGTAGAGAATGAAGGGTGTCAAGAAATGGCAGGACGATGGAGCCTGGCAGGCACCAGCAAGCAAGGGGCCTTATGGTCCTGGCGAAGGCACTAGATCTTATCTCCTAAGGCTCAAGGGGAGCCGAGGAGGACTTCAAGATGGGAGTTATTTTGAATTTAAGGACCATTCTGAGATGAAGACAGAAGCAGAGGCTGGTCAGCGGGCGCTACCATTGTCCAGGCTGGGGATCTCCAAGGCCTGGCCCACGGGATGATGGCAGAAAGTGGAGGAAGACATGAAGAAGGACTAACCAGCAGGGTGGTGTGCTGGTAAATGTTTAACAGCTGGCTCCCTGGCCAGGCGGTGGGGGTGGGGCCTAATCTGCAGTGTTTGCTGATTTCTGTGGTGTAAATACTCCCACCACGGCAGAGTTCAGGCTGCTGATGTGAACGTGCTGTCGGGCTCTTGGGGGCGGGTACAAGCTAGCTCGCTCCTGCCGGCCGCTGCATCAGTAGCTCCTGCAGACTGACCGGCAGCAGAAGAGGAAGGCTCGGGTTTCCGGCTTGAGCAGCGGGTGGACGCTGGTCCAGTTCCTGCGAAACGTGGCAGATCCCTGTTGAGTTTGAGATGTCTATGGGCCTCCCAAGTGTAGACGTCCAGAGGGCAGATGGAAGAGGGGAAGCAGGGGACGAGCCAAGGTGGACACACGTGTGCAGGAGCACGTCCCAAAGTGGCTCTCCGGGCCCAGTGAGGGGGTAGGACCAGCAATTCTCAGAGCAGAGGTAGCAGGGCTGAGGCAGCCCGTTACCTGAAGGCCCGGCAGCAGGCTCGGCCTGAGTCCTGCCTTTGTCCAGAGCCCACGGGGCCACAGCTCGGTCTCTGAGTGGCCGTGGCCAGGTCACATGGGACAGACATGATGACCACCCCGCCCGTTTGGCTGTTAGGGTACCTGGTGACTCTCTCCAGCCAGTTCTGCAGGAAGGGGCCTAGTTTGGCTTAAATATTGATGAATTCCCACTGGGGGTTACCAGGGAATAAGAATGAGTGAGTCGGCTGAGGTGGCCCCGCCGAGGGGCTGCCTATTTGCAGGAAAAGTGCCAACACCACCGACTGGCCCGGTCCCGCGACAGGCTCTTCTTCACTGGAACCCAGTCATGCCATCAGAGACCGCCAGCGGGGCAGCCTCATTACCGCGGTGGCGCAGCCACAAGATAATGATCGGTCCAGCTCTCGCCGCCTTCAGGATGTGTCGTTCCGGCTGCGGCATCAATTACTGAGCTGGCCTGTGGCTGTCAGACCCGTCACAGCTGTTGCCTGCGACACTCTGAAGAGCCACAAAAGTAAATCCGCCCAAGCTGATGCCGCCTTGAGGCTGGCGCCCCCCAACTCGCTGCAGGGCCACTCTGTCCTGAGGGACATACTCCAGGCTCTCGGGGTGGGGGGTGAGTCAGGCTCCAGCCAGTGAGACTGCAGAGGGCTGCCCAGGGGCTCAGGGGTGGATGCGCTGGTCCTCAGAAGAGCGCCCCAGACGGCCAGGAACCGGTGCTCCCTGCTGTCCACTGATGGTACCCAGAGGGGCTCCCCGAGCTCAGCAGGCCCTACTTCCCGGCCCTGACTCAATCACCATGGATGGGCAGCTGCGGCTCCGGGCCCTTCCTGTCTCCAGCATCTCCTCCAGCACCACAGGGACCACCAAGAAGCACCTGCATTTCAGGGGTCCTTCTGTGTGGCTCCAGAGCAGAACAGAGCCTCTGGTGACTCGCAGATTGTGGAGCAAGGCTGGAGTTGCCTGGAGCATCAGGCGGCCTGGTAGTCAATGCAGCTGTTCTCTGCACGGGTCTGGATAGCTGCAGTCCACCTCTGGGAGGAGGGGTGACTCTCCCAAGGCAGGGCCGTGGACCTGCAGTCGGGTCCAGCCAAAGACTGGGCCACTGGCAGCTCAGGAAGCCCCTAGCGTGAGGATTTGGCTAGATCCTCTGAGGGGTAAGGCCCGGAGTAGAGACGTTAATCCTGGCCTTGGTGGTGCCTGGCTGTGGGGACACCACCTCCCTGGACATCTGGCCAAGACCCACTTCCTCTCCCTTCTGGATGGCCGGCCTGTGGCTCTGCCCAGCCCAACAGCCTGGGGTCCAGCCAGCAGTGGACCCCACTGGGCTGGCTGTGGGCTGACCATGGGGGAGCACATGACCAGGGGAGCACGGACATCCTACTGTCCCCACAAGGTGCTGGGGCTGGGCTCCACATCCACATCACACACTCACACAGACTCCCAGGCCCTGTGTGACCCAGCCCCCGGCTTATGAAAGGTAGGCAGTCCTGGGGCATCGATCGCATGGCTGAGATGGGGGGATGGGAGAGGAGCCCTGCCGGCTGCGCATTCAAAGGTCTTTCTGGAGTGCCCAGGGAATGGCCTGGAGAAGAGTAAGGCCTAAAGGAAGGGAAGAACTTATTAGAATTCCTATATCCTAACTAGGCGAGGAATGGCGGGGCCTGAACTCAGGCAGGCTGGAGGGCTTGGTGAGTCAGGGGTATGAGGGGTGAGGGTGAGACAAGTGTCTGGGAGCCCCTCCCCCAACATGCTGTCAGAGGGAGGTCCAAGGGGAGGAAGGAGCTGATGAGGAGAAGACATGACCCCAGGTTTGGCCATCTTGAACCGGAGACACAGACCTGAGTAGGGCCGGCTGGGAGAAGCTCTCAGCTGGAAACAGTGGGGAGTGTGGGTAAAAAGGTGTCCAGACAAACCACACCGCCCTGCCCTGTGACTTCCAGCAGCCTTGAAGCATGCAGCCAACACAGTGCCCCATGACGACACCCTCGTTAGCTCCGCGCAGGAATATGAAGTAGGACTAAACTGGAAATGTCACCCAGAATTCTCACGATTGTCACATGTACTTAGAATTTATCAAGTCTTTAAGGCCATCCCTTAGCTGAGACCCCCAGGCCCCTGCCCTCCCCAGCAGTTTGGGGATGTCTCCTTAACTACGAGAGGCACCACTGGCAGGGAACTCGATGTCGGTGTTTGCCTGGATGGGGTGGGGGCTGCTAGTTCCCAGAAGGCACGGTCTGAAGTTCCTTCAAGGCTCAGCAGGTCTGCACACCTGCAACAAAGCCCTGGATTTTAGACCTGCCGGCTTTGCAAAGAAAATATGGTCCCCGAGTAACGGCTGCGTAGGTAGCGGGGGTCACTGCGAAAGGAGAGCTGAAGAAGATGTTCTGAGCTCTTTCCTGCTTCCTTTGAAGTCCAACCAGCGGCTGCTCTCAGGATGATGAGAGCCCCTCACAGGCCCGGAGGAGGCCTTCCCGGCTGCGTGCATTTCCTGCAGAATTAAGACTCCCGTCTGGATTGCCAGGCACGTGTTTTGGGCATCTCTTTGCAGTTGTGAATGTGCTTTTCCACGAAACAAAGGCAGCCTGACTTGTGACTTGGCCTTCCGTGCCTGTATGCAGTGGAGACGAGGAGCGGCCCATGGAGGCGTGTATGGGGCCATCTTTTCTAGAATTAATGAGTCGCTGGCTGGGTGAGAGCTGCTCAGCCCACCGAGGCTCCTTCTGCAGGATTAAACGTCATTCCTTCTAATGACTTGATTTATGTCTGGAGGTTTACAGCTCTAAACAAAATATTGTGATGATGGCAATAAATCTCACCGGGGATGCTTACACTGGCGACTAGTGTGTTTTCTGTTTGTTAGGGAGGTGATTACAGAATGAGGGGCAGCTGTGTGACAGCACATGCGGGGCCGGGAGAGCACAGGACACACATGGTGTCTGGCGGTGGGGCACCAGGACAGGGCGTGTCAGGCTTTGAATGCCTGAGGCTTTTGTGAGAATTTGTGGCTGGAGATGCAGGGGTTTTGGAAGAGCCAGAAATCGCAGGAAGGCACCATCCTGGGCACTGAGGCCAGCGCATGAGTGATGGACGTCCTGAGAATGTCATTTCCAGCTTTCAGCTGCTGTCTACCCTGCGGCCTCCCCAGTTGAGGGCATGAGCCAGTTGAGGTCGGGGTCCAGGAATCCACATGGGCCTCCCGAGGGTTACACTTCCCACGGCGCTCAGGACAGCTTCTGGAATACAGTGTGGCCATTTCCCAGTCTGCAGCCCAGTCTTGGGTGGGGAGAGACCTGGATGGGCCAGGCTGGGATGGCTCCGCAGGGCTGAGCTCCTCGGAAGAATGAGGACAATCGGGCTGCAGACAGGTGCCCCTGGGCGGGCATCTCCCACTCAGTGATCAGCCGAGAGTGATCTCTCCACCGAGACCTCGCCCGGCAGAGAGGAGCTCAGAGGAACTGAAGTCAACCTCATGGTTCGCCTCCACAACGGAGTTAGAACCATCAACCCTGCCTCCCCAGCTCCCGCCCTCGGCTGAAGTCTTCTGTCAGAGCTGCTGCCACTCCTGCCCCCAACATCTGGGACTGGCTGTCCCCATGAGGCAGGGCAGAGGCTGGAGATGGCATGCAGGTGGGCGGACACTCAAGGGGCTGCACAGAGCCACCTGGACTGTTCCCACCAACCCAGCTAAAGCTCTGTTCTGGCCAGAAGTCTGTGACAGCATGAGCGTCCTCATGGGGAATATTAATCCTGTCCCTGGCACCCATACCCAGGGACAGCAGAGGGGACGAGGCAGGATGGAGGTCACACTTCTACTCATCCCAGGGGAACAGAGCCACTCTGCTGGCACATCTGCTCTCCTTCGGAGGCAGAGGTGCGTTCTCGGAAGAGCCTCACGGCCTAAGAGGCCATGATACGAGGTGACTCAGGGATGCCAGACACTTGGCAAAGTGGTCCATTGCCAGGTACGTGTCCCCAGCCCTTGTTCATGGCGCATTTAACTGGAAGGTGCGGGTAGGGGAATCCGTGTATGGAGGGGCTCACGTGTTGCGCAAGGGATGTCTTCCACATCAGGTGTGATGGAGTACAGGTGATAGGGAGATGGCATGTGTGTGGCACAGTGAGAGCAGCTGGGCTGGTGTATGGGTGGCAGCGGGTGGGTGGTGGGAAAGTAGCGGATGGGTGGTGGTGGATGGTTCGAGGTCCAGAGGAAAGGATTTGAGATGGAGGCCAGGCAAGGGCTGGGGCTGAGCAGGGCGCAGCTGGAGAGGAGACCTAAGGACGAGGAAGCCACACAGCCACAGGCAGGCCCCAGCCCAGCCCACTGGCCGCGGGTGCAGGCCCTGGTTGTGCCTTCCCTGGGGGCGAGAGGGACAGGGTGCTCAGGCTTTCCTGACTGTCTTTCCCTTTCCTGGAGGTGGCACAGGTGACAGCTCCAAATCAAAGGTAAGCCAGGGTCCCCAGTGACCCCCTTGAACCCTGACGTATGTCCCTGGCTGCTTCGACAGAGGCCACTTCCCTTTCTGCCAAACCCTGCAAGCAATCTCCAATATCAGAAGACAAAGCTTCTGTCTATCTTTGATTAAAAAAAGACAAAAAAAAAAAAAAAGGCTGTTTTGTAAAGTCTGGTAAATTTTGATAGTGAAAGCTTTAGAACATATAGTACTGAAACCTTTCTAGTTCCGGGCAGATAAGGAATAGTGGTAACGTATTTCAACTTCAGAAACAAGAAATAACCTTTTATCACCTAATTTAACAATGTTACTGGGAAAATATGTTAGGATAATGTAAAACGCTATTTGAATGATAAAATATGCTGTCTTGGATGGCAAGGATTTTAATTGCCACAATCAGAGTCCAAACACACTTCCATGCCAGCTCTGACAGACACTGCTAATGACACGGCATCAGGACCAAGGCACGGCGGCCAGGGTCAGCATCGACCGCTGCCGCCTCCCGGGGCTGCCCAAGCCGGACAGCTGCCCGGGCCCTGCCTCGCTAATCAGCGCTGTGCCTTGTGAAGTGCGAAGCGGTTCAGACAGTCATATTAATTGGCAACACATTAATATTAATCAGCTAATATATACTTCCCATGACAACAAGAGATAAAGGAATCTTATTACGTGGTGGATCAGGGAACACGGAACATCTAAGTGGATTTCCTTGGGAGAGACGGCATAAAGGAGACTAAGCCTCTTAGGCGTGTCATCTCGGCAGAGAAAGAAGCTGGGACACACACGGGGGCAAAGTCAGGAGCAGGAAGAGCCGGGGGAGTGAATTCCTCCCCAGGGGCAGGGGATGTTTCCCCCCCATGGTGAGCAGGTGGGTAGGACGGTGGTGGGTGTGAGCGGCCCCCACATCCCTTCCTCTCAGGGCTCAGGGAGCTGCTGCAGAACCTCCTCCGAAGCCAGGGGCAAGCAGCTGCGCAGAACAAGGAGAGGACAGGCTGACTCTGCCCCGACCCACAACGCTCCGGGCCCTGGAGGAGGGCAAAGGTGCGTCTATGATTCATTCATTTGGGATGTGGTGGGTGCCAGGCTCTGTGCTGAGGACACAGTGGATAAAGAAATGTTTCTGGCTCTCATGATGGCAATGAGTCTCAGAGAGGTTGTGTGTCTTGCCCTCAACCACGTTGCCGGCCTAGTGGATGGGCAGAGCTAGACCCAGGCCGGTCCTTTCTGACTCTGTGCCCTCATTCTAACCATTATGCACACTGCCTGTGGGTGCCTGGGGACAGCCGGCTGGCCAGGCAGGGGCTCACAGCAGGTCTCACACAGCCATCACACCAGTGTCACAAGGTCAGAGTGGACACCAGGGTCTCGGCCTCGGGCTGCCCATGCTGGGGTTCCTGGGGAGGCCAGCCTGTCAGGTGACAGCACTGGGTGGGGGGCGGGGTGCGGAGGCAGAGTTCTCTCCACAGAGGACTACCTTCCTGCGTGCTCGCTGGCAGACAGCCTCCACGGGCAGAGGCACATCTGAGCACAATTAACATTTTAAGCACTAATTATTTTACTTGGGTGTCTAAGTCTGAGGATCCTTCAATTTCAGTTTAATTGGAGAAAAATGGTCATGAGTTATTGAACAGTGGGAGGGCGGCTCCACGCTTCCCTGACACCAGCCCAGCCGGGAATCATCCAAACATATGGGTCTCCAGTGCAGCAGCGGGCAGCCTGGCAGGTGAGGGTGCGGTGGGCGGGCCTCGGGCACCGGGCCCCACTGTCCCTGACATCTGCTGGGAAGGCTTTGGGGCCAAGTTAATTACTTGCCTTTTTATCTTTTCCATTTTGTTCCATTTTCTGCAAGAGCATCTGTTGCAAGAAAACCCAGTGCAAGAGGAAATGGGATTCATTATGAAAAGGAGAGCTCATAATGTCCCCTTCACTCCCCCTTGTCCTTGATCATAATCTGAGCTGGTAACAAAAGCCTCAGGCCCTCCCTGGCTCAGTGGGGAGCCCTAGGGGGCTGGCGGGGGTGCATTTGCTTGCTGCTGAGGGACACAGGTGCCATCCTCAATGGGAGGCTCAGGCTGAGGGCCTCGGGTCGGTGCCCATGGCTGCCTCTCCCCTCTTCTGGGTGGGCGCTGGTGTCCAGGGTCTCATGGGAGAACCATGAGGCTTTGGTGTCCAGACTTGTGGAAAACCTAAAACAATGTTTTATTTTGTTTTGCCTGTTTGTTTTCTTTGATCCGCTGGTCCCCTCCGACCCCTGACAGGGAGATTGAGAAGGCGAGCCTGCAGGAGCAGCCTGCTGGTGGAGCAGGGAGTGGCTTTCTCTCCCAGTAGCCTCTGTGGACCAGATGGCCTGGCCCAAGGCTGCGGGGTGGCATGGAGAGAGGGGTGGCCGAGGACACAGAGAGGCACTAACTCTGTGGCCTCTCTCTCCAGCCCTTTCTGGTGGCTTCTCCTCAGGCCCAGGCTCTGGGGTCCTGGGGGTAGCCCCAGAGAGGAATAGGCAAGACACTCTGAGGAGAAAGGGTCTATCCCCATGCACGGACTTGCTGGGAATCAGACACCCCTGGCGAGGGCAGCTGGTTTCGTATGCCGCTGAAAAACGGAACTCAGCTGTGACCCTCCCTGGTCGCGCGCCAGGCCCCTGCCCGAGAACACACCCGCCCAGCCCTCACTGACCCCACTCACTGACCCCGTCAGGGTCTAAGTGACTCCATGCTGTCACCACCCGCCTCAGGCCACCCTCCTCAGCCTCCACTGCTCTCAGATTCTAGACGTCCTTGGTGGAGGGTCCCTACTTCTCCGGCAGAGCATCCTAATGCAGGGTACAGATCCATCCAGGTCTGACCCCTCTGGCCTGTCTCTGGGTGCTATGGCCCCTCAATCATGTCAGCCTCCTGGGACCACCCCCAGCCCAGGCTCCAGGCTTCACAGAGGCCCTCGGGCCCTGCAGGACTCACACCATGCAGCCTGTACACAGATGAGGGGCAAGAACCACCCAGAGATCCAGAGCTCCTACCAGGAGCCCCTTGCTTGATGCATGCAATGATCCCAGTCCTTTCATGAACCCGCACTCTGTGAGCCTGCTGCCACAGTGCCCATCCTCCATAAGAGCCTCCTGCCTCCCATCCCCAGGAATCTGATCCTGCCACAAAGGCTGGGTCTCCCATCTCAGCAGCCTGGGGCCTCAGGGAGGTACGCCCACCAGCACCCAGAGACCGCCCCCAGGGGCCACCCAGGCAAGAGCCCCACCTCGCCCCACTCTTGCACCAACCCCGCGCCTCGTCAGCAATGGTATTTATTGACTCCAGGTGCCCACAAGCTGTGAAGAGCCTCGAAGCACTGGACGCTGACAGCAGCCCACAAGGTCGGTACTATTTTGATCCACTTTGACACATAAAGAAACCGAGACGCCCACGTGTTAAGCCGCTCAAGGATCCACAGCTAGTAAGTGGCTGGGCCAGGACTAGAACTCGGGTGTCCGTGGCCTCCGGGTCTGCTCTCCTCTCCACCTACTGCTTTCTCACGGAGCTCAGGGACCTGCTGAGTGCAGCCCTGGGCTGCCCTCGCCTCCTTTCCCCAGTACTCAGCCCCCTGCACCCACAGGGCCTCTCGTGGGGTCAACTTGGGGTGGGGGACTCTCGCCAGCTGCAGCCTAGCCCTTATGCAAAACAGCTTCTGGAACTTCTCTGACGCTCTCAGGTGTCTGTGCACCTGTGGGACATGACCTTCCCAGCCTGACTTCTTTCTTAGACTCTCCTTGGCTCTCTGCCCTCAGGCCTGGCTGCCTTCACCTGAGCTGGGTCCCTCCTTTGCTGCATTGGCTTCCCGGTTAACGAAGGCGTGAGAGCCCCCACAGGGCTCATGACCAGCAGTGATTCAACTGCCTGCAGCCTCAGTGTCACCATCTCTATAACGGGAAATCAGTGACTTTGGCCCCAAAGACAAACGTGTCTCCTGGAGGAAAGGGCAATGTGAACAACCTGGCCTTCGGGCTTGGGGAAGGAGCATGCAGGACCCCCGCTGTGCTCAGACAGTAAGAGCCCTGGTGTCCAGGCCTGGGCCAGACCCTCTATCTCCCCCTCCCCAGCCGGGGTCCTAGGCTCAGCAGCAAGCAAAAGTGGAACCTCAGGGAGGGAAGGCTCTGGTGAAGGGAAACCTGAGGCTGCTGGTGGGGACAGTGCCACAGGCCACTCAGTGGCCCTGGTGCCAGACTGCAGGTCACACCGTGTGGCTGCAGGAGCACAGGCTTCGGGAGCAATCCATCCCGGCTCCACTTCTCACTGGCTGTGAGGCCTTGGGGATGATGACGGGGTTTGTGGAGAGGGCTATGCACTCACCCACATGAGGCCGGGAGCAGAACGCCTGGCCAGGAAGCACCTGGGCGTGTTTAGACTATGATTTCCAAGGTCCAAATGCTGAGTGCCAGACAGCAGATGGCCTGGCTGTAACAGCCCAACCAGGTCCAAAGAAGAACTATCTGGGGTGAGCCGGGGGCAGGCCTGGCCTCAGGCCCGAGGGCAGCCTTCTCCTTGGTCCTCGGGAGGGGCACTGGACAGGGCAGTTCCATCCACAGCTCCTCATTCACCTCCTCCTGCTGCCCACCCAGAGGGAAATGGCAATCTGCATCCACAGGACATGCTTCTCCTCCACTGTGTGGGGACCTGGAATTGGCCACCCCAAGATACGTCTCTTTGGCATGAGGATTATTTGGGGCTGGTTACTTTTAATAAAAGCAACTCTGAGGAGCAGAGTGTGCTTGCCCTTTGTTAGGAGACATTTACATTTGTAAGGAAATCTCCATCTGTAAAGTTGTCTCCCTCTCCACCAGGAGGAAGGGGGATCACCTTATCTCTAGAAACTCCTATCAATACAGAATGCAAGGACTTAAATCTGCATAATAATCTTATTCCTGTTTCTGGTAACCTCCTGTAACTGACTCCCCCCACCCCCAACATCCTCCTTTGTCTTTAGCTGGATATGATATTTAAGGTGGTGGCTTCAGCCATTTTGGTGAGTTGCTCAGCTTGCCTGAGCCTCTCCCATGTATACATGTTATAAAGCTTTGTTTAATTTTCTCCTGCTATTCTGTCTCATGTGAATTTAATTTGTTCTCCGGCCAGACGAACCCAGAGAGGGTAGAAGAAATGTCTTCTTCCCCTACAACCGAAACCCATCAGGAGTGTGAACTCTGTAGTTATGCCGAGTGGGGGAGGCGAGGGAGCCAAGAGCAGCCTTCAAGCCGTTCCCTCGGTCTCCACCAACAGCATGCCCGACATGTGTAAGTGAAACAAGTTCAATGCTTAAGAGGCTTCCTTAGAATTGTTTTTGTCATGAAACATTTCATTCATGCAAAGGAAAATATATAACGTATAATATATACAGTACAAGAGTAAGAACACAAACATCCAGGTATGCACACCCACTTTAAGAAATAGAGTCTGATCAATGTCACTGTCTGTGCCCCTCAGACATCCCCATCCCACCCCGGCCAGGGGAAAACGCTACCAGAATTCTGCCTATCCCCCTAAGCAATTTATCATTTGTTTTTGCAGGGCAGCTTGGAATTGGCCTCATTGGGAGTATTTACACCACAGACATTGGCAAATGCCACCAGCCAAGGCTTCGTTTGTTTGTCCCTTGTGCCCAAAGCACAGGTTTCCCAGCATGTGTCTGGTTGGAGGCCACCTCCAGGGGGAAGGCATCACCTTCCAGAAAAGGCCCCTGTCAGCTGAGGTCGCATCGTTGATGAAGGCTGCAGCTGTGGGCTGTCAGGAGGCCACACTCGCAGCGTGGGATGGGCACGCCCACCGAGAAAGCAGATCCAGGCGGGGCTCCCACAGCATCTACCACAATGAGTTACAGCCAGGCCAGACTCGAAGCGACCCCACAAATCTGTCCCCTCATTTTTTACTCCATGGCTCTCAGTATTTACAGGCCACTCCCTGGAGTCAAACACAGGCTTACCAGAGCTCTTCCCAACCTGAAATAATTTATGACTTGGCATTCAGGGAGGAAAAGCAATTTTCTCAAAATGTCTGATGTCATGATATATAGTCCGTTTGACATGCATGTGCCAAAACCAATTGCTCCGCAGGTCTGCCCCGCAATTACTATTATCCTGAATTAAGAAAAGAGAATTAATACTGTTTGGCAGGATGCTAACTCAAGTAGTATTCAAAGAAAATGCCTAGAGCATCTTCTGGAAAAATACATGCCTTGGAAGAAATTACAAAATGCACCAGTTATTTGGGCAGATCATTGTTTCCTGGGCTCTTTGGTTAAGTGATGCTGGAACGAAGTGAATTCTGGCCTTCTGGCTCCTGAGCCCTCCTCCTAGCTCCTCCTGGCTGCCTGACTGTGAGGGGGTCACACCCCCCGCCTGAACTCACTAAGGACAATGCTGCCTGTGGCCATGCATTCTAGGACAATAAACTCTAAGAACATGCTCACCCACGGGTAAATGGATAAACAAATGATGGCGTACCCATACAATGGAACGTTACTGTCCATAAAAAAGTAACAAACTACCAACATACACGACAACACGGAGGAAGCTTACAAACATTACGCTGAGCAAAATAAGCCACACTGTACATGCTGTAGGATCTCATTTAGGTAAAATTCTGTAACAGGCAAAACTAATTTCCAGCGATGGAATTAGATCAGTGGTTGACTAGGGGATGGAAGTGGAGGGGGTGCTGAGTGAGCAGGGGCATGAGGGAATCTTCTGGGGGGAGGGAAATTTGTCTGTCTCAATTGGGGTGATGGTATACATTTGTTAAAACTCACAATGCCTGTGTTTTCCTGTATATAAATTATACCTCAATTAAATTGATAAAAAATTGTGTGAACATATTTCAGAACTCTAAAGTGCTATGTTTAAAAAAATGCTATTTCAGTTTGCAGAGATCTTGCTTGCATCACAAAAATGACATGGCAATATCTGGAAGAAAAAGGCTTTTATAAAACTGAAAAAAAAAGTGAATTCAATAACATCAGCTACCGTCAATTTTCAATGACGCTTGAGTAAGCAAAGCAACTTGAAAAAACTGTGCCCCCGCCCAAAGCACTCCTTGTCACTGTGGGATGGAGGGGCCAGGTGCCTGGAGGCTGGAAGCCAGAGGGGAAGGCTGCAGGCAGGCTGGGATCAGATAAGATTGTGGGGATGACGGAGGGCCGTGGCTGCTATGGAAGCACAGCAATAGAATTTCCCTCCAGAGATCACTCTCGGCTGCAGAAAGTCACCTCACCCAAGGTCACATCTTCTTCCCAGGGGCTGCCTGCATCCAGCGACTGGCTGATGTGGAATGTAAAGGCTCAGGCCCCTGGCATCAATTCCAGACAATACTGCAGGGACATCCAAGCCACAGAGCCCCTAACTAAATTCCAGCCCGACTTCTCCTCCCACCCATTCTTGCTTCCTTCCCTTCCCCCCAAGAGGTTGATGCGAGAGAACTCCCCGCCCATACACTTCCTGCACTTCCTCAGAGTCTGCTTCCCAGGAATCTGACAGTTGGAGCCAGTGGTCTGAGAAAGCAGATTCTAAGATGAAATATTAGAGTTCAATCACCTGGTGACCAGCCAGCAACGAGGACCCCAAGACTGGTGCTGGTAGATGGAGCAGACAGCCTCTGGCAAGAGGCAGTAATACAAGTGTTAAAGTTTTCACTGATGGTGAACTAAGACGGCATGCCAGTGGAAGGAAATGTGCTTGTGTGTACAAAAACGCATCAGATGATTGAAAAATGTGGGGCAAATAGTCACTTGGGGACGATGGAATTGGTTGGCTATTGCCTCCTGGGCAGGTTATAAAGAGACTCTCGTTTTCCACAGCAGGAGGACCAGTCTCAGGACTTAATCATAAGAACAGCAGAGCTGCAGAGAAGGTTAATTCTCAGCCACGTCAGGCACCTGATTGGGATGAAATGTGACCCTGAGAAATGAGAAGGGGACATCTGGATTGATGATGTGAAGAGGAGAGACTATACCCTGAGAGAGGCAAAGGACCCAGAAAACAGGTACTGGCAGGAGCCTGTAGTAGATATAGAACTTAATTTGAGGGTGCTAGCTAAGAGAGCAGAACACAAAGATGGACAAGGGGGAGTAATTGATAGGCGAACATTCTCCTGGGATACAGGATTTAACAGCATGGCAAGGACCCCAGATGATGAGGCTAACATGCTGCTGGGATGGCTCTTAGAAACACAGAGAAAGCTATGGCCCACATGAACTGAAGCAGAAATGATAGAATTGCTGTGGTGGATAGTGGAAAAGAGATCAAAATGCTCACAAAAGTGATGATGCTGGAGTGATATATGAATTGCTGGAAAACCCACCATATGACTATTTTGTGGGAGGACCTAGAGGATACTCCCTTGTCTAAAGCAATAGAGAATTCTCTGAGGGGGCATCAGCATCAATGAGAAGCTCCGTGGTGGTTCTCCTCTGTAGGACAGGGCTGAATGTGGGGGATGCCATTACAGACCTGGACTCCTCAATGTCAGTGGGGGACGATAGGATCTGAAATATCAGAAGCCATGTGGCAGTGCTTAGCCACCTTAAATGAATCCAAATGAGCAGCATTGTCAGCGCACCAGCCAAGAGGAGCTGACCTGCAGAGATCTATGGAGATGGTTAATAAAAAATGGCATCTCTAAGGGCAAAAAAGATGAGCAGCCAACAAGGGTGTTGATCAATATATACAATAAAAAAAAATCAAGGATGGACGATCAGGAGATTGAGGGCAGCTGTCCCAATAAAAAGGGACAATCCCTTGGCCAGTTTTCAGATCCAGAACTCAATGACTGAAGGAAAGGTTGCATCCCCAAGAGGAGGAGCCCCATAACATGACGGCAAGTGTACACAGTAGTGTTTATCCCTCCCCAAAGTAACCTGTAGCCATTTGTTTGGATAAGTTTAAACTGTGTGGGGGGGAACCCAAACAGTTCTAGGTTCTTGTCTGAGCTGACATTTACACATGAGGATTTGATTCTTGGAAACCTGAAGTGTCACTGTAGCCTCCCTGGTGGAGTGAGGGCATATAGGGGCCATGCAACAAATGGCCCTAGTCTGGCTCAAGTCGGGTTCACAAACTTTCTCAGCCCAGTGGTCATTTTCTCCCAGACTCTGGATATACAATTGGAATGGACATATGTGATAGTTGGCAGAACCCCCATCTCCTTGATTCATGGGATAAGAGATATCATAGTAAAGAATGCCCAGTGGAAGTCTTGGAAAGTTACCCTATCCCCTGAGCCAAGATGTCAAATCAAAGGTAATATTACTTCCTGGGGCAATGACAGAGATCAGTGTCACTCTTGAAGCCCTAAAAGATGCAGGAGTGGTCATGCCATCAAATCTCCACGTAATTCACTGGTCTAGTCCCTACAAAAGACAAATGGGTTCTGGAGGATGACAGTAGATTACTGCAAACTCTATCAAGTTGTAGCCCCAATTGTGGCCCCTGTGTAAGTTGTGGTATCTTTGCCAGAGGAGGTTTAAGTGGCTTCAGGTATATGGTATGTGACCACTGGTCTGACAAATAGGTTCTTTCCCATCCCTGTCAAAAAGGAGTATCCGAAACAGTTCACACTGACTTGGAGTAGACAACAGTAGATGTTTATCGTGTGCTCCAAAGCTACTTTAACTCTTCTTTCCTCCGTCATAACATAGTCCCAATAAAGGTCTGTCTCAGAGTCTGCTTTCCCGAGGAATCCAACATGAAACAGGTGAAATGGAAATATAGTTATGCAATCAGAGGCCAAGCCTCGTTCAGGAGCTAGCAGGACTGAAGTTACAGGCAGAGCTGATTCAGGTAGGATCATGTCAGGGACTAGTAGCATGATTGAAGCAAAAGGCCAAGTTCTGGCTGGGATCTAAGCTGGACCAAGAAGCAGAGCAACTAGCAATTAGGTGATCAAAGCCAGGCTGCGGCCTGGCACCACAGACTCTCTGAGAATGGGACCCTGTGGGAGCAGCTCAGTCAACAGGAAGGGAGACCGTTTCCAGGACCACGGACAGCTCCAACATTACTCCCCACAGAGTTTAACCCCAGATCTTGTTCTCCTGTTCCAAGAAGCCCCTGGAAATGTAAGATGTAAAGTCTTTGAACCCCATAGACAACCCAAGTAAGGTCCTGGTGGTCAGCAGGATTAATGGAAACAACCACAACTGAGTCAACACCACACACAGTTCCTCAAGGTCCTAACTAAGCTCAGAAGCCAAGATTTGCTCGTGCACATGGGGGCTGATACAAAAATAAATAATTTATCTCTAGAGAGGTTCAGTGTCCAGTGGGGAAGACAGGTAGGTGAACATGTAATGGCCTTAAGGGTCCTTTCATGAACCTCCTGAAATGGTGAGCAAAGCGTGTGTGTGAGAGAGAAAGAGAGGAGAGGACAGGACAAGAGAGGAGAGGAGAGACCCCAAAATGTTAAGATCCACTCCTCTGGACCTTTGGCTGAAACTCCATACCGTGGTTTAACTGCAGGACTCTGAGAATATGTCCTAAACTGCCAGTCTGGCTCTGTGTCAGAGTGATTCTCCTCTCCCTGGGAAGGCTGTGTCCACTAATTCTCTGAAGTGGCTCAGTCCAACCAGGTGTCCTTGTCCCAGACCCAACTCCCCATGGCACAAGTCCACACATGGGGACAAGGCCACAGGGAAACCCTGAGTAGGTGTTCAGACTGTTGACCCAGTATGGCCCAGGGTTCTCATGACACAGTTCTGAAAACATACGGTCTTGAGAGAAGACCCGGGGGCTCACTGGGGAAGTCCTCACACCTTCAGGGATTGGGAATTTCCACCAAGGAATCCCACCGCCCCCTGTGAGGCACTCTTGGAGGGAGCTGCTGAGGTTTGCTCCTATGACCCGCTTTGACTTCCTCCACTCACGGCTCCTCTAGCTTGCTGGATGGTTCCAGCACAGCCTTATATTTGTACCTAATTCCAGGACAAGTTATAGGCATGTGTTACAAAGTGATTTAGAAAATATCTAAAGACACACACTTTCTTTTTAAAAGTAGTCTGGAAGGATTTATACGGACAGTGACAGGGTCCCCATCTCACCCCTGCTTCTGAGAGCCGCTCTCTAACCAGACTGCACCAGCCTCAACCCCTTAGTGTGAGGCACCACCTGCTAGGGTGTGAGCTTGTCTGGTTCCTTACGGCACCTCGTTCATCAGCCAAGACCTCGTCTGATCCTTTGACCTTCTCTTTTTGAGAGAAGCCCAGAGCCTGGACGTCAGAGAAGAGGGATCTCATTTTCAACTCTTACTTAAGCATTCAGGGAATATTAGAAGAGACAAAATGCGTTTTTGTAAAAATACATAAATACATGTGAACTCTTGGGAACGATGTCTAGAGGCTGATGGAATGAGCTGAATTCCATTTAACACACAAGCAGAGACGGTTTCACACCCATGCATTCACAAATGTAAGTACCACTCGAGTCTCATGCTGTGATTTGCAGCAAAAAGTAAACGAATGACTTAATTTCTATTTATTAACCAGCTCTGAGCACACAGGATAAAACAACAGTGTAATTAGGGATGAACAACTGCAAACAGTGTGTGGGGCATCTGAGGATGCTCGGATCCTCAAGGGCGGAAGACAACTGGTCACCCGGCCCCGATGGGAGGGGAGAAAGGTAGGGACGGTTTTCTGCTTCCACGACTTCCAAGGGATGGGTGAAGTTGGGGTGGGATTAACGTTTCTCTGCTTGACATACTCCATCTTGCGGCAGTGGAGAGAAGAGTCAGCTTGGGCTAGTAATAGCGTGCTGGGGAAGAGATTAGGTGGTTGGAACCAAGTTAAAATGAGACTCTAAATGTTCATGAATTTACATTTTCCTTGCTCTCTTCCTCTCTCTGCAGATGGAAATGGAGCGAGGAGAGTCAAAGCAAACTGCATAACTTTAAGCAGTAAATGGATTTCTGAAGGGGGGCAGGGTTGGGCTGGGGAGCTTTGCCTGATCTCCTTAGACACAGCCCATCCCGGGGAGTCCTTCTGGAAGGCAGAGGAGGCAGCATTCTCACAGCCTTAATTAATCCTGGCAATTTCCTCTCCTCCTACTGTCTCTCCCTCCAGCCAAGGAATGGCCTGTGCAGTTGCTAAGGACTTGCACACCATTTCTCCAGGTGTCAGAGAACTCACATTTACATGAGGATAACAGCACAAGGTTCCTCACCGGCTTCCTGATTCATTTGGAGTCCGTTACTCTTTGCTTCTGAGAGGACTGAAGTTTTGCAGTAATGTGGGAATGTGTTTAATCAATCCTTCTCTACTACGCCCAACTGGTTTGTGGCGTTTTGCCGAAAGCCCAGAGATAGCGAGCTTGGAATGACTGCAGACTCTTTACAAAGGCGACCAGAGCCCTCCTGCTTCTGCAGTTGCTCCATTTTCCCAATTAATGACTCGGGGAAGGTCAGAGATCAAATGCTGCAACTTACATCCGAACATACATATTCAGGGCCTCTTAACTTGGCCAGTCCATGACCGGGGAACACAGAGTCCCCACATCAGCCCTGGGAAGTTTGAGCAGTCAGAGAATATGATATATTTATCTAGCAGAATGTTCTCTAGCTGCATGTCATATCCTCATCAAGAATGCGAAAAGGGTAATTGGATTTAAATGTCAAGATGTTCCCAGTGTAGGGTGGAAGGCACATATCTATTTTCTCAGCTACAGTTTTTTTGGTCTTATGATAATGAAAACTGCAACCACTTGTTGCTGAAGATGACGGGAGAAAATTCTCCAGGACTTGCAGATAAATGCTGAGTCACTTATGAGGGCCAGGTGTGTAGATGTGCCCCCTCACGCCCTGTTGAGGAGCAAGGCGGGACCCCTGTGGTGGCCTCTGTGGTGGGAGGCTGTGTGTCAGCAGGGGAGGGGGCCGGCAGCTGGCCCCACCCCTCTTGTCCCTCTCTCCCCAGCCGGGCTGTTTCCAGGGATTGTCTTTGTCTCTGCCAACAGCTGGGATTTTCTGATGCAAAGCCAGGCCTGGCACTGCTGTCTGCCAGCAAGCACATGCCTATAACAGCTGCCTCCCTCTCCCCCGGGCCAGGGACTTCCCTGCCTGGCATTTGTTACAGCCTCTGGCCTTGCTTGGGCCATGGCATGGAGGACCCTCAGACAGAGACCTCACTCACCTGACAGAAGAAAGAAATCAACTAAGGGGATACAAATGGATCCACAAGGAAGTCTGAAAGTTGCATTTCACAACAAAGTATTCACTTGGGATGGGCTGTGGTATTATAAAGAATGTATCCGATCTGTGTCCCAGGTTCCTGGCACAGAGCTTCAAACACCCTTGGAATTTCCTGAGTGATAGGTGTCTTTGTCATGCTAGTGAGGTGATTCATGCTGGGCCCCTAGACAGCTTCAGAATGGGGGCGGGTCACCAGAAAGGTCGACCATCTGATTAGAGGGTTGGAACTTCCGGCCCTGACCGAGGAGGGGCGGGGGCCTGGAGACAGTTCCATCACGAGGTCAATGATTAAATGATCATGTCTGTGCTCTGAAACCTCAATACAAACCCGGCATCAAGGCTCAGGGGAGCTCCTGATTAAACACACTGATGTGATGACTCCGCGGGGGAAGCACGTGGAAGCTCTGTGCTCAGGACCCTCCCAGAACTCGCCCTATGTGTATCCTTTACGATGAAACTGTAATTGTAAATACAGCACTTTCCTGGGTTCTGTGAGTCTTTCTAGTGAATTATCAAACTTGAAGGGGTCGTGGGAGCCCCTGAAATTTGTAGCCTGTTGGTCAGCACGGTGGGTGGCCTGGGGACCCCACTTGAGGCTGGTGTTTGCAGTGAGCTCAGTCTTGCAGGGGACTCTGCCATTCACTTGTGGGGTCCGATGCCAACTCTGAGTGTTAGTGTCAGAACTGCATTGCAGGACACCCCAGTGGAGGGAGAAACAGACCATGGGCTCATACATCAGGCGTGAGCTTCCCAACAGCCAGTGCAGAACAAGGATCCCTGGTACGAGGATTAGATAGCAGGATGTCCTGTGTGATGGGTAGATGTGCTTGACCTCATCCTTAAAGGGCAATCATGAGCCTCAGGGGGCTGTTTTTCAGACCCTCAAAAGAAAGAGGCAGCATCACAATGAAGCACACCCAGCTCTCAGCTGACCTCACAGGGCCTTGCTCAGTGTGGCGGCAGACCTGGCAGGGTTGAAGGGGAGGCCCAGATGCCCCAGCATGTGGATAAGGGACCCCCCACCCCTTGTACCCCAATCTCTGCCATGCGATGGGGGTGCTGAGATGGCTCTCCTGTTCCCCGAGGCTGTGAGCTGCTTCAGGTGGAAATGGGGTCTCAGGCAGCCTGCAAGGAGAAGAGAGCATCTTCTCACCTCTCTGCTGCCGAGGCTTTTCTCAAGCAACCCAGCGAAGCAGGCTGCACCCTCACATACGAGGCCTGGAGCTCCACAGGCAGAACTTAAACCATGGCTCCCATCATCGTTTGCAAACATGTAGACACATAAAGACACATTCAATGAAGCAGGCAGGAGCAAATGCCAGGCCCTAGTGGAGGCAA
Organism: Equus caballus; assembly: GCF_041296265.1. NCBI lineage: Eukaryota > Metazoa > Chordata > Mammalia > Perissodactyla > Equidae > Equus > Equus caballus. Next base: position 4,801,542 of record NC_091693.1, on the reverse strand, counting down.
TGCCATGTCCGAAGGAAAAAGACCACACACTGCCCAGCCCATGCTGAGCACGGTCCCCGTGTTATCTCCTTTAATTCTCACGATGCCCTTGGGGGAAGGCTTCATTATTAACCTTACACCCCCCTTTTGGGTGGGGAAATAGCCTCCTTGAAGTCAAGTTTCTCCTACTCGGTCTCCGTGCTTCATCCTTGCCCCATCCCAACTGTTTCTCCACACTGCAGCCAGAGTGATCCACTCACATTGTAAACCAGAACCAGTCATTCCCCCACGAGAGCACGTCAATCACACCCCCTCTGTGGGAGGCAGCCTCCAAGATGGCGTCCAAGGATCCCACCCCTGGTAACTTGCCCTTGCGATCCATCCCCTCTCCATGAGTGTGGGCTGGACCTGGGGACCAGCTTTTAACACACAGAAGACAGCTACAGCGATGGATGTCACTTCTGAGAGGAAGTTACAAAGACACTGAGACTTCTGTTCTGTTTGCCCTCTCTCGCTTACTCGCTCTGAAAGAAGCCAGCTTCCGCAGCATGAGCTGTTCTATGGGGAGGCCCACCCAGCAAGGCCCACCCGGCAAGGAACTGAGGCAGTTCTCTGGCCGACAGCCTGAGAGGAATGAATCCTGCCCACAGCCATGTGGCTGAGCTTGGACACAGATCCGCCTTCTGCTGAGCCTTCAGATGAGACAGCCGCCCCCTGAAGCCACGCCTTGAATGTGGCCTGTTTCCCTCTAAGTTCCATTGGCAATGGAGGCCTGGAGCTCCTGGGATGCCCAACTGGCATGGCATTCTGGTACAAAACAGGGGTGGGCCCATCTCCCCTCCATCCCACTCCTGCTAGATGCCAGCAGAGCAGCTCCCTGTGCCACAACGCTTTGTCAGTGTTTGGTGAGATGCTCTTCTGGTGTGTTCCCAGCGCCTCCGCAGGACTCGGGTGTGGTCCACAGAAGGCAGGGCCAGAAGCTGGACCAGAGCAGCCAATACCATGGGTGTGTGTGCTTACCTCTGTCCTGAGGCCCAAGGCTCCCTCACTAGGGCAAGCCTGCTTTATGGTGCATTCTTTCCCTGAGGGGCCTCAGCTCCTCTGGACTCCAGCTCAGAGTCTCTCAGGGAGCTGACAGGAGTGCAGTCTGCCTTCCTCCCTCCCCTGCTCTGGGCTGGCCCACACCTCTCTTCCCAGTGGGCTGTGAGCCTTGAGGGCAGGTGCATGTCTAGGTGCCCGCAGCCAGTTCAGGGATGGGAAGAGGAGAGGCTGGGATGCTGATTTAACCAAACCCAAGAATCCAGAGATGGGCTAGGAGCCTCTCCTGGGACTGCATGAGTATGCGGGGCACAGTCATGTGAGGTTCAGCCTGAATGTGCCCCTTCTTCGCCTGGCACCAGTTGGCACTACATCCTCCCACCCCTTTCGTGGATCTTGCAGCTAACCTGAAGGACATCCATTGTGAGGACATGTGTGACAAGTGGTCCTGGGAAAAGCCAAGGGGAGAAGCAGGTGCTACCCAGAAAGCTGAAGAGCACCACCCTGTCACAAGAGCCACCCCAAAAGCAGCATCTGCAAACAGCCAGATGGAGGACAGACACCACCCCTCACCTGGGCCTGAGCCAGGAGAGAATTCTGAACTGGATGGGACTGTGTTAAGTATCCTGAATTGGTCCAAGAAATCGCGGGTTGGAGTGAATTTACCTGAAAGAGTAGCTAAGTAGTCTGGCACGAGGCAGGCTGCGGGTCTAGAACCAAACAATTCAAATCTGTTCTGGAAACAAGGAGAGTTCTGCCTGTTACACCAGAACGTGTGTGGACTGCCACAGGGGTGGCTGTGAGCCTGCCATGGGGGCTGAGGTGCCTGCTGGAGCCTCCAGACTCTGCTCACAGCAGGCCCACACTAGCGCTCGGTTGCTCACAGCCCTGCCCTCGGCCCTCTGGGAAGAACACCCACCACGGGGCATCCATCTGTGCCCCACCCACAGGCGGCACAGCCTGGCTGCGTTCAGGGTTCAGCAAGGCAGAGGGACTCCGGAAGGAAGGCACACAGCTTGTGCAAATGGCACACAGAGGCTGGCCTGGAACGCAGCCACCAGCCCGCTGCAGCGAGAGGCTTCCCCAGGGAGCAGAGTCACTCGGCACCTGCTCAGGGTAATTACTGCTGAACTTTAAAACCTAACGCAGCAAAACCGCAAATATTTAACACATGCTCCTCCTCCCAGGGGGCACGGAGGAAACGGGAGCAAATGGCCAGATTCACAACATGAACTCCGGAGTCTGCTCACAAAACGGATTAATAAAGAAGCCAGCCGCGACGAGCTGCAAACCCCTGGCAAACAGCAGCACCAGCCCCCAGCCCTCCCCGAGACCCACTCCAGGACCACATGCACACATGTGCACAGACACTCGGGAGCAGGGATGCACAGGCCGGCAGGCTTGCCTGGGCACACAGACTGAATACACAGATGTAGACCCATCCCCCTCCCACTCCCGGGCCCCTCATGGTGGGGACTCCTCAGGTGGCGCTGAGAGCTGCCACGGGGGCCTGGGTCAGCCTCCTGGGTTAGTGCGAGGTTGTGGCCCGGCCCTGTTTGTCTATCTCAAGCTCTGCAGATGGAGGACTTCTAAGAAGGGATGCCCACGGTACCAGGTTTTTCCCCTGGCAGGAACACAGGCTCAGCCTCGGAGCAAGGAAACACTTGGTTCTGAAGAAAGGGAGGTGGTGTGGGAGGATCCTGACTGGTGGGGCACCTAGGTAGCTGGATACATGGCTGTCAATGGCTCCCGGGAGATTCTAGATGAAGTGCATGGTCCCAGCATGTGCTTGTGCTGGGAGGGGCACCTGTCAGGTCAGGAGCAACAGAGGAGTGTGGCCAGGCGGGGGTGTAGGAGTCGGGTGGGAGGGCCCCAAATGCCAGGCCTGCTGTCACATCTTCCCCCACACCCTGTGCTCACAGCCCTTGGCCCACGTCTCCCTCGCCCCTTGCCAGGAGAGCGCCCCTCTTTGTGGCAGTCGGAATGAAGAAGCAAACGCAGACCTGCCCTTGCCCAGTCGGGGGCTCGGCACCGTTGTTGAGGGGTGTGTATTTGGTGGAGCTCTCTGCTTGGGGGAAATGGACCCAGGTCCCTCCTGTTTCCCACCCAGAAGGGAGCTCTGGGGTCTGTGGCCTTGCCACCCCCCGCCCCAGGCTGATGCGTCACATTTAAATGACCCAATGCCAGTACCCAGCATGGCCAGTCCTGTGTGACTCGGTGCTGCTGGCTCTGTCTCCTGCCCTACTCACCGCCCCACCTTCCACTCCCGGTGGGCAGCATGGTCATCTCAGGAGATGAGTGGCCACAGACCCCTCTGCCCAGTTCCATGACGGCCTCAGGGCAGAGTTGGGTTAACTCCAGCTTGCAGCCAACCCCGCTCTTCCAGGTCCAGGAGGGAAGGAGAGGGAGGGTGCAGGACGCCCCCCCACCGCAGTGAGCAGTGACCTTCATGCCCCCTCCTGGCCGCTCCTCTCTGGGCTCTCGGGGACAGGGCCACCTCCAGGTAGGAGCCCTGAGTGGGTGAGTCCAGCTGAGCCCAGGCCCTGGCCTGGGCCACTCTGACCTGAGCCTCCCCAAGCATCCACTGTGACTGGATGAGTGGACACAAGGGGACAGGGAATGCTGGAGCCAGAGGGGAGGGGTCACTCGCAGCTGAATGCCCCAGCCTGGTTCTCCCAGTGCCCTCACACCCTGACCCCTTCCTGCCAGAGTCCCCAGTGAGGACCAGGGTCAGAACAGGCAGAGGAATCCTCTCTCCCACTCGTGTGGCACTTAGGACAGAAGAGGAAGAGGAGGGAAGAGCCACCCTTCTACTGATGAGGGAACCAGGGCTCCTTCACGGGGGCAGAGCGGTCAGGAAAAGACCCCACCCAGGGCCCAGCAGGGAGCCCGGGATGGCACAGCCACCAAAGCCACCAATGGATGTGGCAGCTGGTTTTCAATTTTCACTTCTTGCAAATTTCCCTACCAGGAATTTCAGGTTTGAAGGATTGGGCCTTCAGGCTCAGCTCTCAGAGTGAGGGTCTCGGGGAGCCAGACAGTGCCGGAGGAGGAGCTCAGGAACAGGATGCTCCGGCGGCACCCTGGGGCTGAAGGTGGTTCAGCCCAGAGCCAGAGGGAGATGCTCTTCCAGGCCTGGGGCCTCTTAGCCCCGGTCAAGTCTCTGACATGCACAGCCACAGCCTTGGAGACCCAGTCATTTTCCCTCAGTCACACACACAGCCACATGGCTCCCAATGCACCCACACAACGTGACACACTTGAATGCACACGCTTGTGGCCCTCGTGATAACACTGCGCGCACACATACACACACATGTACACACGCACGGCTGAGGTGAATGGCTCCCTGGAGCTCAGGGGCCCCACTACCTGCCCCCTCTCCCCATCACCTGCTGGTCCCTCCTCCAGGGTTCTGCCTTGGAGCAGCTGCAGGCTGCCTCTGCTCCAGCCCAGCCCTTAGCTGGGGTCTGCCCAGGTGTGGCCCCTCCCTCTGGGCCCCCTGGAACAGCAGCCAGGAGAGGAGGGGCTGCTGGGGATGGCCCCCCAGCCCTGCTCAGAAGCGGGCCTCTCTACACAAGCGGCTGGTGAACGCTTCAGCTAGCTTGCCACACCTGCCTCTGCAGCGGCTCTCACGGCTGACCTTTCCTGCCCGGGGAGCTCTGAGGGTGGGAGACGAGGAAGGAGAGGGCAGGGGGCAGGCCCAGGAGGGGCAGGCCTGGGCCTGGCGTCCACCTCCCTCCAGGGCCATCCCTGATAGATGCGGCCCACCCAGCAGCATTGTCTGGGCTTGCTCCTGTACACGGTGGGGGAGGGGCGTCCTCCAGGCTGCAGGTGCACAGTTTAAGGTGCCTTCAATTATTCATGGGCTCTTGGAAGAGCTGCTTGCCTGCTGAGACCCTGCGGCCACACTCTGCAGAAGGCTTCTCCAGCTGTGCCCCAGCGTGGCCACGTGTGTCCTCATCCAGGATGGGAGGACCACTGCAGAAAACGAGGCCCCCAACGCAGTATCTGACACCACAGGTGGGGCCTGGCTCAGCACCTTCCCTTTCTTCTGAGAGTCTGCACGGGGCTAGGGGCCCTTCAGCCAGGGTGCAGATACCCAGGGCGCACCCAGGGTCAGGGTCTGTCAGGAAGGGGGTGGGCAACAGTGGAGGAGACAGACAGGGCCTGGCCAGGGAGTCGCAAGTAAGGTTAGGGTGTCAGGGGCAGGAGCCAGCCAGAGGCCAGGGTCACTGAAAGCCTAAAGCCAAACGGTTGGCCTCACTCAGGGCCTGCACAGTGGCTGTTGTGAGCCCCCAGGTGGGGCTGGGGGCACCGAGAAGGCAGGCCCAGTGCCCTTTAGGCTGCACCTGTTAGTGCCTGGGACCTGAGCCCTGTGTCAGGGAGAGAAGTGCCCTATGCTGCCTCTGCACACTGAGTCTCCTCATTCCCACCCCACCAACACCCACTTTTCCCCTCCCCACTCTCAGCCCCTGTGGTTTGGATGGGGTGACACCACACACACCAGGAGTGGCATGTGATCCAACCAGCTTAGTCCATTCCCAGCCGTAGGAATTTGCTCAAGAAGGGTCAGGTGACAAAGCTAGAGTGATAATTGAGGGCTGGAGAAGCCAGTGCCACCCCTAGGGGAAAGGCTACCTGGGCGTGAAGCCCCTAAGGGGAAAACAGAGGTGAGGAATGGAGACGCTGAATCCTGATGACACTGAGACAGCACCTGAATACAGCCATACCTGATGGAGATTCTTTCCACTGAAATGTTCCCATCAACCCAGAACCCTTCTCCCTTCAGGCTGCCTTCCTCCCTCTGGCACCTGCTTTCTCCAGCAGAAAGGGGACTATAGGTGAGCACACTGCTCCAGCCAACAACCTACCCTTCCAGGGGAGAGTGACAGTGAGATGGCCCAGGATAAAGCATCCTGCAGGCATCCCTCTCCTGGAGAGAGGACTCAGTAGTACCCAAGGGGGCCACAGCCTCTGGCACGTAGGGCAGCACCCTGCTGACAAACACAGCCCACACCTTCATGTAGACACATACCTGCACACACACAGAGGCACAAGCTCACACAGACATATGCTCCTATACGTCTGTGTGTGCACACACTCACACAGATACTCAGAGATACGAATGGACGTGCATGCAAACATGCACACACATACAGACATGCACATCCTCAAACAAATGCTCAGAGTCATATGCACACACGTGCACATGGGCCCCAGGCATGCCCCCGAGGCCAGCCATTCAGCCTCGAGGTGTGCTCACACTCACAGGCACGTGTGCTCAGGAGCCCAGGGCATGCACATGTTCCCACCAAGCCGCAGACTCACGCAGGATCACATGTTGGGAGTGGAAACGTGGCCCGGACGAGCGCCCTGGGCCCGCAGGGCAGTGGGGCAGAGTCTGACACTGCCTCCCGGCCTCCAGCAGCCTCAAAGCTGAGCCCCCGGATCTTGGGCAGGGTGAGCACCAGGTGAAAAATGATTAGCTGTCACTCAGCTCTCGATTGATGCGGCTCGCTCTTGGCGAAGGGCTCACACATTATTGATCCCCTTAGTGTACTCAGACCGGCAGCCCCAGAGCCGGAGCCAGGACTAGCTAAAGAATGTAAGAAGCAGCAGCAGGGAGAACAGTGTCACTGTGAGGGCAGGGTGTTGCTGCCAGGCCACTCTGGCCCCACGGCCCTCGCCGGGCCAGCAGTCACACTCCGTGGGAACAGTTCTCTCTCCCCAGAGCCCTCATTTCTGTGCTCACGCCCCTTTCAGGTTTGTGTTTCTAGTCACTGGGTTGTGAATGCTCAGCCCAGGCTGGAGAGGAGAAGGGGTGTGTAACCAGGGAACAGGAAGGACAGAGGGAAATGATGACAAGACCACAGGAACACTGGGTGGAGAGCCGCAAGAAAATATCAGCATTTGGGCCCTTTTCCTGGAGATGTTGTTAAGCTTTCTCTCTGTTTCCTGAGAGAATTTAGTCCACAGCAGAGACTATGGCTTCAGTCTATCAATAAATTTTTACTGATATCAATAAACATTTACATTTATCTATCCATCAGTCCATCCATCTGCCTATCTGTCCATTCATCCACCCATCCATCCATCCACCCACCCATCCTTGGATCTGTCCATCTGTCCATCCATCCATCCATCCCTTTGTCCACCCATCCACCTACCCATTCATCCATCCACCCACTCATCTCTCCATCTGTCTATGTACCCACCCATCCTTTCTTCCTTCTTTCCTTCCATCCTTCCTTCTTTCCTCCTTTCCTCCCTCCCTCCCTTCCATCTGTCTGTCCATCCATTCTCCCATCCACTCAACAGACATTTACTAAGCACCTAGCATGTGCTAGGTCCTGCATCCACTATGGTGATGGGCAGTGGGAAGGTGGTTGGAGGTGAACAGAGACAGGAACCGACTTGGACCCTGTCTTGGGGGGTGCCCAGTCTCAGAGGACCAAGGACAGAGGACTGAGGGCAGACTAGAAGGTCATGAGCTGGCTCAGGGCACCCTCTGCTGGTGGCAAGGCAAATGCACACTTCTAAAACCAACACTGGCTCTTGGGAGCTTGGAAGCCGGCTTCTAGGGGTGGCCCTGGGGCTCCCAGAAAGGGTCCCGAGAGACCACCAGTCTTCCTGTTGGGCTCTATCACCTCCCAGAAAGGTTTCTGTCATGGATATGTGGCCTTTGAGTTTCTTTTTGCTATGGACCAGGCATATCTAGGACAAACGGCCTTGAGCGTGGGGACGGCCACAGGTGCAGGCCGAGGACAGGCAGAGCACCTCTGGTCAGATGAAGCTTTGAGCCAGGTCTGAGTACCTTCCTCCCTGTGCCCAGGATGGGCCAGAGAACAGAGTATGGCCATCCCTGATGGGGGCTCCCCCACTCCTGGCCCCTGTGGGGGAAAGGACCCAAGGGGCGGCATTTAGGACAGGCGAGCAGGGTCCTGCCCCTGGCAGCTCCTGAACTCCTCTGCCTGCCCGGCTCCCTGCCTCCTGCATCCTTGTGGCTTTGGGGTGGGAAGGCACCCAGCTCTCATCAGTGTCAGGGGCTACGGTCCCCATGGGAGCCCCAGAGGGGAGGGCAGGGCACTCTTCAGTGAGCAGACGCCAGGCTTGGCAGTGGGGCTCCAGCAGGGCATGCATGTGGCTGGGGAACAGCGCCAATGGGTCATGTGTGTGCGTGTGTGTGCGCGTGTGTGTGTGTGGTGAGTGTGGTGGAGGTGTGTGTGGTGAGTGTATATGAGAGTGTGTAGTGTGTGTGCACCTGCAGGTGTGTGTACCACAGGGCCCAGAAGGCCCTCCCTGCCCCTCTCCAAGGTACCAGGAACCTGGGTCCTCCTTCCTGCCCTAACGGGCAGGTTCTGCAGCCAGAAGGCCTGGTCTCGGTGGCTCACGGGGGTAAACCCGCAGCCTCTGCAGGAGCGAGCCTCCAAGGCAGACAGCAGGATTGCCCCAGTGCTGACCGTGGGGAAAACGAACAGCCCCGAAGCTCCCACAATGGGGAAGCTGCAGCCCAGGTGCCTCCTTTGTGGCCCGAGCCTTCCCATCTTCACCCAGCGGCTGACACATCCGTGTGTGGCTGCAGAGGTGGCACTGTCACAAGATAGGCTGGCTGGGCTCCCAGGCCGGCTGAGAGCTGCTCGCAGGAGACGTCATACACCGTGTAAAGCTTGGACTTGGTGTGAGTGATTCAGGTCCCACTGCACAAGTTTATTTCTTATAAGTCAAAATAAATGGCTCCAGGCCCCGTTCTGCTGGGCGGAGGGTCAGGCTCAGCCATCTTGGCCCCTCCCGCTGTCTAGGGTCCTTCAAAGCCCCCCAGGCTGAGTCTGGGGTGTCCAGGGATGGTCCTCTGCCTTCAGTCCCCCTTGGTCATCACAGGCAGGTGGATGGTCCAACCCCCAGGCACTGTCCAGTCTCGCCAGGTGCCCCTCACAGTCCTGCCACCTCCCTGGGACTGTCACTTACACCCAGGGAACCCCAAACACCTAACTCTTCCCTGCCCTGGGCAAGCTCCCGTTCCTTTCAGCTTTAGACCTGGAATCTGCCTCACCTCTTTCAAAGACCCCTCTGTCTTTTTCCTAGAACTTTCCTCAATGAGCTTGGGCTTTCCAAAACAGAAGCCAGAAATGAGGGTGCATCCTCGAATACAAACCAGCCCCCACACCCACAAGGACACAGAGAGGCCTTGGAAGGGAAAACTCAACCAGGACTAAGCACAGGTGATCATCAACAGGGACTGTCTCGCAGCAGCCGCGCAGCCCCTTCCCGCCTGTCCTGCAGGCCCCCCAGGCCGCCTCTTCTGTCCTGGGAGAGCCAAGGCCGGGGACGCCCTGATCCGTTTCTCTGGGCTCAGCCCCACCGCCCCACGCGCGGCCGACAGAAGGTACTTGCCTCATATCAAGAGAAGTGTAAGTGGTTTTAAAAAACATTTTAGCAGCTTCAGCAACAGTTTGGAAAACACGTATTATTTTGGAGGTGTCAGACGCCTGCCCTGTCTCTGGCTCTGGAGTGTCACATCTATGACATCACCGGGACAGGGGGTTGGCAGGAAGGGACTTTCCAGGCCCTGGGAACCCGAGCCTGGGGTCCAGAGCCATGCCAGAGCAAGACCTGGGAGCCTCCGGCCCTCTCTCTGAGTAGCAACAGGGACTCAGGACCCAAAGGGCAGCACCACGGGCCCCAGCCGCAGCCTCGCTCTCACCCCCTCCCCAGCCCCAGGTGGCTGCAGCCAGCAGGCCCGAGAGCTCCCTCAGCTGAGTCCGAGCTGCGGGAGCACCCTCCCCTGCAGCCTGAGGCTTCTCCTTCTTGGGGGGAAGCCAAGTGGCTTCTGGTGGACACAGTGGACTGAACATACACATTTATCTCATCTTCCTCCCAAGAGCCCAGTGCCAAAGGCATAAAACAGACAGGCCCACGGGAACCAAGGGACCTGGAGCCGGGACAGCAGCAGATCACAGAGTCCAACAAAGCTTTGGAAGTCGGACAGTGAATGCAGGCTGGTAACAGATTCCACAGGGTGAAGGAGACGGGCAGCCCAGCCTGCAGAGGTGCGTGCAGAGGGCTGATCCGCCTCACTGAATCAGAGGTTGGAGACTGGCAGGGCTGAATGCGGGCATGAAAGTCCAGTGCCCAGGCAACTGTCCCAACTGGCAGGGATGGGAGACGTGCCCTCTAGTGGGATGCAAAGATGCAAAGGCCCCAGGCCTCCAGGCTGGGAGGGGCGCAGGGCAGGTCTAACTGGAAGCCTTCAGATGGACTCACCAGAGCCCCGGGCTCCCCACCCAGCCTGCACACACTGGGGGGCCCACCCCAGGCTGGAGATCGCAATCTCTCCTTCATGGGCTGAGTTGTATCCTCCCAAAACTCATATGTTGAGGTCTTAACCCCTAGTACTTCAGAATGGGACTGAAGACAGTCTTTGAAAAGGCAGTGAAGTTAAAATGAGGTCATGAGGGTGGGTCCTCATCCAACGTAATTGGTGTCCTCATATGAAGAGGAAATTCAGACACAGATCGGGACAGACCACGCGGAGACACAGGGAGAAAACGGCCATCTGCCCTCCAGGGACAGGGCGTCAGAAGAAAGCAATGCTGCCGACATGGATCTTGGACTTCCAGCCCGCAGAACTGTGAAAGAACACATCTCTGCCATTTACGCCCCCCCCCCCCCCCCCCCGTTGATGGCAGCTGGTGGCAGCCCTAGCCAACAATACATTGTCCCTGGGAACTCTCCAGCCAGGGGGCTGGCTCCTCACCACACACGGTCAGGTAATTACATCAAACAACCAGAGGTTTGGCGGTCCACTCTCAACTCCACTGCATATGGGGCCCCGAGCGTCTGAGGACAGCTCCAACACGAGAGAGACCAAAAGAAGCAAACAAAAGAGATGACCCCGGAGGAAACAGAAATAATCCACGGACCAGCCAAAACCGCAACTGGCTTAACCACAGATCAGTGGGGAGCTGGTTACACAAACCAATGGTGCATCTTTACACTGAATATCATAAAGCTCCTAAAAGGTGTGAAAATAATCTCTATATTTATGCACACGGACAGGGGTCCGCCATGGAGCATTAGGTGAAAGGAAACAGATGACAGTGTGTGTAGTGTGACTGTGTTCATGCAAATCACATATGCATAAGAAGGGTGTGGCAGAAGGTGGGGACAGGCTTGCAGTGGGTGTGTGATGAGAATATCTTCTAAATGCACCCATACACGTGCCAGGTGAAAAAGCACTATGGACTTTCTGACCTCTCTGCTTGCCCAGGTACCATGGGACTCAGAGAGGCATTCCTGTTGGAACTGGAGGGCCAGGAACTCAAATACCTGCCTGAAGAAGGCAGCATGAGGCCAGGCACACAGCAGGCGCTCAATGACTGCTTACTAGGTAACTGGAAGGATGGATGGATGGATGGATGGGAAGTGGGAGATGGGTGGCTGGTTGGACACGATCACGTGATCATGCAGGTAGCTAGACGGCAACAGAGGCCAGCGAACCCCACAAGGAAGAAGGTCATGCTGAGCGCCAAGTTGTCTGCCCACTGAACATCTGCACACCTCCAGGGGTCCTGTCACCTTGTGAATGAGCAGACACTGATGTCCAGAAAAGAAACTGAACCTGTTGAGTTGCCAAGGCAACCAGAAGCGTGCTGGGATGCAGACCCGATAGTCCCAGGAAGTCCTGTCTTCATTTCCTAAATCACAGTCTTATCAGCGCTCCCTCAAGCCTGGCCCTGCCCGTTCAGAACCAGGCCCTCGGGGTCTGCTGCTCCTCCATGACCCCAGTTCCAGGAGAAGCTGCAGCAGCCCAGCCACAACCCCCACCTTACCCATCCCTGGGAATGGGGCCTGGGTCGGAGGTCCCGCAGAGGCTCTGGGGACAAGGCAGGGGATGGCACAGCCAGAGAGTGGATTGAGAACTTTAGGCCATTCATAGCACCCCCCCCCCACACACACACAAAGCAGCCCCAGTGAGTGGGGAAGGGAGGACCAGGGTGAGGGAGTGACTTGTTCAAGGGCAGGGTTGGGGCTCTTTCCTGGCCGGAGAAGGGGGCGCAGCCCAGAGGGGAACAGGGCAAACACGAAAACAGCAAGGCAAGAGTCTTGGACAAGTCTAGAAAGAAGTGGGTATGTGGGAGGTACTGGGTTGGGGTCTGTGGAGGGAGGGGCCGGCTGGGTCTGTTGGGGGGATGGAGTGGGACGCTGTGCTGGAGAGAGTGCTATGTGGTCAGCAGGTCCTCGCTGTGGGCTGGGCTGCTCTGAATTCTGACTCTCGGGGCCCGCCTGGTGGTGTAGTAGTTCCTTCGGCAGCGCAGGGATTGCTGGTTCGGATCCTGGGTGCAGACCTACGCACCACTTATCAAGCCATGCTGAGGTGGCATCCCACATATAAAATAGAGGAAGATGGGCACAGATGTTAGCTCATGGCCAGTCTTCCTCACACACAAAAAAAGAAAAAATGCAGACTCTAATTCTGCTGATCCGGGCTCTGGCCTGAGAGTCTGCATTTTTGGGAAGCTCCCAAGTGCTGCTGATAATACCAGACTGCAGACAGACTTCAAGTAGCATGACACTAAATATAAACCCTTGCTGTTAGAAATGCAGACTCTTGGGCCCCGCCCAGACCTATACTGTCAGACCCGCATTTGAACAGGCTGTCCAAGCCATTTGTGGTTCTGTTCAAGTCTGCCGAGCACTATTCTGAACCAATGGCTTTCAACCTTGCTCGCAAGAAGGAGTCACCTGGGGGGCTCTGAAAACTTCTGCTGCCTGGGTGCCCCCCACCCCCTGAGATTTGGGTTTGATCGGTCGGGGGGGCAGCTTGGACATTCGCAGCTGATTCCACAAGCAGCCCGGGCTGAGATCTGCTATTCTAAGCAGTGGCCGCCCCTCCCGGCGCCAGGCGGTGGAAGCCGCCGCATTGTACCTGTACTTCCGCAGCTGCTCTTGCCCAGCCCTGCACTCCTCAGCCAGGCTCTGTCGGGGATTCTGGGGCTCAAAAATAGCAGCAGATTCAAAACCCCAATCCCAGCTTCTCCAGCAAGAACAACCTGAAACGCCCAGGTTTTGCCTGGTAGCTCCTCACCTCAAGACACGGAGACGGCAGGGAGGCAAAGAGGGAGGAGAGGCAGCTGCCTCACCACACAACTGCCCGCACTATATACCATGGTGGCCTTTGATACGGTGCCTCAAAAGCGGCTGAGGCGGGAGCCTGCCGCACCGCAACTGCTGACCCAGTATGCCAAGGCTGTCCCCAAACAACCGTGCCCACCAGGGGTGACCCGTCCTCATTCCTCCACCAGGAGAGCAGACACTGGAAGACATGGCACCTCCACAGACCCCTGTGGGCTGGGAGAGGCCGAAACCGGCAAGCAGAACCTCACTTCACCCACCCGCTGAACTACGCCGGTTCTTGAAATGGCAGTGAGCATGGCCAGGCTAAGGACCCCATGCATGGGTCAGGGATGGAGGGGTCTGCGCCAGGTGAGGCTGGGGTTACCTATGGCAGGTAGGGGAGGTGAGTGCCACAAACCCCAGTGCTGGGCTCAGGGCCTCACTGCTGGTGCCCGCCGGCTGCTCACAGGATGAGGATGCACACTGGTTGGCCAGTTTCCATCTACATCGTTTCTGGAGGAGTCACAAACCAGGCCCTGGGGCTATGGGTTTTTATAACACACCCTTGTAAATGAGGATGGATAGACGGTAGAGAGAGAGATGGATACACAGACAGGCAGGGTGGAAGGGCCGAGGGTGACCAGGGCAGGAGCCGAGGAGGGTCCCAACACCCTGGCTGGGGTGGGAGGAGTCATGAGACTGGGGCAAGGAGCCTCCTTTCCAGGTCACTTTGGCTCAAGGCTGCCCCCACTCAGGAAGAGGTGTTCCCACTGTTAGGCTCCTGTGGGATAGTCTGCTGCTGCCGAGTTAGGCCCGACATCATGTGCTGCCTTGATAGCTGGTGAAATCGGAGGGCCTCACATGGCCCAACTGCAAGTTCCCTCCTCACTCTGCTCCTGCGGACGAGGTCCCCTAGCCAAACACCCCCCCCCCGCACCCCCAAGGGGACCAGGCACAGCTCCTGCTCATCCTGAGTAGTAGATTTCAGTGCCCTACCAGCCGGTGGAATTATTCAACCAAGCCAATGACATCCCCCTGCGAGAACCAGGGGCACCTCACCCTCTGGATACTACTAGCCTGCCTCCCACAGCCCCTGCTTGTTCACCCTCCACGTGACCCTGCATGGCACGTCGTGTCCTCCTCCCCCAGGCTGGGAGTAGATGTGACTACTCGACTGCTGTAGAGCTCATCTGTGCAGTGCTGAGGGCTGGCCAGCGCCACAACCACAGGTTAGAAATGCCCCCCCCACAATGGGGTGAACAGGAGGTGATCAAACAGGCTCCCGGCTCAAGGAGTGGGGCGACACTGAGAGGCCCCAGTGCGGAGGCTCAGAAGATAGACATTATACTTCCAGGGGTTAGCGTATTTTAAAATAAAGTCCACAGTTTATTACTATCCCTATTTTCCTCTCTAACAAGGTAAAGATCTTAGAATTCTTCACTCCAATTACTGTCCTCCATCTAAACTTCCATGTTATTGCAGTAACAGTAACCCACCAACAGTAAAATAGAGGTTTACTAATATTTTTAAAGTAAATGCTTATTTACATTTAACTACATCCCTACAACTTGTTTCCTTACCATTATTTCTTGCATCTCATTCTTTCCGGTTAAATTTTCTTCTTACAGAATTGCATCTACACAAAGATTTATCAGGAAAATAGAGCCACTTCTGAGAGTGAGAGGGGCACTGATGATAATTACCCCAGGCCACAGGTGCAAACTTGGACTGCCCCAAGCAAACCAGGCGAGTGGGCACTGTTCTGATGCCTTCTGAGGGTGCTGTTTCCAGAGAGGCAGCACTCAGCTCAGCCCCTTGGTCAGGGCGGAGACCTTGTCTCCTGTCTGTGTAGACATCAAGACCCCAGTCCCGGAGGCAGGGCTTCCAGAATGGCTGAGTGAGGAGCTTGGCAAATTCTTTCTCCAAAGAAATGAGAGAACAGGAAAAAATAACAAAAACAACCATTTAAGAACTCTGGAAACTGACCAAAGGTATACGACATATTAAGAGGCATTTATTCAAGAAATTCTCCTGAACCTCAGGAAGCACAGTGTAAGCTGGTGGCATTTCAGCCCGAGGCTGCTCCCATCACCCCTCCCAGGTCCTGGTGGTTGAAGTTCTATCAAGGTAGAGTAGCCCATGAAGACTGAAAAAGTCCACGCCCGCGAATGGTGTTGAAAATAATAACTCCAAGATCTCAGCTAGTTCGAGGATGTGACACAGGTTGGGGGAAGCAAGGGGCCAGCAGACCAGCCAGAAGTTAAAGCGAGAACTAGGAAATGAGACAGTTGAAGTGGATTCCAGATAAAGCAGTGTCAAGAGAAATTTATAGCTATAATGCCACATTAGAGAAGAATCTCAAATCAATAACCTAAGCTTCTACCTTAAGAAAGTAGAAGAACAAACGAAACTCAAAGGAAGCAAAAAGAAGGAAATAAGAAATATGCGAGTGGAAACCAATGAAATAGAAACCAAAAAAAAGACAAAAGCAAGAAAACTAAAGGTTGGTTCATTGAAAAGATGAACAGGGGCCGGCCCAGTGGCACAGCAGTTAAGTGCGCAGGTTCTGCTTTGGCGGCCCGGGGTTCGCTGGTTCGGATCCTGGGTGCGGACATGGCACCGCTTGGCAGAAGCCGTGCTGTGGTAGGCATCCCACATACAAAGTAGCGGAATATGGGCATGGATGTTAGCTTAGGGCCAGTCTTCCTCAGCAAAAAGAGGAGGATTGGCAGCAGTTAGCTCAAGGCTAATCTTCCTCAAAAAAAAAAAAACAAGAGAGAAAAGATGAACAAAATTGACCAACTTTTATCTAGACTTACAAAGAAAAAAAAAGAATACACAAATTATCAAAATCAGGAACAAAAGTGGGGACATCACTAACAAATATAAGGGAATATTATCAACATCTTTATGTAACAAATGAGACAACTTGAGTGAAAAGAACAAAGGCCTAGAAAGACTTAACTGACGGAAGCTGACTCAAGAAGAAACAGAAGATCTGACTAGACCTATAGCAAAGACATTGAATTAGTAATTTAAGAATCTTCCCACAAAGAAAACTCCAATTCCAGACGGCTTCAGGGGTAAATTCCACCAAACTTTTAAAGAAGAAATAATTCCAATCCTTCACAAACTCTTCCAGAAATATAAGAGGAGGAGGAGGAAATTTCCCAACTCATTCTGAGACCTATATTAACCTGATACCAAAGCCAGACAAAAACATCATGAGAAAAGAAAACTACAGCAACCATCCCTCAAAAAATTCCATGACACAATCCTGGCAAACTGAATTCAGCAACATATAAACAGGATTATACACCACGACCAAGGTGGATTTATCTCAAGAATGCAAGGCTGACTATTACCGTAAAACACCATATTCACAGAATAAAGGATAAAACCACATAAGCCTCTCAATAGACACAGAACAAGCATTTGACCAAATCCAACACCCACTCATGGTAAAAAAAAAAAAAATTTTTTTTCAACAGACTAGCAACAGAAGAAAACTTCCTCAAACTGGTAAAGATCATCTACGGAAATCCTACAGTTACCATCATACTTAATGGTGAAAGATTGAATGCTTTCCCCCTAAGATCGGGAAAAAGGCAAGGATGTCCACTATCACCACTTCTCTTTCATCTTGTACTGGAGGTTCTAGCCAGTGCAACAAGGCAAGGAACAAAAAGGCATTCAGATGGCAATGAAGTAAAACTCTCTTTATTTGTAGACAACACGACCCTGTATTTAAAAAATCCTGGGGAATTCAGAAAAAGAACTACCAGAAGTAATCAAGAAGTTACAAGGTATAAGATCAACATAGAAAAATCAATTCTATTTCTATATATTAGTAATGAACAGTCCAGAAATGAAATTAAGAAAACAATCCCATTCACTACAGCATCAAAAAGAATAACATAACTAGGAACAAACTTAACAAAAGAAGGCGAGACTTGTATAGTGAAAGCTACCAAATATTTCTAACAGGAGCTAAAGAAGATCAAATAAATGGAGAGGCATTCCACGTTCATGGATTGGAAGACTCATTACCATTAAGAGGGCAATTCTTCCCAAGTCCACTGTTGGATTCAATGCAATGCCTTTCAAAATCACAGCAGGCTTTTTGTTGGAAGAAATTGACTGATACTAAATCTACATGGAAATTGACATGGCCTTTACAAAGACCCAGAATGGCCAAAACAATGTTGAACAAAAAGAACAAGTACCTCCTGTATTCACAACTTATTATAACCTATAGTAACCAAGACATTGTACTATCAGCATAAGGATCGATATAAAGATCAATGGAATAGAACTGAGACACCAGAAATAAACTCTTACATTTATGGCCAATTTAACTTTGACCAAAGTGCCAAGGCAATTCAATGGGGAAAAGATAGTCTTCAATAAATGGTCTGAGACAATTGGATATCCACACTCAAAAAGATGAAGTTAGACCATTATCTCACACGAAACACAAAAATTAACTCAAAATGGATTATGGACATAGATGTAAGAGCTAAAACTACAAAATGTTCAGAGGAAAACAGAGGAGAAAATCTTTATGACCTGAGGTTAGGCAGAGATTTCTTAGATACAACAACAAAAGCCTGATCCATAAAAGAAAAAATTGATGAATTGTATTTCTTTAAATTTAAAAACTTTTGCACTTCAATAGAAATCATTAAGAAAATGAAAAGACAAACCACAGATGGGAGAAATTATTTGCAAACCTAATAAGTACTTGTATATATAAAATAAAGAATGTCAGTAAAAAGACAGATAACTCAATTTAAAAGATGGGCAAAAGATTTGAATAAATATTTCACTAACGAAGATATTTGAATGGCTAATAAGCACATGAAAATATGCTCAATATCATTAGTCACTAGAGAATGCAAATTACAATCACAATGAGATACCATTTCATACCCACTAGAATGGCTATAAGTAAAAAGACAGCTAATAACAAGTGTTGATGAGAATGTGGAGAAATTGGAGCCATCATACATTACCAGTGGGGATGTAAACAGTGAAGCCATTTTGGCAACAGTTTGGCAGTTTCTTTACAAATTCAACATAAATTTACTCTACAATCCGGCAACTCTACTCTTAACTATCCACCCAAGAGAAATAAAAACATATGTTCACACAGAGACCTGCATGGGAACGTTCATAGCAGCATTATTCATAAGAGCCAAAAAGTATAAACAACCCAATGACCATCAACTGCTGAATGGAGAAACCCCAGTTCCACGTAATGGAATACTATTGGGCATTACAGAAGATGGAACTATGGAGTCACGCTACAACGTGACGAATCGCAAAAACATTATGCTAAGTGAAAGAAGCCAAATGTGAAAGACTGCATATTGCATGATTACATTTACGTGAAATACTCAGAAAAGGCAAATCTATGAAGACAGAAAATTAGATTAGTAGTTGTCCGGGGCGACAGGGAGCAACTACAAATGGGCATGAGAGATTTTGGGGGGGGCAATGGAAATTTCCTCAAATTGGATGTGGTGAGGGTTGCACAGCTCTGTCCATTTGTTAAAAATCAATGAGGTGTATACTCAGGTGAATGTTCTGGCATGTAAAGTATACCTGAATACAGCTCTTTTTATTTATTTTTTAACTTTTTAAAGATTTTACTTTTTGCCTTTTTCTCCCCAAAGCCCCCCAGTACATAGTTGTATATTCTTAGTTGTGGGTCCTTCCAGTTGTGGCATGTGGGATGCCACCTCAGCATGGCTTGATGAGCGGTACCATGTCCACGCCCAGGATTCGAACCGACGAAACACTGGGCCGCCTACAGCGGAGTGCTCGAACTTAACCACTCAGCCACAGGGCCTGCCCATAAAGCTCTTTTTAAAAAAGGCCTTAGCCCCAGGCCCCAGGGCAGGCAGAGAGCAGGAGCTCTATGCTGCCCTCTAACCCCTCTTGTTGTCTGGCTCCTGGGATTTCTCTTTTTTTCTTGATTTGGGGGGTGGCGGGGGGGGAGGAGATTCACCCTCAGCTAACATCTGCTGCCAATATTCCTCTTTTTTCTTTTCTTCCCTCCCTAAAGCCCCAGTGCATAGATGTACATCCTAGCTGTCAGTCCTTCTATGAGTCGCTGCCACAGCATGGCCACTGACAGACGGGTCGTGTGGTTCTGTGACTGGAAACTGAGGCTGGGCCAGCGAAGCAGTCAGGGCACCAAACTTTAACCAGTAGGCCATCATGGCTGGCTCATTTCCTTCTCGAGTTTTAAAAAGCTTTTAGGTTCTATTTTACCGGAGGCGGGCAGGCACATCAGCTCACTGCCGAGGCTGGCCATGCTGTGGGAATTTGCTTCCATGGGATTCTGGCATTTTCTGCTCCCTGAGGAGGGCTGTGTATTCCCCTCAGTGGAGCAAATGGAAGAAATAAAAAACAGGCTCGGTGGACAGATGAGATGTTCCAGCCTGGGTGTGAGCGCCGATGACCTCCGCTCTTGGGCTGGCTCCCTCACCCCTCTCTCTAGGACCCAGGACGAGTCAGATGGGGGTCAAGCCAGGCTGATGCCCTTCCTTTCTCTTTCTCTGATCGGCAGGAAGTCCCAGTGGGGTCTGAGCCTCAGACCCTAATTTGCAGGCCCCGAGGTGGAAGCAGGAGACAGCTCCAGACAATACAGCGCTCCTGGACACTGCCGAACCGCCCGCTCGGGAGTCAGGATGGACACCAGGAAGCCCCCTCACCCTACTCACTGTGCGTTCCATGAGGGCAGGGACCTCGTGGGCCTGTTCTCTGCAGAATCCCAGTGCCTGGCCAGGCTGGGGCTCAGTAAATATTTCTAAAATAAATCAGTGAAAGTGGGAAAGCACCCCCAGCTTTGCAAGCCCTGTCTATTGTACACGCTTGAAGAACAGACTTGGTTTAAGCCCAGAAAATCCTTTAATTACCACTGCTCCTTCTGGCTGGGCTCTGGGAAGGAACTAATTGGAGCAGCCATCACTCGACCTGAAATATTATGAATGTAGTTTCATTATTTAGTCTGCCCAGGTCACAGGCAAGGGGTTACAATAACTGGTTTTGCCAAGCTCCTGCTGGAATGGCAATTCCTCACCCACTTCTGTCGCTGACAACCCACAGGCAACTCCCCTGAGCTGCCAGTCACCTGCCCCGTGCCTGTGCCTGTTCACAGCAGGCGTCAATGTCAGCGTGCACTCAAAGCAGCCAGCACCAGGCTTCAGTGGGAAGTGTTTCCCATGGGAGCCATGAGCCCGAGGCATACACACACCTCATGGTTGTGCACACACACACACATACATAGCCACGATCATCTGGATGAGAGCCAGACACACACGTGCATTCAGAGAGGCCCCCATCCCTTCACCAGCACACACACCTGTGCACAGACTAGAACACGTCTGCAATGCACAGGAATGAAGCACACCCCAAGCATCAGCGTGGCAGTGCCAGGCAGGCCCCCAGCTGGCCCACCAAAGCCATGTGTCTCAGAGGGTGGCGTTCCCAGCTATGAGTGGCTGTCAGAGTCACCAATAAGAACCTACACTTTTGGGATCCAGAGACCCAAGTTCTAGTTTGGGCACTGCCACTTCCTGGCTGTGTAACTTGGGCAAGTGACTTTGCCTCTCTGTGCCTAGGTTTCCCCCTCTGTAAAATGGAGACAGGGTGCTGTGAGGCTTCAGTGAGACAGTATTTGTAAAGCACATTAAGTGCAGTGCCTGGCACGCAGTAGGCACTCAGTGCCCACACCATCATCACTGCTCACATCATACCCCCAGCTGCTGCCTCCTCAAATGATATGGGGACTCTGTGGTCCCACTTGTGGCCCTAGTGGCATCGCCCTGACGTGGAGGCAGCAGGGAAGGAAGAGTCGGCAAAGTGCCCCTTGCCGGAGCAGACCAGGCCCCTCTCCCAGGAGGCCCTGGACAGGTGTGACTGACACAGACAGTATCCCAGCTGGGAAGAAAGAAGGCCAGTGCTGCTGTCCCTGCCACACCCCACCACTGCGGGAAACAGAAATTCCTTTCCCATTTAAGCCCGCCCCATAGGGCACGCACAGCCCACTCCCTGGCCCCTTGGTGAAGGGCCCACCCTTGTGGTAAGTTTTGTCCAGAAATGATTCTTCCTTTATTCACAGCAACAAAAGCTTGCTGGTGGGTGCAAATATTTGCAGATGAGCAACTGTGTAAATGGAGGAAGGTTTTTATTGTGTGCCGTCCCGGATCCCCACTCCCTGGCCCTTGCCTCCCCCGCACCTCTGCTGCCCGGTCACCTTCTGGGCCCCCAGGTCCCAGGCCTGAACAGTGAACAGTTATTTGGCAGGGCTCCTGGGTCCCTGAGCCAGACGGGGCCCCTTGGGGCTGGGAGGCCACTGTGGGTCAGCAGGCACCTGGAGAACCTCTGCCCGTGGCTCGCTTGGGGTCTGACCTAATGCAAGTCCTGCCGGGGCTGGAAAAGCTTCCTCTCTCCACCAGGGGGACCCACCACCTCTCTGTCCTGGGGGGCCGCGGGGGAGGGGGGCGTTGCACAGGGAGGGTAGGAGGGGGCAGTCTCAGCCCCGGGAGTTTTGGGACATTGGACAGATGCCCTCCTTCCAGCCCATCCAACCAACAGGAAATGCCAAGTATGACCTACTGCCCCACTCTGAAAGCACCCAAAATTTGAGCTGCCACTTCAAATCAGAATCCACATAAACAGATTCCTAGCTTCTTTGAAAAAAATAAGAAAAAGGAGGATGTGGCCACGCTGGGCCCACATCCCACACAGAACTCTTTTCTCGAGCTGAGTGTGGCCGCGGCCCAAGAAGCCGTCTGTCCACTCCCCTCCCCCTCCTCCCTGCGGGCTCCCCTCCCTGGCAGCTCTGCACTGATACATTTACTGGTGGACCTGGAGACCCCACACGTCGTCGCTGACATTGCCCCCATCCCTGCCTCTCCCCGTCTCCCTCCCTCCGGGGCAGCCCAGACCCTGAGGGCAAAGATCCAATGCCCTCCCAAATGCTCAGAGCCTTTTGTGGGGGAGAGTGGGGTCCCAGACTCCTTCCAGGCTGCCTTGCCTTCCCAGGACGAACAAGGATGAAGCACATTCGGACACAGAACCAAAATGTGGGGAGGGAGTCACAGACCACCCCCTCAGTCCCACCCAGGTTGGGGATCACCTGGGCTCGGAACCACTGGCCAGGGACTGGACTCTTGACCTGCTTTGGGACAGCAAAGCCAGGATGAGGAGGAGCGTGGATGGGGCCAGCCCCCTCTCTCGGTGGTCTTCAGGCCCACTGAGGAGGGCTGGAAATGCCACAGCCAGGCCTCAGGGCTTGGTGAGAGGCAGCCCCAAACTTCCTGCCAGGACCCCAGCCCATGAAAATGGGAAGACCCCCAGGAGCCCCCTACCCCGTCCGTCAGGCGCCAGCCAGCTGTGCGGGGGCTCCCGAGCAGCAGCTGTTGGAGGCAATGGAATCCATTTTAGCTTGGCTATTTTTCCCATATAAATAAAAACTTTTAAATGAGAGAATTGTCCACTGACTTCCACCATGATTCACGTTAAAGCTGCAGAGTCGCAAATCCCAGGAAACAAGCTTTATAATGAAAACATCAGCAGATACGTAACGGGGAGCTTCTGGCTTAGATGGGATCTGCCTGGAACTCCAACTTCCTGCAAATATTTTGGGAAGGAGAAGACCCACACGGACCCTAAAGCCACATGAAAAATGTCACCATAAACAGAAGATCCGGCCCACACACAGGACAGGCAGTGGGAGCCCAGCTGAGAACCCCACAAGGCAGGGGGGCCTCAGCCCACCCCCAGGGCGCCCCTGATGGGCCCGCTGCCCCGTGGACGTGCATTGGCCTCCAGAATCAGCCCTCCAGCGCTTCCGTTGTCATAACTACCACCATGACCTTTCCAGGGTTTAAAAAAACAAAAGCCACCCAGTGGCCGTGCAGAAGGACGACAACCGTAGCAACAGTCCTGTCCTTGGACGCTGTTCCGCCCGGCGAAGAACCATTTCTCCCCTGCCCACTTAGCAACTTCGGACTTCGGGAAGATTAGCAGGGCATGTGTTAGGATCCCCCCGACCCTGCCCACACTGGCAGTGAGGGCGGTGTTCTGAGTCACTGTGTCCTGAGCCGCCCCCCTCCACTGCCCTGAGACTGCAGGCCAAGCAGGGCTGACCGGTGAAGCAAGCCAGGCAGAAGGGGCCCCGGTGGGAGCCGTGCCCACTTTGGGACTGGCGTCTTGCCCTGCCTGCCGGCTCTCCCTGGCATGCCTCCTGGGCTGAGTGAGGGACTTGGCTCTGATCCCAGGTGACCCCCCCGAAGATGCCTGGTCGGTGCATGGGGCCATGGTGGGGGAGGTGTGGGGTGCACGTGGAGGGAGAGGCTGTCCAGCCCCATGTGGAGTCCGTCCCGACACCCCAGCTCAGTCCTCAGTGGGCTCAGTGCTGGCCTAGGTGCAGTCCCGGCATCCCATACCCCACGTAATTCTGGGGCATCCTCACACACAGATCTTGACTCCCTCCTTCTCCTCCCGGTCCCTCCAGTTCATTCCGGGCAGGGCAGAGTGGGAAAGGAGTCACCCCACACCTGAGCCCCGCTCTGGGCCCGCTCAGGGGTGACTCACGTCACAGGTGAACGAGCCCGACTGACCGCCCCTCCCAGGGGGACCTGGGGGAACAATCGGCTGCTGTGGAGACACAACCCAAAACTGGGGCTTCCTGGGGCCAGCGCAAGCATCGGAACCGCCAGCCACACTCGGCCCCCGCCCAGGCCCAGACACAATGGGAGACCCAGTTTTCCAGCTGGACTGAAATTTCAGAAGGTGTTTTTTGTGTGGGCCTGATTAACCACCACGCCAGAGGAGCCCTGGGGCTGGGTCAGGGTGTCGGGCTGCCGCCAAAATCTGCTGGGTGTCGGCATTTCTTGAGGAAAGGTAGAAAACCATCAGAAAACACAAGAAAGGCAGACTATGACGTTAACTAGTCGCAAGAGGCCAGGAGGCAGAGTGAGCCAGGAAGGGCTTTGCCACCAGGGGCACCCGGGTTCGAGTCCTGGCTCAGGCCACTGACCCTCTGTGAGACTAAGCGGAAGATGATGGTTCCCCCTCCCAGGGTGACAGAAGAGGAACTGAAGGCACTGGGGACGGCGCCAGGCGTCCGACAGCTATCACGCGTTGCATGCACACTGAGGCTTAATTACACTGTCTCGTTTAAAAAATTATTGTCATACACGTGTGTGGAGCTCCGTGGTTTTCAAAACCATTTTGGCCCATTACTTCATTAGATGCACACAATGATCTGTCTTCTATTTTTAGCTTGTTACTGCAGTTCCTTTAAAACATAAGCCGTGCTCTCATTGGATACGATTGTCCCAATTTCCCCCTCTGCTCTCCTTTTTAATTTCCCCACCCCTAGGAACCCTTAGCATAACAATTCTGGGACCATTTTCTATTAATATCAATTTTCAGATTACAGCGATATGATGTCTGTTTCCTAATTTAATTAGGTGATTCCTGTTATTAGTTCCTACATGCTCATTATTTTTCATTTAGCTTATTTTAACACATGAAAGGAAAGTGCGGCTCTGGCTGGAGACCGGCAGGGCGTCTTCTGCAGGGAGGAGGGAAAAGTTTCTCCCACCTGCAGGAGGGTGGTGAAACCGGAGAAATCGGGACCGCATCGGAGAAGCACATGCTGGGGAGCTGGGGCTGGGCTGCCCCTTGGAACGGTCCAGTCTCAGGCGAGAGAGGGTGGGGACAGAGAAAACCCCCACTGCAGAGATGGGCCCACAGTGAGTACGTCTGAGGTCAGGGCCTCCAGGGAGGGTGGCAGGGAGGGTCCTTCACAAAGCTCCACCACCAAAAGCAGAATCCAGAGAAGGCCCCAAAGCCAGCACCCCCAGGGCCCACCAAACCCCCTGGGGGCCGGGCCCCCACACTTGAGGGCTGCATCTTGTGACACCACGCTTCTTTCTGGCACTCATGGGTCGATTGCCACGTGGGGGCCCCACGTGGGCCCCTCCATCAGCACTGCCCTCCACACAACTCCAGGGGGCACCCTTCACAGCACAGTGTAAGGCCACGCTGCCCTGGAATGAGCACGGAACACAGCGTGAGTGGCGTCCCCGAAATGTGCAGGGCCTGCCTCAGGGCTCCCACCCATCGAGGCGGGGCTTGGCCATCTGTGCCCCTGGGCTCTGGCCACCCCTGGTCGCCACCCCATCTCCAGCCGTCCAGTTGCTCACAATGAGCCCACAGGGTTCCTTCCCACTGCTGGCGCAGTGATGGCTGGACTGGCCCAGCTCACTGCCCACCCTGTGGCACCAGAAAGAACCCCCACAAAGCCGCTCTGGAGTTAACAGGGAACGCGGGGCAGGAAGCCCAAGGGCCGCGTTTGGAAGGAGAGCTATTCCATGCACCCCGACCCCTAGCCCTGACTTCAAGAGCCCAGTGCGTCCAGTGTCAAGGAGAGGGCACTCCAGAGGACCGAAAACTCAGGGGGTGGTTGGACCCAGAGTAAAATTTTCTTTGCTGGGGCCACAGAAATGTGAGGCGAGGGAAGGCGAGGTGGCGCTGGCAAGGCTTCAGCGGTGCTGGTGAGAGTTTGAACACGCTGCAGGTGCATTGTTTAGAAACACCAGGTTGGAGAGTCCCGGCCCTCCTGATTTTGCAATGATATATTGCCAGCTACTTAACAGGATGGATCACTGCAATTACATGTCACTTCTGATATGCACAGTCACAACAAGGATGTGTCAGCCTCAAAAGGTTGGTAGGAAATATATATGATGTTCCGCAATGCCGTTAGAAAATGGTTTCGGGAAACAGACTCGAGAGGATTCTAATAAAACCCACCTGCCCGGGGAAAGCATATGGCTGCGTGGAAACTGAAGGGGCTGGCTGCCTGGCCCGGGAAGGAGTGTGGGCTCACGCAGCCCGGCTCCAGCAGGCCGCCCTGCACCCGGAGCCAGCCTGGCCCAACTGCCCAGAGGGGGCGGAGGAGGGACGGCCACTGGGCTTCCGTTTACCCCATCATCCTCACACGGGTGAGCTCTCAGCAGTCTCTCCTATGGCCTTGGCCCACCCAGGGCTTCTGGCCTAGTGGAGGGTCGCAGGGCTCCAGGGAGACACACCTGGACAAAGACAGTCATTATGGGAACAAGACAAGACTCGTCCTCAGCACCGGCACAGTGGTAACTACAGGAGAGTGAGGGCCACAGCTTCTCCAGCCATCACAGCCCTGCCTCCAGGGGACCAAAGCAGGAACCCTGGAATGGGTCAGGCGCCCGGGCATTGGAATTCTGGCTCTGTCGACTTGTAGCTGTGGGATACCCGGCAAGATGCTCAGCAGTGTTCTCTCTGGAGAGAGACCCCCAGCTCCACCAGTCTCCCCCAAGTCCACTCCACAGCTTCCGCTGGAGGTCGGCACCTGGTCACCTCTTGTGCACTAGAGAAGGCAAACAAGCAACCCACAGCTCCCCTCCTCCAGGAAGCCCTCCAGGAAGTCCTCCAGACTCCTCCGGCCAGGATTCTAACCTCCGGTATATGAGAGTTAACGAGTGAGTGTATGGCCTCTGAGCAGAGATGCAGGTGGAGGAGGGGTGGGGACTTCCTGCTTCTCTCGCCTATTCGTGAGGTCTGTGAGTCTGACACCATGGGTGGAGGAGTTAGAGAGCAACTCCACACGCCCTGCCCAGCATCTCAGATGCCATCTGCCCAAAAAGGAACACACAGTCTCCAGCCCCCTCCCCCAGACTCCTCGGGTCTGGGGTGTCTGCCTCAGCGAGTGGTACGGGCGACCCCCATCTGCCAGAACCAAGATGGCCGCCTTCCTCACCCTCCCTCCCTGCCCCCAACCCCCTGATGCCCCTGAAGCCACCCCCTCTGGTCCTGCCTGACCCAGGCCTTGAGCATCACTCAACCCCTCCCAGCTGCTCTACTTGTGCTGATTGTCTCCTCCCCTAATCCTGCCCCAGCTCCTGGAAATGCAGCCGCTAAGTCAACTTTCTAACGGCTGCTCCCCGCCCCTCAGAGTCCCCACAGCTCCGGGCGGCCTGCAGCAAAGGCTCACTCCCCTGCGATGCTCCCGGGGCTCACGGGGCCAGGCCTGGCTGTGTCTGCAGCGGCGGTCACGCTGGATCCACCGGTCACACTCCAGCCCCTAATCCACTGAGAGTTCTCCCCACACCACACTCTCTCACACCTCAAACCTTGATCCACGCTCTGCCCAGCCTCCGCTCCAGGCCCAGACCAGCAACGCCGAGCCCCACAGTGGTTGGGAGGGTGGGAGGCACAGTGGGTAACAGCCGGCTGCCTGAGGACAAACCCCAGCTCTGAAGCGCAAAGCCGTGTGGCCTTGGGCACAGCTCTTATCCTCTTAGCTCAGTAGTCTTGTCTGTCAAGCGGTGTAACAGTATCCAACTCAAACGGTTTTGTAAGTATAAAATGAGGACAAAATACATGTGACGTGCTTGTGATAGCGCCTGGCACACGGAGAGCCCAAGAGTGTCAGGTGGTGCCAGTAGCGTTGCTGCGCGCCCCCCTAGTGAAGGCTCGGCACCTGGGCTGTAAATAGGCATCCTCATTTACTATACAAATAATATGCATTAAAACAAGTAAAGTGCTTAGCCCACGACCTGGCACGCGGTAAATGCCAAATCAATGTTTGCTATTATTATTATCCTTGGACCCTTGTGCCCTGGCAGGAATGCTGGGGGCAGGCTGCAGACCAAGAAGTCATCAGGGGCTGTCCAGTCCCTCTGTCCACACTAGGGGCCCCTGAGCAGGGAACCCAGCCATCACTGTGGCTGCCTTCCCTGCTCCACATCCCAGCACCACCACCCACAACCTCACAGCTTCGGGAAAGCAAAGAGCAACTCACTGACACGTGGCATGGCCCTGCTTTAAGAAAACTCACTCTGAAAGAACCAAACATTGAGAAAAGAAAAAAAGAACTCCTTATAGTGTGCTAGTGACAGAGTCTGTATCACGAGGCCACACTTCTTTATATACCAACGAAAAAGCCAATCAACCCACCATTCCCTTTGGCTTCATGGGTCACTGACAACGACTCGCCTTGCCCCATTAAAACAAAATCCATCCCACTTAAAAGAATGAAGAAAGAATGATTAAAGTTAGAGGCTCTGGAGCCGGTCTGGCGGTGTGGTGATAAGTTCAGCACACTCTGCTTCAGTGGCCCAGGTTCACGGGTTCAGATCCCAGGCACAGAGCTGCACCACACATCAGCCATGCTGTGGCAGCAACCCACATGCAAAAGAGAGGAAGACTGACCACAGATGTTAGCTCAGGGTAAATCTTCCTCAGCAAAAAAAAAGTTAAGGGTTCTCATTGTGCAGCCATGAATGAATGGCTGGGTGTGGGCACAGTCATCGTTGGCCAAGGGACATCACAGGAGGGCCAGGCAGAAGTGTGCCTCCTGATAGAATAACACATAACCACACACGACTTCTTGCCAAAAAAGAAGGAAAAAACAAATCTATTGCTAAATTTACCTAATTTATAGGGAATACGAAGAACAGAAGACGATGTTAAACTTTAGCAAACAGGCACAATCAGCAAGAATCCCAAGTGTGGGAAACGCGACCTAGTTTCCTCCAATAAATGGCAAGAAAGAAACAAAGACAGAGAGGGACTCTCACAGATTGAAAGAGACTTGAAAGACTCCGTGAACGGCAAGGTGCAGGCCCTACCTGGATACTGGATACAGCAAAGCGGAAGCCAAGGTGTTTACAGCATTTATGAGACAAATTCGAATGCTGACTGGACGTTTGATGATACTAAAGAACTGTTAAATGTTAAAAAAAAAAAGAGAATTCTTATCTTTTAAACTGAGAAATATAATGAAATATTTATGGCTGAATTGATATGATATCTGGTATACACTACAAAATCAGATAAGAGGGAAGTGGAAGGGGCTGGAAGGGGCCGGCCTGGGCTTGATGGGGGTGCGGGGTGATGAGTGCACAGGGTTCATTGTACTATTCGAATCCACTTTTGGGTGTATCTCCAACTCTCCATCGTAAAGGTTTCATACAGAAAGGCAGCTCATAAAAATCCCGTTTGAGCCAGCCCTGAAGGTCTAGTGGTTAAGTTTGGCAGGCTTCGCTTCAGCGGCCTGAGTTTGGTTCCCAGGTGTGGAACCACACCACCCATCTGTGAGTAGCCATGCTGTGGCAGTGGCTCACATAGAAGAGCTAGAAGCACATACAACTAGAATATACAACTATGTACCGAGGCTTTGGGAAAGTAAAAAAAAGAGGAAGATTGGCAACAGATGTTAGCTCTGGGTGAATCTTCCCAAGGTAAAAAAAAAAAAAAAAACCCATTTGCTCAACCACACATATGGAATCACCTTCTGCAGCCCCCAAAACAAGTTCACGGGGATATTATTCCCAATCTTGGCTGGGTCTCCCCGTTTTCCACCTGGGGAAGGGTCAAGTCTGTCTCCCGGGTCAAGAAGTGAGTTCCCTGAAGCTGCAGGGTCTGGCAACACTGGACGCTGGAAAATACCTGGATAGGTGAATTCTCTGATACACAAGAAAATCTAATCTTAGAATGAAGGTAGCTTAACCAGCAGCAATTCACGTTTCAAAAGGTTTAATTTAAAATATAGAAAACATTTTTAAAAACATGGCTTGATTTATGAAAGTTGGCAACCCCATAAGATTCCAACTAACGCACGACCCAGGTGAGGTTTGCTGACTGGCCCGCACGAAGTTCAGGGGCTTTGACACCTGGTAGCTGCATGGGAGAAATCTGAACGACACCGGACCCAGAGGGACCACAAGCACCTAAAGGCTCCCACCCACCTTCTCCAGCTCCTTTCTGGATCTTCACCTGCCCACTCTCTTCCTCTCACCTCGGTCAGTGCCACCAACAGCGGATCCCAGACAGTCCGTTCCCAGAAAAGTTTCTGCCGCTGTGAAAGCCAGAGATGCCAGCGAGGAATTTCCTCTGTAGATGGGCCCCCAGCGGCCTCGCCCGATCCGGATGGCAGGGCAGCCTCCGGCATCTGCACCTCCCACGGTAGAAGTCCACAGGGAGAAGACTTGTCCAGGGCCCTTGGGGCCACCCACCCATGCAACTGGAGACATGCACTTTGTAAGCACTGGTTTCCAACAGATAAATGTAATCAAGTTTTATATGCTCAGAGAAGCCAACAGGATGGGATTGTTTCACTTGAAAGATCAGAAGAAAATTGTAACTAATGTTGTGGAAAATTACTTTGATATTGCTTTCTTGGTACCGAATCACAATTAGGCTGCTGTGAGAAGTACAGGGAAAGAATAAATGAATAGTAACAAATCAACACAAACAGCCTGAGTCAGGAACACTTTGCTCAGGGAAAGTAACATAAGCATTACTTAAAGTTTATGACTACGTTTGATGCGATTTACATACAACGTCAAGGTTGCCCGTCACCTGGCACAAGGTGAGCGTGGTCCAGCTCCATTCACAGCCAGAAGAACATGGAATAAGCCCCAGGTGTGCTCCCTGTGTGGGTCCGCCCCCGCGCTGCTACGGGGGATGCTGGCCTCAGCTTCAGCCCATTCTACATGACGGGCCAGCCCAAGGCTCTGCGCCCCTCTCCTAGCTCGCCACTCCACCCGAGAATCCCAGCCGTCCTGCCAGCCCCCGCCCACTGGTCATTGAGGAGATCCGCACGTGGGTGCACTGGGGCCACTGTGAGGGGCAGGAATCCACTGCCCACAGAAGACATGAGGAGCAAGTGCTCTGCTTTGCCAGCTGCCACCAGACCCCACCCCCACCCAGGAATATTGCACCTGCCCCTGGAGCATACCATGGATGGGCGCATGGCCCCCGCCCCAAGTGGACCTCACAGATGCACTCACACCTTCTCTCCCAGTCTCTGTCCCACAGAACACAGACACCAGACACGAGGACCCCCTGCCCATGTGTGCGCCCAATCACACACACACCAAGGATGCACGAGTCACCCCAAGGTGTGTTGGAAGGCCCTTTCTCAGGAGCTCACTTCCGCACAGATAACACACCATTGCAGGGAGCAACTCTCAGTCTGCTTGACGGCACTGCCCCGTGGGGCCGGCTTCAGCTGACACGGTGTCATCAGCCATTCTAAGGCTCAGGTGAGGCTGCAAAGTCCAGGCAGAGGAGCCAGCTCGGTCACGCATCCTTGCTTCTTCAGAAGCAGCGGAACAGCCAGACCCATTTTAACAGCTACCACCTGTGAAGGTCCAGCCCAGGCATGAGTCTGCACTGATGACTCGTCACCATCTCGGGGGGCCTACTGCCTTGACTACCTCTCACTGACTCTCCAATGGAAGAATCAGCCTCCCAACCAGGGCCTCTGAGGCCCAACCCTAGCCTCCTCGCGCTCCTGCCTTTCCACCTGCTGCCACGTGCCCTCAGCCTGCACTTGGAGCTGCCCTGAGAGAGTGAGGCACAGAACTGAGGCGGGGCTGGGGGAGCAGGCTGCAGGCTGAGGACCCTGGGCCCCACTGAGTGCCAGATACCCCTGTGCCATGCCCTGCCCTCCTGTGCCATGGGCTGCAGACAGGGACGGGCAAGAATCCTCTGCCTAACCCCTAGCCCCCCTTCTTCACAGACACCACCCCCCCCCAACAGAGCCCCAGGACCACTGCTGAGAGATGCTGGTGCGGGTGCAACAGTGCTTTCCTCTCACTCCAAGCAGAGCAATGCCTGGCCGCGGCCCCGGGCTTGCTGCCCTCCAAACCTGCTGTGCCCTCTGGGGCCAGGCTGTGTCCCAGCAGCAGGCACCTTGCCCGAGCTCCCCTCTCCACATTCCGTCTGCCCTGAGGCTCCAGAACCACCCTTCCTGCTCTCCCCTCACTGCCCTCCCACCTGGCCCCAGCAGACCTGTGTGACTCAGGACAGATGCGCCCCTGCCGTGGGTCACGGGGTGGGATGGGAGGCAGCAGGAGCAGTCTTGGCTTCACAAAGCTCGGAGGTACCCTGACCCCCTCTGCCGAGGCCAAGAGGCTGGATTCGAGGGGTCCTCAGGGCTAGGTAGAGAAAGAGAGTCCCCCTCAGGGGGCACAGCCTCAGGGAAAAGTCATTCACCCTCTGACATTCTAGACCATGTGGAAAAGGCCCCAAGAGATGGTAGAATCTTCTTTAAATCTGAGTTTCACCAAAAGCAACAACTGGCTGAGAGATGGGCAAGCCTGGCCATCATTCCCAAGAGGAATGCACCAGCCAGAGGCCAGAGGCCAGAACCCTGAGGCTGAGGCTGACATCAGACACAGCGTTCCCACACTGAGGCTGATGACTGCCAGGAGCGGGCCAGGACCCCTCCTCTGCCAGCCGGGCATCTCAGCACAGACTCGGACCAGGGCAGCCAAGTCTCACATGTTGGGCAGGGAGGCGGGGCCAAGAGCACGGGCTCACCTGGCACCTGCTGGGGGGCGAGCTCCGAGGGGTCCTGCAGGCTGATGAAAAGGAGGAGGCCCGCGGCTCCGAACAGCAGGATGGATGAGAACATGCAGGCCAGCCGCATTGTTCCGGCTCGCGAGGTCATCCGGGGCTCGCTCCGGGGTCACCTCTCGGGTGTGGGAGGCATGTTCTTCCCTCATCGTCCACACCAGGCGTCCATCAGGCCACGGTCTACAGGGCAGAGGGGGAGAAAGACGGTCCATCACCGAGGCACAGGCCGTCCGGGGAGGCTGAGATCCCAGTCAGTGCGCGGGACCAAGCGTGATCCCTGGATCCCTCTGCCCTTCAGAACTTACTCAGGTGTCTCCCTCCACCTAGTCAAGGCCAAGGAGGCTGAGGGAAGTCGGGGCACCACCTGTGGCTGGGACATCAGCTTCCTGCCAGGGTCTTCTGTAGTGGCACCCCCAGAAAAACCATGGAGAGAGATACTCTCTGGCCTCTGCCAGGGGGAGCCCAGGGCGGAGCCCCAGA
This sequence comes from Equus caballus, assembly GCF_041296265.1. Lineage (NCBI taxonomy): Eukaryota > Metazoa > Chordata > Mammalia > Perissodactyla > Equidae > Equus > Equus caballus. The sequence goes on along the minus strand of NC_091693.1, from coordinate 4,768,497 downwards.
CCCGCAGCCGGTGACAGCAGCCACCTCCTGCACTGTCCAGGCTCTCTGAGCCTCCAAATAGGCATGTGTGATCCTACGGCGGGGGGTGTCTGGGGACAGGCAGGCATCCTGGTCCTTGTCCCTAACAACTGGCCCAGTGGACACAGATGCCCCGGATCTCTGCCCTGGCTCCTCTCTAAGGGATGCTGGGGACAAGGGTCTCCACAGAACAGGGGCTTTAAGAAGGAGCCTGCCGGGCCCAGAGGATCAGGGACAGACTGACTCCCCCACCTGGCCACACCCGCACACCAGCCAGAGCTGCCCCTCCCTGACAGACTGGTGGATGGGCTGGCTGGATCAAGGCCCCACTGGATAGTCACACCAGCGGGAGCTGAAGCTCTGGCCTGTCACGGTTGTCCCCACTCTCGAGGCCCTTGGGGGTGGGGCTGAAGCAGGGCAGCCAGACCCACATCTGACAGATCCTAGGCTCATAGGCTCAGAGGCTGGAGCCAACGTCGCTCATGTGTCTGTGCACTCTGCTCATCTGCTCTGGCCACTGCAGACCCAGAGCAGCCCATGTGACTTGCCCCTTTACCCCGGCTCCTCCTGAAGGGGGAGAAATCCCAAATACCAATCCCAGTGACCCCAAACGGGCCAGGCTGTGGGTCAAGATGGGGGCATGCCAAGGCCATCTGCTCAAAGAAAGGATGTAAGTTCCTGCCGTGAGGCCGGGCACGGTGGACTGGCATGGGTGCTGAGGAAGAACTGGCACAGGTAGCCGTGCTACAGGGACAGGGATCCCAGGACCTACCCTGTGAAGAAGGGTCACTCTGTCCCCTTACTTTCACCCATTCTTACCTGCCCGGGGCCCAGGGACACCACCCTCCTTCCACCCAAGGACCCGGCAAGGAGCTTCCCCCATGGCATGGGGCAGTGCCCGAGGGAGATGAGGCCAGGTGGGCAATCCCAGCAGCCTATAAGACCACAACTGGGTGGTTGGTCAGGCCCCAGACCAGACGTGCTTGGTACAAGGATGATTCCCTGCCGGGGGTCTCCTCGGGCACTGGACTTTCGTCAGGGGACCCATCCCTGACTCGGCGCCCAGGTGCTGGGGGAGGAGGCCCCAGCTATTATCCCTCTGCATCCAGCCTGTGTGGCACGAGGCAGGAAGGGATAGGAAGAGAAGGCCCTCCCTCCCCTGCCAGACAAAAATTACCCAGGACGAGACCGTTCTCAGCAAAGCTCTGGGGCTGAGGAGCGTTAAATTGCAGGTTTGGGTTTCTCCCTCTGCAGTCTCTGTAATTATTTTTTCACTCAGTTAACTTTAATTAACCTGCCCCAGGCCTCTGTGCACGGGAAACGCGCCTGAACGCCAGCTCTCGGGGCCGTGCTGCACAGGTGGTTCCCACGACTGCCCAGCCTTTACACCCGAGAGGCTGAGCTGAGCCGGCTCGGCCCTGTCTCTGGAGCTGGCTCCAGGGTTTCAGCTGGCCCCGACCTCACTGCAATGGTCCCCGCCCCAGAGAAAGACCGCTGCTTCCTGCCATCACCAGAGACAATGCTGCCCCGGGCTTGCAGTGGGTGAAAACGGCAGCCACATGTCCCCAAAGGCTCAGATCCTGAAGACCCTCACGAGGGATGGTGGCCTCTCCCTCCATGGCTGCCCTGGGTGGGACAGTCCTGGGAGCCTGGCTCATCGACCTGCGAAGACATGGATGTGTCAGTACAGGCCCCAGGCTCTGCTGAAGGACAAGGCCACTCCCAAGGCTGCATGCAGCACGGCCCTCGGTCTTCCAAGCTGGTCCCTCAGTGATGACAGCACGGTGTGCAGGACCAGCCTCCAGGTCCAGGGGGATATGAGCCATGATGGGGGAGGCAGACCTGTTCTCTCCCACCCTCACTCTGCTCCTTCCCCCCAAGTAGTTGGCTTAACCCCTTGGAGTGCCCAGGCAGTCATGGGAAGAGTGGGAGTGACATTACATACACTGATGCAATGGGGACAAGACCTTTAGGCGCAAAGCAGGAGAAGCAGCTCAAGGCCTTTCTGAAGCAGACATGTGTGCACCGACACGTAGGCACACGCATGCCCGGGCGCAACGCACGTGGTGAGTGCCTGCACACGCACCCCACTGACAGTCCCTGGCCAGGCCCCAGCTGTAGGGAAACCACCACAAAGCCCTGATTGTGCTGGCCGTGGTGCTGGCACACTTCCTGCAGCCACCCCGGCCTCCCAGGTCAGACACGAGGCCAGGAGGCCAATCTGATCCCGGGTGGCCTCTGACATCAGGACATTTCATAAGCAGGGAGAGAGGATGACCATGTGCCCATCCATGGCTGGGGGGCAGAGAACAAGGCCCCAGCACCTGCACCTTCACTGTGGCAGGAACATTAACCATTCGAGTGTCTCATTTCAGAGACACTCCCCTTGGTTCACCCCCAAGAGACACAAGCCCCCTCTCCATGCCCAGGCAAGCTGGAGCTGGAGCTGCACACGGTTTCCCCACCCAGCCCCTAGGCATCAGACTCCAGCCTCCCCCCAGAATCCTCCTCTCAGTGTTTGCTCTCACTGGAGACCATCTGACAGCTAACTCCCTGCTCTGTGTAAACCAGAATCAAAAGGTTGGCGTGCCTCCCCTCCTGGGGGGCTGGTTTGCAGTCTGACTGGGTCTTCAACACCCCAGGAGGGGGCCAATATCACAGAATCTGCAGGAACCTCCTTCCTTTAAAGGTGGGGGGTAGATGGGAGGTTGCCAACAGACCACCAGACACTCCAGAGGTGTGCACTATTGTTCCCTTGAGGGTCCTTGTCTTCAAACTCACACGTTATTTTCAAGGTAATGGGGAGATGCTGCTCCAAAGGCTGTTCGTCTCCTTCACCTGAGAGTCAAGCTGCTGCCTGGGGAGTGGATGCTACGATCTGTCACAGACCGGGGCCAGCCTGCCTGGGGCCCCATAAACACATTCCCAGGCCTCTGCTCCCACCTGGGACTGTGGCATGCCCCCCACACTGCACCACTCTTGGCTCCAATGACGAGTGGAAAGCCCTCCCCTACCTCCTGTCTTCCTCCCGAGACCAACAGACAATAAGAAAACTCAAATTACTGAGTGGGGGGCTGGGGAGGGGTCAGGAGAGAAAAAAAGCAGCCCACTGAGTTTCCAGAAGGTCCTGTCCTGCTCACTCACAGCTCCTAGTCCTCCCAGGGGCTTCTCTCCCTGAGGCCTGAATTGCGTCACCAATTTTTACTGTAAGAAAAAAAAATCCAATTAATCTTGTAAATACCTCCTGGGACACAGGGCAGGGCCAAGGATTCCTCCCATTTCCTTATTTATCTGATTTAAAAATTTGTCTCTTCGGAAAATTCACTTCAGGGCACAAGCAAGGACGCGGGAATCCAGCCAAAACACACGCACCTCCAGTGGCGACAGGCCGGCAGGCGACCGACGGACGGCTCCAAGGACACGCTTGGCTGCGGCTGCTCCAAGGCCTGGACGCTCCCCTCAGTCACCCAGAGGACCCCCTCTGGCTGTGAGGACCCGCCCCTGCACCCCACTGGAGGCAGCAGGAGGCATCCGGCCATGCGCCCATGGTGTACCCACTTGGTGTGTGGATCCTGGACCCGGGAAAGTTCTCTGTCCAGTCAGTCTCCTCCACGCACGGGCGGGAGCGAACAATGACGTCCCTCCCGGCTGAGGGCTCCAGGAGAAGCTGCTCATCGGGAGAGAGGCTGCTATGGCAACTTGAGGAGAATGGAGCCAGGCACTGCCGTCACCTTGAATCCGGCACCGAGCTTTCTGCCGTGGCGGCAGAGGGGGCCACGCCCCCAGCAATGCCCCCGCCAAGGCTGGCGCCAGGGCTCACCTCCCAGCTTCCCTCCTCAGCCTCCTGGCCTCAGTAACTCATTTGCTCCTCGCCGAATCGGAGCACACAGCCCAGTCCCCCGAGAACACCATCTCCATCTGTTTTGTCAGACAAGTTCTTCCATGTGTGTGTGGCTCCTGCTTACTTCTGAGATGGGGTTCTTCTTGATTTCAGCTCATTAAAATCCTGCAGCTAATTAAAACCTCTCTAACGGTGGTGGCGGCGGCAGCAGCAGACTCTGGGACGAGTCCATCCAGTTTTTCTGCGTAGGCGCAAAGTTGCAATGTTCTGTGAGGATGACGAATGGCTGCAAGCGCTCAGACTCTGAGCTAGCAGGGCTGCGGGCTCTGACCTGCTCCTGGCCTGCCGCTGACCCACAGAGCGCTGACCTTGGTCCTGAAATGCCCAGGGCCAGCCTCAGCAAACGGGCCGCATGGCTGACCCCACTCCTGGGGAGGCAATTTGCCTGCCATTGACCTCCCTATTACAAGGCAGGGATTTCCTCCAATCCCCCCATGCTCTCTGCAGGTGGGGAGAAAGGGGGCCCTAAAGGTGGAAGCTGAGGCGTAAATCAGCCTCAAATAGCCCCAAACTTTGTCCCTACAACCCCACTAGGAACATGACAGCCCAGCTTCCCACCATTGCTTACACGAAGAGGCTGAGGAGAAGCCTGCAAGCACACGGCTACAGCAAAGGGTCCTGAGAGCTGGCCAAGGTGCCACAGGCTGCAGGGCCCTCGACCGCTGTTAGGGGCAGAACCATACCATGGACACTATCTCTGCCCGATATTTCTTACATTTTCAGGCATTTTATCCCAACAGGACTGGGTAGGGCACAGTAATTCTGCAGGTAGAGAAAACAAGTCCTCTCCCACCCCCACCCTGGAAGAGTGGAATGGGGACTCATTACCCCCAATTTTGTGACCATGTGTGCCTCAGTTATGGCCCTTCCCCCGCTGCGTGGAGTGCGTTCCACGCCTGTCTCAGACTCTCAGAGCCCCAGCAACAGCGTTGGGGCTTCTCCTCTTCTTTGTATTCCCAGCACTTAGCACACTGCCTGGCACAGGGAAGGGGATCAATAACCCCCACTGCATGTTGAACGAGCGTGAGTTAATAGATGGAGGTGTTCGGGCTATCTGCAGAGAGGTGCTTCATGATCCTGGAATTTTAAAAAGGTCATTTCTGTTTCAGGGAGCCGTGGGTTTGCTTTGATCAGATTTGGGTTAGAATCAGGTCTGAAGAGTATGAGAGAAGAGGCAGGGGGAAGTGTACTCAACCAGGGAGCCCAATGGAACCTGACACTCCCCAGGACCCACGGATGCTCACCCCCAGGCTACCTCCTTCGTATCCTGGTGTTGGTAGGACAGATTTCAAGTCATGGGGCTTGAAGACTAATACACTTGTAGAGGTAAATGTTGACTCTATCTCTATATATACATGTATATTAACATGCATAATATATGCACCAACAATATACAAGTCACTTAGATGCCGTAAAATGGAATATTCCCAAATACATAGTATGATGCTAGGAAACTCCCAGACAAGATTACAGTTTGAAGGTGTTGATCAAACTTCAATGAAAGCAACACAGGCTACAACATGGATGAACCTTGAGGACATGATGCTATGTGAAACAAGCCAGCCACAAGAGGACAAATACTGTATGATTCCATGTAGTCAAATTCAGAGGCAGAAAGCAGCATAGTGGTTACCAGGGCTATGGAAGAGGGAGGAACGGGGAATTATAAATTAATGGATACAGAGTTTCAGCTGGGGAAGATGAAAAAGTTCTGGAGATGGATGGTGGTGATGGTTGCACAACAATGTGAATGCACTTAATGCCTCTGAACTTAAAAATGGTTAAAATGGTAAAGTTTATATTATGTATATTTTATCACAATAAAAAAAATTCAATAGGGGCCAGCCCCGTGGCCGAGTGGTTAAGTTCGTGCCCTCCGCTTTGGTGGCCCAAGTTTTCGCCAGTTCGGATCCTGGACCTGGACATGGCACTGCCCATCTGGCCATGCTGAGGCAGCATCCCACATAGCACAACCAGAAGGACATACAACTATGTACTGGGGGGCTTTGGGGAGAAGAAGAAGAAAAAAAAGAAGAAGATTGGCAACAGATGTTAGCTCAGGTGCCAATCTTTAAAAAAAAATCAATGAAAGCAAACTAAAGGTTGATGCGGAGCAGAAATCACTCTCTATCTATTAGTTTCATTCATCTCACAGGTGACTGTGTGTGGGCCCAGGAGCCAATGAGGACCAGAGCGGTCCAGTTCATGCCTACGTGAAACATGACAGGACATGGGGGAGCTGGATTTGTGGCCCCAGACAGCCTGAACAAAGCAGCTGGACATCACAGGATGGACATGAAGGTGGGCGTGGGGAGTCCAGGTTCCTGGCTTGGCTGTCACTCTGATCAGCTGGGTGACCCCCAGGACTTGACTTTCCTCATCTCAGAATCAGTCTCCATCCAGAATACCCACTGTAGACGAGTTCCCACATCTCCTGAGCTCCGGTGTGAGATAAATGTCTTCGAGAGCAGAAAGGTACCTTGTGAATTTCATTTGCATGAGGCCGCTTTCTGGCAGGGTGCGTGGACCTCTGCCAAGGGTGTCCCTCACCCACACCTGCCACTTGTCCTTTGCCACAAATCTGGGTCACTGTTGGGCCCCTATGGACCAAAGCTGCCAAGCTGTTTCCCTTCAAGACAACTCTGTCCTCGTGGAGGGAACAAAGGCCCCAGATGCGAGTGACAAATTGGAAATTGTGTTCTCAGGTTCCTTCCGATCAACAGAGCCACACTCCCCTGAGGTCTGCCGGGCAGAGGTGAGCCCCACCTGGAGCCACACCCTACCGAGGTGACTACTGCTCTTTGTTTGAACCTACACGCTGAGTCCAGCTGGGGCATTCAATGATAGAAATCATTTTGAGGCAGAAATCAAAACAAGGCCAATGATGGGATCCCACTGTATCTATAGTCACCTTTGTCACTTACAAACCTTTAATTTTTAAAGAATTTAAAAGGGCAACATGAGGGATGCTTGTGGTGATGGAAATGTTCTCTATCTTGACTGTACCAACGTCAATATTCTCATTGTGATATTGTACTATGGTTTGAAGATGTTACCATCAGGGGAAACAGGAGAAAAGGTACACTAGATTTCTCTGTATTATTTCTTATAACTTTATGTGAATCTATAGTTACTCCAAAATAAAAAGTTTAATTTTTTAAAAAATCAAGAACTTAAAAATAAAAGTTACTGGCCTTTCAGCTCATGCATAATGGAAGCAAATTCTAATGTTGTGCACGTAAATAATAGATAACCATTTTCATGGATCAGCGCCATCCTCTGTTACATAAGAAACATTTTAAAGTTAAGGGACTATGCCTTTAATAGGAAAATCTGATGTGTTAGCAACTACTGGTTGATCTTTGTGCATTTTTCAATTGCAAATTGCACTTTAAAAATGCATACAATTATTAATATTGATTGGAACTAAAACAATATTGAGTTTCAATATATTTCCAGCTTTTTTATGAATTACCCTGTGGATATGTGGTGATTATGATAAAAGAGTATTTGCATGCTCAATTTCTTTTCAGTGAGGAACCTTGAGGAAGGCTGACATGAACCACAGATAATGAACTTCACAGGGACAAGGCTGGCTCCAGAGTCCTCGGCTAGGCCTTCAAACTCAGCAGCTGGCACAGAATTTCAGGGCCACTTTCTCCTCTGGGCTTTATCCAAACCAATACTACAGAGCACAGGTAATGAACACCTGCTCAAGGCCTGGAATGAGACTGGGAAGGAGATGCTGAGATGGAGTGTGGGGGGCAAGATGTTTATTAAGGATCAACACCTGTGAAAGGAAAAAGGAGGAAGCTGACGTGGGCAGAAGTCGAACAGAGATGCATGTCCAACCAAGCCTGGACAGGCAGCTCTGGAGTGGGTGTCGCCTGTTGGAGTGCCCTGCAGCAGGCAGAAGGCTGCACCTTCACGCCTCACCTCACTCAGCAGCTGGATGTGGGTTGTGTAGAGAAGGGCATGACCTTGGATGAGGTGGATCCCTGAACAGCTGAGGGCTGGCTGCTGAGCACACATCCCGTGGGCAGTCAGCGAGTGTTTCCTGGAAGGGGATTTGGGCAGCATAGTTCCAAGTCCACCACTCTGCTTTACACATGATGCAGTTAAGACCCAGGGAGACTAAACATGATCAAGGCTACACCGTAAATAAACCATCCCAGATCTGCCTGACTTGCTTCTCCCAAACAAATCATATGTCAGACTATCCTGACCTTCAGTTACTGAGACATGAAGGTTGGGAAGTCTCCAGGGGAACATGCAGAAAGTTTGTGTAAGCAGATACCCTCACTTCACCTCTACCGACATCCCTGCACACCCACGCATGCATGTGCGTGCGCACACACGCTTACTTCTTAGCAATTATCTCATCACTAATGGAAGGCGGGGACGTGGATTATTTGGGTTAAAAGTTCCCCTGACAGTACAGCCTGGAGAGCATCTCCCCCGAGCAGAGCCACTGGATCTTGCCAAAAGCAGCAGACATTGTGTGATGCTGCACGGCCTCCTTTTACTTTAAGAAAGCACTGAGCTACTCACTTTTTCCAGCTGCTCTGACATCCACAGCCACAGCAGGGAAAATTACAGGGAGGGAAAAATTGCATATTTACATCTCAAAATTGAAAGTTGGGATATAATCTGGACAGAAAGGAGTGTATGAGTAAACCCAGAGAGCCCCGGCCCCTGGCAGGGTGCAGCTGCCTCGAAGCTGCAAACTGCAGTTCACAGACTCCAGAGGAGGAGAGGATGGCAAGGAGGCTTGGCTTCTATCCAGGGAATTCCTCTCCCTATGACTGGAACAAGGAGGCCTCAGAGGACTTGTCTTTGTGTTCCCAGCTGCCAATAGTGCCTGGCACAGAGTAGGTACTCAGGGAATGTGTGGTAAGCAAAAAGAGCTAGTAAGAGGAGGGCAGAGGGGGAGGGATGCTTGGACAGAAGGGCCAGCTGGGTCCTCTGAGTTGAGGTCATGTGGAGTCCAGCAGGTGTGCCCTGTGTGTCTGCACAGTGCACATGCACAGCCATCCTTTTTGGGAGCAGGCTAGCCTCTCTAAGCTGGTCCAAGGCTGAGCCCCACTAGTCTGGCATGATTTTCCCTGGAGCTCTCCTCAGAATAGGTTGGTTTATTCCAATCTGAGGGCTCAAAGATTGAAAATATGGTAGAACGGTCAAGTCTGTTGGCCCTATTCTGGTTGCTCTGTGGTCAGTTGGGTTTCTCTCTGGTTCCAGGATGGGGCCAGGGCTATGAGTGACCTGAAAGTTCTAATGAATGGCTATGCCTGAGACAGGAGCCTGCCTCCTCCATGAGTCTCTGCCTCATGTCTCCCTCCAGCTGACGTCCTGTGTTTCAAGTCTCCTCCACCCCACTGACCCTCAGTGCCTTCCCTCTCTTTCACCATGGGGTGTGGGAAAGCCAGAAATCTGGGCCCACTCTACCCTTCCCTCCCGTCTCCCCCCAACATCCAGCTGTAAACTCAGCCTCCTGGTACATGCATCCTATCTTCTCCAGACCCTCAGCGAGGCTGATTCAGCACCGGAGCCTGGACAGCTCCCTGCCTCCACACCAGTCCCTGCAGTACATTTGCAGTCACTAGCCTGTTCAAAACCATCTGAGGGCCCCCCAGTTGCCCAATGGTCCAAGCCTAAACGTCCCACTGTGTTCCACAAGGCCCGTGAGTATCCAGCCTCTGCTGACCTCCCACTTCCAGTCTCATCTCTCACCATTCCCTGATGGCCCCCAGGCCAGGTGAGGCATTCCACTGCGTTTTCCCAGAGCCCCTGGGCTTTCTCCCAACACAGCTAACAGTGAGAGGCTAGTGTAGAGAAAAGAGCACTGGGTTCCAAGTATCTCCTACTCAGCATTACATTTTCTCACTAGGAGACTTCAAGCATCATCATTTTACATCTCTGAGCTTCAGTTTTCCCAACCAGTAAGCAGGTGCCTGGCGGACTGACACCGCAGGGCTATTTGTGAAGATCTCTGCTGTCATGGGCTGCTGTCCTGGGGTGGAGGGAGGAGGCTCGGGGCAGGTAGTGTGCGCTGGGTCCCAATACTTCCCCTGCAGGGCACCTGCTCATCCATGGTTGGTCTTGCCCTTCTTGCCAAATGTTTTGCTGACTTCTTTGCTTATCTTGAACCACACACAGGAAGGTCTGGTTTTTTCTCTCCCTGAGCTGTCAGGCTCTTTTCTGCTGTCCCAAGTCCCAGACGTCCTCATCTCTCAGCTTCAAGGACACAAGCAGAAAAGGTGCTAAACCTTTATGATCCCTGGACACAGCAGTCTATGGCACCTTTGCCAGGCTATAATGATGGGCCAAGGATGGAAATGCTCAGCTGACTGGGAGCATCTGAAAGCAGAATGGCATCCACACAGGCCCCATGCTTGTGCCCTTGTGCCACTCTGTCGTCCAAAGGGCCCCTTGAGCCCTGACTTCCTACATAGTTGCTGAAAAAAGGGAAGACAGGTGGAAATACATATTTTTATGATGAGACTCAGAGTAGCCAATTGTTGGCCTTCAGTGAATAATAGTTTGAAGCAGCTCATTTCCTATAATAATGGTATGACACTTTTATAACGAAAATTATTTTTAAAACAACACATCCAGTGACCCTCCGTGGCAGATCCAGACCTTCAGACCTCCCAATTTGGAAACCTGGATTTTTAACTTGAAATTTCCTGATTCTCAAATTGGCAACTAATGCACATGTTAAAAATCTACTTAAGCCAATCAAAACTCATGTCCAAGCCAGAGTTGGCCTGGAATCCACCCATTGCCACCCCTGCCATGAAAAGCATAGCCTTGATGGCAGAGAGGCATGTGACCTCTGGATTAAAAATGATACCTAACAGTTCAAGGAATTTTGTGCAAAATCAGCTGAGGGAAGAAAAATCCTGTGAGTCAGCTGGTGTGGAGAGAGGCTGCACAGCCCCACTAGTCAGGAGCTGCTTCCTACAGCTCTGTAACTGATGGCACTCACACAGAAACATGGGCTTCCAGCTCAGGACATCTGCCTCTGCCTGGAGGACAGTCACGGCGGCCGGACAAGGGCGTAGTGGCACAGGATCCCCACCCAGCAGAGGCACACACACACACACACACACACACACACTCACATTCATAGGCACCTACTATGCGTTGAATTGTGTCTCCCTCAAGATTCATATGTTGGAGTCCTAACCCCCAGGACCTCAGAATGTGACCTTATTTGAAGACAGAGTCATTGAAGAGGTAATTCGTTAAAATGAACTCACACTGGAGTACTGTGAGCCCCTAATTCAGTGTTCTTATAGAAAGGGTAAATCTGGACACAGACAGGCACACAGAGACACTGCTGTGTGAGGATAAAGGCAGAGAGATCTACAAGCCAAGGAATGTCAAAGCTGCCAGCAAGCCCCCCGAGCTAGGAGAGAGGCCTGAAACAGATCCTCCCGCACCACGCTTGGAAGGAACCACCCCTGCTGACACCTTGATCTCAGACATCCAGCCTCCAGAACTGTGAGACGATAAATTATGGTTGTTTAAGCCCCCAGCCTGTAGCATTTTGTAACGGCACCTTCCGCAAAGTAATACAGCCCCTGTGGCTGAGAAAGCTCAGCCCTGACCTACAGGGCAGTGTGCTTGGTGGGACGGGAAGGGGCTGGGGTGTTGCCAGGAGACCAGCTCTTGCCTGGCTCTATGGTTGCCAACAACTGTGTGCAGACAGTGTCAGGCCATGCATTTGACATGAGCCCTGCGACAACTAGGATGTGTTTGGAGGTTAATAGAAAACCCAGCTGGGTGGGAATCCCACAGCTCCACGATGTCACCGGGCTCCTCTCCTCTGTCCTCAGGGCTCCTTCATGGTTGCATGATGGCTGCAGCCACAGTCCAGCCTACAGGCATCCTGTTACATCTGGCAGAAGAGAAGGAGCCCCATTCCCAAGCATAGAACAAAATTCCTGGACCCTGAGCCCATGGCACCCCCCTGAGCCAACGCCCAGGGATTGGGGAATGCCTGTCCTGGTGGGCACAGACCTGGGTAACCAGAACCAGTGAGATGGAACTGCTCTCCCTGGACCTGGGGGTGGGGCCAGCCCCTCCCAATCTTAATGCACAGGAGACAAGGCAGAGGGGTGACATTCTCTCCTTTGCTCCATACAAAAGCCGTGTGAACAATTATAACCCCCATACAGATGAGGAAACAAGCTCAGAGAGCCTGAGTAACTCACCCAAGGCCACACTGCTAGTGAGTGGTGGAGGCAGATTTGAATTCAGGGCTTAATTCCAAAGAAGGTACCCTCTACCACTCCCCGCTTCGAGTCCCAGCATTAACCCTGCCTCACGTGACTGAGGAAGCCACATCCTGGGCACAGGCAGCACAGCCCTGTGTCAGTCAGGGGGTCAAGGCCACTCTGTCGCTCTCAGAAGCCCTCCCTTACCTGACTCTGTCAGTCCGCCATCCCAACCAAGCCACCTCATGCCTGTGGCACCGGCCTACCGGCTCCTCGGCAGACACTGGCCTCAGTGAGAGACTGAGGGACAGTGAGACAGAGGAAGGCCCTGAGAGGGCCCTCGGCTCCTGTGTGCACATGTCTGTGACTGTGTGTGCACACACACACGTGTGAACACGAAGACATGTCTCTGTGACTCCCTCCTGTGGACGGAGTCGGTGAAGGCCTGTGTATCCATGTACCTGCAGGGATGGGGGTGTGTGCATGCATGTGCACATGTGTGTGGGTGTTTCAGAATCTCCCATCCCTCTGCCCGGTGGCCATAGCCCTGGCCATCCCCAGCCCCTGGCCACCAGGAGAATGACCACGAGCAGCCGTCACCCCCAGCTCAGCAGTGTTGCCCCCGAGCTGCTGCCCAGGGTCAGGCCTCCTTCCTGGCAGAGGAGAGCAAGGCTCCCTTTTCCACCCCGCCTTGGAGGGAAGGTGGGGGAGGATGGGCTGGTTGGGGGCTCAGGAGTATCCCCGGGGGGCGGGGGCAGGGGCCATCTGCCATCTGCACTTCCCACTCCACTCCCCTCTCCGTCTCCTCTCCGCCTCAGGGTACATCACTCCGGTGACCCCTGGGAATCGGAAGCTAATTTTCCACAATCATTAGTGATGGAAAGACCTCAGGTTCTGCCTTTAATTAAAGTCCGACGTGGGGCTGAGGAGCGCTGCATGCAGGCATCCCCTTCCCACTTGTAAAAGCCATATGCAAATAATTAAGCCAGGCATGGAAGCCACAATTAAAAATTTCACAAACCCCCTCATTAGCTGAGGAGTCTGCACAGAGAAACGGGACCAAGCCCCTCCCCCATGCGGATGGCAGCTCATGCAGATGGTTAATTAGAGCTGCGGGGAGACGCAGGCCACACTGAAGTACCAGTGCACCCGGCAACGAGTTGGCAGGGCCCCTGGCCTCCCAGGACAGCAGCGATGACCTCCCGCCTCTGTCTAGGAAGCTTCCAGCCAGGGACCAGTGCTCCCAGAGCAAAGTAGGTGAATCCCACCATCCATCCAACATCCATCCATCCATCCATCCATCCATCCCAGGGTGAGAAGGCACCACAATACAGGACTCTGGTCCCAAATCTCACAGCCTATCCTGGCCCCAGCCCCCATCTGTGCAGAGCTGGGATGCACTGAACAAAGCAGGGAGAAGGCCTCAGCTAAAGACTAGAGACCACTGCAGCGGGACATCCTTGAAATAGCTGCCCCAGTGTGCCCGGGGGGAAGTGGGACCCGCAGACTAGGGCAGGCTCAGCAGACCCCTTCTGTCTCCCAGACACTGTGTGTCCTGAGGCTCTTCAACCCCTTCCATGCACACAGATGTCCCCAGGCCTAGTGGCAACTGTGGAGAGAGTGACCAACTGAAGACAGGCCCCAGACAGGATACCCACCCACACCCTATAAACACACTCTGTCAGCCCACCTTCCATCTCAAGAACCATGAAGAGGGATCAGATGTCAGGGCAAGGTCTGACCTCGCTGTTCCAAACATTCTCTGGTCCCTTTCAAACCTCCTTACCCAGGCTCCCTGGTCTGAGCCCTCAGCACCTGCAGACATCTGGTTCACCTCAAGTCCAGAATCGATCCCACCAGGCAAGTCACCGACAGCATCATCTCTACTTGCTCACTGACATTTCCAAATGAATATTCACTGGTCCTCATCGCAGCCACTTGTTTCCCGTCTGGCCTGATCAATGGCTCTCCTCTGAAGAAATCAAACCAGGGGCATTGATCGACGTCTGGGAACCTGCCCAGCAGGTGCAGGGACGAGATGCGTCCTCCCAGCCAGGAGGCCTGGACACTGACCAGCTCACCTTGTCCACAGACCACTGGCCTGGGTGGGCCAGAGCTTCCACTGGGACAAGACTCTTGTTCCCTCAGTGTCACAGACGCAAACCCAACATGACTAAAATCCAATCTAGAAGCTAGCTCTCCTTTTGGGGATTTGGGAATCTTATGGGGCTAAGTCGGGAGTTCTGTCTTGCTCAGGTCAATCCAGACCAAGGGAAGTCCTCTGTCTAACATCTTTGACCAGGTCCTGGAACTCAGCCTTCTCAGTTCTGGTCTTATCCTTCTGGGTGGCTCAGAAAACATCATTTCTCTTTCCTTCTCTCCTCTGGCAAACAGAATGGATGTGAGCCCTGCTGCCAAGGGTCGTCTGACCCCCAGCCCCAGGCACCTGCTCTCAGAAGCTGCCCAGGGCTGTGATGATCCTGGCTGACTCTCTACCTCTTTTCTCATCTGTCCCCAGCACGCTCTGTCCGCTCTACAAGTCAGCTCCATTCATTTCGTGCACCCTCCAAGCCAGGCGGCCCTGTCTGTCAGAGCCCTTCTCCTCCTAGCCCTCTGCAGCTGCCTAAGAACCTGCACTTTCAGTCACTGACATAAGACAGTGCACAAAAACGAAGCAATATGTTCGGATGCAGAAGGGACTTGCCTACTTAGACAAACCACCTATAAATTTTACTTTTTGCCCATGTTTGACTCTTAAAAATTCATTATGAAATATTTCAGCTATAGAAATATACATATAAATAATAAAAAGAACGACCAGTGCGCTCACCCTCAGCTCAAAGAATCAAACGACTACCAGGACTTGGCGTCTCCTTCTTATGCCTTCCTGCCCCACCCCCAGAGGTAACCGCGCATGTGGAGGATATTTAATGAGCACCTTCGACATGGCTGGCACCATTCTAGGCCGTTGGGACCCAACCATGAACAAGCAAAGATCCTGCCCTCATAGAATTACATTCCAGCCAGAAGGGAGACAGTGCTATAAACATAATAAATTAGTGAATTACAAATAACGTTAGCAGGTGATAAATGTTGTGGAGAAAGGAAAACAGAGCAGGGCGAGGGGAATGGGAGGGCTGGGGGCTGGAGGCAGGTCTCAAGACCTAAGCGTGTGGGAGGAGGCCTCACTGAGAAGACATCTGAACCACGTGGATATCTAGGGAACCACTTGTGCAGAGGCCCTGGGACGGGAGCATTCCTGACACCCAGTGTGTCCGGGGAGAAGCCACCATGAAGAAGAGAGAAAGGAGATATGGTCAGAGAAGCAATGGGGGTGGGACAGTCATGTCGGCCATTGAAAAGACGTTGGCTCTTACTCTGAGTGAGATGGGGCAGAGGAAGGACATTACCCGACTTGGATTTCAGTGGGGCCCGTCTGGCCACATCGGTAGGCAAGGGCAGGAGCAGAGGCCGGTGAATAGTCCAGGTGGGAAATCTCAGCCACAACACGAGAATCTGAGAACTGACACTTTGAGAAGAGGGCTTTATTTTGATGTTGAAAATGACACGTGTTTCACTTTGATGCTTCAATATTGATGTGCATCTTAGGTCCACTTGCTGGCCATGAGCTTTTCCAATGGATTCTAAAAAAATTGTAAGTCACTCTTCTCATCAAGCCTGGCCCTGCGGCCTGTTTTCACATCCAGAAGCTGCTTGGAAAACGTGAGAGAAATGGAAATGGGATGATGAGACACACAGCGAGGACGGGGAGGAGGGCCCTGGACACGCTCGGCTGCCTGAGTCCAGAACCCAGCACCATCAGTTACCAAATGTGTCACTCTGAGAGAGTTACTGAAGCTCCTTGTGCCACAGTTTTCTCTTCTGCAAAATGGGGGTGATAATGGCCACCTCTCAAGGTTATAACTGGGCAATAAGAGCGACGCTCTGGGAGCAGCGCCTGGCACATAGAGAGCTGCTGAGGCATGTTGGCAACCACTTTGGGGAAGATGAACAGAGCTCCCCAAAGTGCTCCTCTCTCGGGCACATCTATCAACCTGGAGCTGGAGAAACAAGCCCCTCTTGAGTGCCATCTAGCAAAGCCTGAATGCCAGCAAGAAACGCGAGCTGTGGAAGCTTCCAACGGGGGTCTCCAGGAAATGCCTCATGAGCTCAGGCACAGGCAGACCCACAGAAGAACAGGACACTCCTGGAAGGGCTTCCAGGAAACTGGCCCTCAAGTGCTTCATCGAGGAGGGAAAAGGAGCAGCCCCTCTGGGCACCAGGCCTCTGCAGCCGCACTGGCCGCGGGCCACCACTCCTGGCGTGTGGCACGACCGCAAGGGGGTTGGCACCTATCTTGAAGTCCCATGTTTGTAAAACTACTTCAATCATGTCTGCTGAGTACGCCGAGCACATCAGAATGATCCGTTTTGAAAGTTTAATGCAATTGGTCTTTTCCGTGAGGATTAAAAATTTGGTAACTGCTACCTTCACCAAGCACCTGTGGCAACTTCTGTTCAGACCAAGAGAACCCTGTATGCAGCGTGAATTCACGGGCATTCAAATCTTCACAGAATTAGGAAAATAGCACGGCACCCAATGCTTGGGTTTGGGTGGGTGTTTTGGGTTTTTCTTTTTCTACATAATTAATTACTTTCCTAGCAAGGTTGAAGTCTTCTAAAAAAAATTGGCAAAATGTTAGAAGCTGAAGCTTGCCAGGGAACGGTGGAGTATATTCTGAAAATATTTGTGAGGTTTTCCCATGTCTTCACACACACAAACATAGACACACACACTCAGTCCTTCTCTTGAATTTGGCATTGCAAGAACACCCATAATGGAAGTCTAATATTATTTTCCAATTCAGCTCATTTACCTCGAAGAAACTTGACTCCAGTTCAAGAGACATAATCAATTCTATCAGGAGTCTCCGAGGCTCAGGGAACAGCGTTTCCTCTCCGATCGCCTCTTTAGCCGTGTGTCATACATACCCAGGTGCCGTTTCCTGTATCATCCATGCGTCACAACTAATAACCAAATAATAGATTTGGTCTTTTGCAAAACTTAAGCCTGCTGCCCTCGCTAGGTCGCTAGCTTGGCCTTTGCAATGAATCCCTCCAGGCCGCGTTCTGTTTCTTGACCAAGGCAAGGCCTGCTGCCCTCGAGTCAGGTTTCATGGAGTTTCCAATAGGGTGAAGATCCGTATCGTTTAGGACACAAGGGTTTTGTCCAGACAGGTGACAAGCACTTCAGATCCTGGTGCTGTGTGCCAATGCCAGTTTCTCTCAGGCGAAGCAGAGAATGACATTTTGCAGAAAAAAAATAAAACCCACAGGTTTTAGAATAAATTTCATGTGATCTTGGTCCTATGCTATTTAAGGTAAGAGGGTGGTTTGGCATCACTGCCCAGAATTTGCCAACACCTCAAGGAAGGTGTCCCCCCATCTTTGCAATAGACAGATGATAAGAGCCTCATGCGTCATCCTCAGCTATTCCAAAAGGGACAAAGAGAGCAAAAGCAAGAGTCCTGATGCCGAAGTTTGGTTTGCAGATGGCAATGTGACCTCCATGACCAGCAGCCAGAGGGCAGTGGGGCAGACCAGGCATCCATCCATGCCCGGGCTCCAAGAAGCAGGAGTGTGTCTGTGGGTTTGTTTAGCACAAAAAGTCATGAGCACAGTGTACTGGCACTTGTGGGGATGGAAACGACCCTACTTTGATTTGCAGAATGTAGTGTCAGGACCAACTTTGACTCTTGGAAAGGAGAAAACTGAAGATGTAACAGGCTCACGGTCTCTTTTTCCTGCTACTCTGTAGTAAATACAAAAATCAAACTTTTCCTCAAAGCACATCTTCACCTTAAAATAGAAAACACTTATGTTTATGACATGCGATGGGAATTGCAGTACACATGGCAACACAAACACACAATGACAGTCCACAATGGACCCAACATGAGTGTCATGGAGCAAAATCTCAAAATCTCTTTTATTTGAAATTCTGCACAGCCCCACTCACCAGGAAAATTGTGAAAAGCTTTACTTTTTATAGTTTGATTATAAAAATATAATTTGATACTTTGAACCCTTCTCCCCAAAAATCTCTCCAATTATGAAATATTCTTTTCCAAGGCTTACAAATCCTCCTCTCCCTCCACCTCCAGGGACTGACACACCTGCCTTAGGTTCACCTGATCTGCCCCTCCACCCCCATCTGCCTGGAGAAGGGCTGTCGGCCACCACCTTTGGGGAAGGTGGTAAGATGATGCCGCTTATTTTTGCAAATCCTAACTACCCAGAGGCTTTCCTGCCCTCCACAAAAAGCCATGGCACCTCTTCCCATTTCAGATATCTTGGTTGGGACCAAGCCCCAACATCCAACATGGCGGAGGGCGGAGTTCCCGAAGGCTGTGCATTCTCCCAGCCCAGCGATGACGAACACAAGTGAAGGCTCTCAAAAACAAGGCAGAGTTTGAAGCAGCATGCCTAGCACGGAAAACCCAGGGTCCCCGGGCTATAAGCCTCCATCCCCTGGCAACAGTCACTCCGACGCAATGTAGGTAATTCCCTTCCATGCCATCTCAGCATTCACGGCAGCCTTCCCGCACACAATAGCGAAGGGGGCAGAGCCTTGGGCATGAAGGGACCTCAGAACCATCCTTTCTCAAGCAGAGACAATGGAAAACCAAGCATCAGGTTTGCTCTCTGACACGTGTGGGGTTATGGCCACTTGCATTCTGTCCCTCAGGCCCTGTCGTTTTAGGATGATATGAAGTGACTCTAAAAATGGCTCATATTTCTCCCCCGACCAAGGACGTAAATCACTACATCTTCGACGCTTTCTTTGTGGTATCGATTCTTCCGAGAACGGAGGCAGATGGTTCCGATATGACATCATCTAATACTCCCCCAGCCTGATTTATAGATTTCTTTGTGCATTACCTGAACAGAAACCAGGCTTGCATTATTTCTTGCACACTTGTCAAATTAAGGTAAGATATTCTTGTTGACCTTTAAACCTAAAAAATTAAATGTGTCTGAGACATTTTCCAGCAAGCATTAAAATGAGCTGGGCCCGCAGATGCCAATTAAGAGGATGTAATTATGAAGGGGATCGTTGTCTGTGCTTCGGGTAATGATTTAATTTTAGTTTTAATGCATTCACTCAATGGAGGAAAAGAAAATAAGCTGGTTACGAATAATCTCATGAAAGAGACGCGAATAATTTGGCACCATTTGTTCCTTAATTTACCAAAATGGGAAGGAGCTGGGGGAGCTTGGCACCCCGGCCTTCCAGAAGGAAGGAACACTTCTTGAAAGGTGCAGAAAGAAGCGGCGGTGGCAAGAACCAAAATAGAGCCGAGGCGGAGGCCGTTGCTGCGATGTTACCAAACACAGCAGCGCACCCGGCAGGCTGCACGCGGGTGTGAAGTGATCCAACTTCCACAGGGGAGGAAGTTCCGCTTGGGCGCTGCATTAAGGCTTTCTCCTACGTTGTTTCTCCCACAGCCCTTCCCACTGCCAGGCCCTGGCCCAGGCGACATCCACAAGGGCTGGCCATTGTCTGCCAGGACACGGACAAAGTGAACGTAACCTTTGCCTTCTACGAACCCCAGGCTTCAAGGGGAAATGATGCGGCTGCACCCACATGGGCTAGCATTGGTATGTCCAAACCTATGCGCACACACACACACCTGTGACTACATAAGGCCTGGCCCACAAGACTGGCTTTGGCACCCCTGATGTCCATTTTAGAAAAAAACCCCACTTAACAATCAACCTCTAATTCAATCTATTCGCAAAGCTCATGAAGATGACAAAGGGCACCCACTGGAAATGCCCAGCTGCCTGTTAGAGCCTCTGCCCTGTCCTGTCTGGGTAAGTCTCACGTATGCCCAGCAGCCGGCCCGTCCGTTTCCTCTCTCTCCCCAAAGCCCGGGTGCCTTCTCCCCTGGGCCCCAGCCTCCAGGCTCCTCTCGCCTTCCACTCCCCTCGCCCCAGCCTCCAGGCTCCTCTCGCCTTCCACTCCCCTCGCCCCAGCCTCCAGCCTCCTCTCACCTTCCACTCCTCTCTCTCCGCTGCGATAACCCCGCTCTTCCCTGGGAACCCTGTCTCCTCTTCCGTCCTGGACCAGTGGGATTTGCTTTCTTCTTCTCATTACCCTGACTACACACACAGCGGCCTGGGAAACGCCAGGCAGACAGAACCGTCCTCATGAGGCTGGGAGGAGGGGATGCTTGGGTCTTCATCCATTAGTGATTGTTTCCCTGCCACACCCATCTGCAGGTGTCTGCACATGTGCATGCAGGCACGCACACACACACACACACACACACACACACACACACACATGCTGGCCCAGCGTGGAAGGCTGCAGCCGGCATGGAGGAGAGGAAACGCACACTCCCTTGGGGTGGCCTGACCCTCCTGGTCATGTAGGGTGCGAGGTGCTCAGTCCCAGACACAAGTGTTCCATCTCCAGCCACGTGACTAATTAACGTGGCCTACATAGCCAGCCCCTAACGGGTCCTTTCTGTCCTGCAGCCCATGGCGCTTAACTTCAGCCCCTGATCCAGAAGGAAGCTGGGTGAGGCAGAGCCGTTCCGACACCCCTCCAGGAGGCCCGAGGTTGGCCCGGGGAGAGGCCTGGCTGTCAGCATCCAGCTGCAGGGCTCCACTAGTCTCTTCCCAAACCTGAGGATGTTGCTCATCTGCCCTGAGTCTGACTCCATCCACCACCTCCCCAAGGCTAGGCAGGCCCCTCGGAGCCCTGTTCGCCTTACTGAGCGCCAACCGTTCGCGAGCTCAGGCCCCTCACAGACCTGCAGAGGGTCAGGGAACCGCGGGAGCACCTGCCAGAGGGCCCACCCCGCCACAGCCACAGAGGACGCAGTCCTCATGGCGCTTTCTCCTGGGTTCTGGCAGCCCGTGTCACCTTGGTCCAGCTGGAGGACGCTACAGGACAGTGCTTGAGAAAAGCAATACTTTCCTTTTTTTTTTTCAATTTTGCAGACCCTCAATCCTTTCAACATGATAGTTCTGACTGAATTTCTAAAATTTTGCCATTTGCCATTTTTCTCTGCCATTTTTACACCCGTCTGTGTCTTAAGGATCAAGTAACCTTCAAGGGGTCAGCCAACTATGGCCCACAGGCCAAAACCTACTGACCACCTGTCTCTATAAATACGGTTTTACTGGGACACGGCCAAGCTCATTGGTTCTCATATCATCTGTGGCTGCTTCACATTCTGACGGCAGAGTGGAGCAGTTACAACAGTGTCCTTTTGGGCCACAAAGCCTAAAACATTTACTACCTGGCCCTTTAAGAAAAAGTTTGCTGACCTCTGTCCTAAATTAAAAATATAATTTACTTATAAATCATTAGTCAAATAAGCTTTTGGGATCTCCAATAAACTTTGGATAAGCCACTCAACACTACAACTCAAAGAAATAAAGCCAAAAATCCCAGTAGCTCAGGGTAAGTCGTGTAGATTCCCAATTCTAAATCCATACGTCTCTTTAAATTACACACGCGCAGAGGAGCACACAGGCAAAACTTCAAGCAACACAATCAAAGGAAAGATCCCTCGGAAAGTCACCATCCAGGCCACGTCACCCTGGGATAATTTGGTGTAACTCTTTCCAGACTTCTTTTTAGACGTGTACCTATGAATATGTAAACAGTCAATATACACTGGGGCTTTTTTGCATGTCTGTCTTTTTAGCCATAAATGGTATATATGTACCTATTGTTCACAGTTTGCTTCCTCACTTAACAACACATTTTGGACATGTTTCCCAGGCAGTACATACAGATCTGCTGTTGGAGCTGTCGAGGAGATTCTGACTCCTAGCGACCCTGTGGACAGCAGAGGGGAACCTGCCCCATTTTATGCACCATCCTCTCCCCTCCAGTGGTGTATCAGATGATGCTATGCTGCTATTCACAGGGTTTTCACGACCAATTTTCCACAAGTGGGTGGCCAGGTCCTTCTTCCTAGTCTGTCTAGTCTGGAAGCTCTGCTGAAACCTGTCCAGCAAGGGTGACCCTGCTGGTATTTGAAATCCTGGTGGCATAGCTTTCAGCATGACAGCAACATGCAGCCACCACAATATGACAACCGACAGACGGGTGGTGTGGTTCCCTGACCGGGAAATGAACCCAGGACTCAGCATACAACTCTACCTCACGCTTTTTAACTGTCCAGAATATTCCAAAGTGTGGGTGTTGCAAAGTCTGATCTGAGTGCACAAAAGCTTGTGTGCATCTGGAGTGGCCGCTGAACCAGCCCTCCTTTCTCCCAGGAAAGAGGATCCAACATCCACAGGCCGCCTCAGAAAGCAACCTGGCGGCAGACGGCCAGCAGGCCCTGGCACACACTCCGTTTACCAGAAGCCAGCCCCACCCGGGAGGCCCTGGGTCCTCGTCTACAACAGGCACCCTGTTGAGGGGTCTGCGTGACCCTCAGCCTCTCCCGGCAGCCTCTGAGATCCACGACTCCAAATACCCATTCAAAGAAGCCATTTGAAAGGAGAATCACTGCGAATTTAAACGGCTTTCTCAGAAGCTTGACTTTTAAAATAGGAAGATGAATTTGGCCCTTGCAAATAAAAAACAGATTGAGAAGCCGAGCTTCGTGGAGTGACTTAAACAGGCATTCAGAGCTGGCACCCGCTGGGAACAGTGCAGCAAAGGCGGGCGCTTGGAACAGGCAGAGCCAGGAGCTTGGCTCAAGAGCACCCCTCCCCCTGCCTTTCATCTCCTCCTCTTCCCCCCCCGCCTTCACCATCTCCTCCCACCTTCACCTCCTCCCTTTGTTCCACAAACGCTCACTGACCCCTGCACCTACTATGTGTCAGCCTGTATATACCACCCTCGCAGGGTTCCCAGTGAGGCAAACACAGTCCCGAAGCAAGGGGCCATGGTATGCGGCCCTGGTCTGGGCAAAGGAGGGCCCCTGTGTCTAGGACTTGCAAGGTGAGAACTGAAGGGCAGGCAGGTGGGGGCTGGCAGAGGGCAAAGGTCCGGTGGGAGGGGAATGACCCACTCTGGCTGCTGGTAGAGAACAGATCTGTGGGAGGCAGCTGCTCCGCCCATGCCCTCCACCCACCCAGAGGCAGCCTGAGTGGTGCTAGGTCAACATCTGGCCAAAGGAGCCGGGGTCCCACACGCGGCTGGGGCAGGGGCTGTGTAGGCTGCAGGGCAGAATGCGGCTGGGCAGTGGAGAGAACCACTGGGCAGTAGAGAACCTGGGCGAAAATCCCACCGGATCATCGACCGGCTGGGTGACCACACACATGGGGCTGAACCTCAGGCTCTTCCTCACTAGCAGTTCTAGGGGCTTTGTGGTGAGAATTTAATGGGATCACACAGTAATGCACCCAACCCAATGCAGGGCCCACCGGAGGCGTTCAACAGACACCCACTGTTGGCCACGCACCACCGTCCCATCAGCAGAGAGAGTTCCCGGGCCTCGCTGACAAGCAGGGCAGCAGAGGAGTCTCCCTCTGGAATCAAGCTTCTGTGCCCCACGCAGAGGCCAGGGGTGCTGGAAACCCTCCTGCCTGCCCTGAGCGCGTGTAGAAGAGGATAGCGTTCACCTGGCACGTGGGGAGGCCGGAGCTGAGGAAGGGGGCCAAGCTGAGGAAGAGGGAGAGCTGCATGCTCTGAAAAGCAGCTGTCGGAAGGAAAGAGACTCCGTGGTAAGGAGGGCAGCAAGCGCCATTGGCCTAATTCCTCTCCCTTCCATTTCCATGCAAAGGAGCAAATCAGTGTAAACGCGGGGGTGCGGTGTGGAACCTGGATCTACGGAGGAAAGCTGCTCAGCGCACAGCAGCAAACGAGGCACCGCCAGGAATTCCTGGCGACCCCAGGGCAGGGGGCACAGGACGGCGACGTGGCAGCCACTCGGGGTCGGGGGCCTGGAAGAGGCGAAGGGCCCACAGAGGAGTCCATGAGGGCTTCACGGGGACACCAGGGGTCCGCCCCACGGAATGACCTCCACAGACAGGCACTGACACGTCTCACAACGTAGCTTCAGAGTCTATAAAGCAAACCTATAGGGCAAAGGAGAGTAGACAAATCCCCAGTCATAAAGGTTTTAACACTTTTAAATGGACAAATTATGCAAACAAAATGAAGGGAGAACATTAAAGATTCGGCTAAAAAAAATCTGGTGCTCCCTCTCACACCTTTGTGCTCAGCAAACAGAATATAGCTTTCTCAATCATTCATACAATACTTAGAAAAATGGGCTTAAATTAGACTACAGAAAAAAAAATCTCAACAGAAATCATTAACTAAAGACAATGCAACAAAAATAGAATCTAACAAAAAAGAGAGAGATTAAAATGTTGGCTACAGCATTATTTTTAATAGGAAAAAAAAGTGGAAAAAATATAGGGGCTGGCCCCGTGGCTGAGTGGTTAAGCTCCGCTTCGGCGGCCCGGGCTTTCACTTGTTCGGACCCTGGGCACGGACATAGCACCACTCATTGGGCCATGCTGAGGTGGCATCCCACATGCCGCAACTGGACGGACTCACAACTCGAATATACAACTATGTACTGGGGGGATTTGGGGAGAAAAAGCAGAAAGAAAAAAAAAGAAGATTGGCAACAGTTGTTAGCTCAGGCCCAATCTTAAAAATAAATAAATAAAATTCCCATTAGTAGAAGACCGTTTAATTAAATTTTGGTTCATCCAAGCTCTGGAATCCTATGCACTTGTTGAAAAGAATCACCTCATTCATCGAATACAACGTTCTAGAAAAGGAGAATGGGCTTCTGGTAGAATAAGCCATAAATTGAGTGGTAATGGCTGAGAATGTTCCAAAATTGGAAAAACACATGATTTCTTATACTGAAAACGTACACACAGCGCTATGTAGGGTAAAAATAAAATAAATTCACCCATCTTAGTAAAACTTCAGAATACCAAAAAAGGAAAAGAAAAATCTTAAAGTTTACCAGAAAGAAAGCCAGATAGCCTATCAACAGTTAGAACAACAGCAGACATCCTAGCATCGTAGCATCAAGAGATGCCCAGAGGGGCCAGCCCTGTGGCACAGCGATTAAGTTCGCACGTTCCACTTCTTGGCAGCCCAGGGTTCACCAGTTTGGATCTCAGGTGCAGACATGGCACCACTTGGCACGCCATGCTGTGGCAGGCGTCCTACATATAAAGTAGAGGAAGATGGGCATGGATGTTAGCTCAGGGCCACTCTTCCTCAGCAAAAAAGAGGAGGACTGGCAGTAGTTAGCTCAGGGCTAATCTTCCTCAAAAAAAAAAAAGCAACAACAAAAAAGAGAGATGCCCAGAAGAGAGTGGAGGAATACCATTTTTTTGTGACTGCTGTAGGAAAATAAAGGTCATTCTACTCAATTATTCAAGAATGAGGACAAAATAAAGACATTTGCAGACATCCAAAGCTGAGAGTTTGCCATCTAAAATTAAAGAATTATTAAAGGATACATTTCTGAAAGAAAAATGAACCTAGAGAGAATGAGCAGAATTTTAAAAACACGAACATTGGTAAAATTTGTTAGCAAATTTAATTAACTACCAACTCTAAACATTAATAATACTTTTTTGGTGCTAAGGTAGAAAAAAATTCTCAACTATAACAAGAAGGAAGATGGAGGGAGAGTTTGGTGAGAGATTCCCTTATGCGAAGATCCTTGATCGTTCTGGAGGACGGCAGAGACAATAACTTGAGACTTGCTAAAAAATGTGTACTTAAATATGTAATTTAACATTTTAAGGGTACTCAATTAAATGATAGAAAAAAATACACAGTTTTCAAATCAACAGAAGAAAAAGAAAGAAAGAAAATTGTATCGATTGGACTGAGCATAAGAAAGGAGAGTAAAGAAGCCACAAATAAAGCGATAGAAATAAATCCAAAATATTAATGATGACAACAAATATTAAGGTATTAAAGCCATCTAACATTTAGTGATGCTCACTATAGGTCAAGCCGTGGTCTAAGCATTTCACATGGATTTAATCCTCAAAGCAAGGCACAAGCTAGGTACTGTTATCACATTTTATAGATGGGGTAACGGAGGCCCCAGGAGGTTAAGAAATGTGTGCAAGTGCCCACAGCTGGTAGA
The DNA here is from genome assembly GCF_041296265.1 of Equus caballus. Lineage (NCBI taxonomy): Eukaryota > Metazoa > Chordata > Mammalia > Perissodactyla > Equidae > Equus > Equus caballus. The sequence goes on along the minus strand of NC_091693.1, from coordinate 4,742,243 downwards.
GAGCAGAGCCGGGACACAGGCCCGAGCACCCGGGTTCCCAGCCCATGCCCTCCCTCATGTTCTCTGCGCCTTCAGAAACAGGTGCTGAGGCACACAGAAAGCCTACTGCTATGAAGACCATTCATCTCGGTGGAAAACTCTTCAAAAAGCAACACAGAAAGGCTGGAAATAAGTGGATGGAGAGTGGAATGCCAGGAATGATTAACTGAGGAAAACTGACATTGTGATATTATTATCAGAGAAAGCTGAATTCAAGGCAGAAAAGGAATTAATGGAGGTAAAGAGTGGCACAACACAAGAAGAAAAATAATCTAAAAAAGAAGGTGAACAATTAGGAACTTGTAGGCATCTAACAACAAAACCTCAAAATATATAAAGCAAAAAATGGCAACCATGAAGAAAATTCCCAAATCAACCATTAGAGGGGAAGATTTTAACAAATCTCACTCAGGAATGGAAAGATCAAGCCAATAAAAAAAATTAGAAGGATATAGAAAATTTGAAAAGCACAGTTTCAAGATTGATTTTAAATATGCATGCGTGTGGGTGTGTGCATATATGGAATGTACAGAAATATATACGTGTGTGAATATATATATATTCCTATAGCCAGCAAATAGAGAAGATACATTATTTTCAAGTACATGTAAAACATTTATAAAAACTGACCACATACCAGGTTATAATGTATTATGAGAAACTGATGTCATACAGGTCACATTCTCTGACCTCAACATACTTTAATTTAAAATGAATGATAAACTCTATATTTCCCCCATTCTAAGATGCACTTTTTTACACTCTCTCTGAAACCGAAATACATCCTACAATTGGTGGAGGTTAGAGTTTAACAAGCAGTGGATTTTTTTTCTTTCTCAGGGGTACATAAAATAACGGCATGCATTACAATCACCATCACTGTAGATTGCATGAAAATACGGTAGTTTTTAAAAAATGTATAGGATACAATACTATCTAAGTAGAAATTAATAACGAAAGAAAAAATAAAAAGCTTTAAAATACGCTCCTGAACAGCTCTCTTGTATGAAAGAGGAAATAAAAATAGCAGTTTCAGACTATGAAAAATCATGCTGGCGACAACGTATGCACACCCAAATTTATGGAATGTGGCCAGAACTGTGCTCAGAGGAAATTTTACCACTTTAAGAGTTTTATTCTTAAAGAAAAAAGATAATAAATGACCTGGACATTCAACTTCAAAATTAGAAACAGAGCAAGATAATGAACCTTAAAAAGGGTTAAAGATGAAAGGAGGAAGAACTGATTTTTAAGAGTTCACTAGAAGGATGAGTAAATAAATTCAACAGCTGTTTCTTAAAAAAGGTCAATAAAATATACAAATCTCTGGTAAAGTCTGATCAAGAAAACAAAGAGAGAAAAACAACATTAATGAGAAAGAGATATAATAGGAGAGGCAAAAAAAAATTATTAAAATTTAAGAATACCATGTGGAATTCTATGCTAATAAATTTTAAAATCTTGATTAAATGTATGATAGTCTAGGGAAGCCGAAGTTATACAAACTGATTCACGAAGCAGAAAAGCTGAGTGGAAAACGAGGGTGGAAAACAATTCCCCACCCCAGAGGCGTTGTCCTCAGACAGATTTCACTGGAAAATTTCAAACCTTCAAGGGACAGAAATTTTCTATGCTATTTAAAATGTTCCAGAGGATAAAGAAAGGAGGAAAACTTCCTAATTAATTTTATGAATAACACATAACCCTGGTACCAAAACCTGCCAAAGATGAAACAAAAATAAAATCACAGACTAATCTTGCTTGTCACTCTAGATGTAAAAATCCTAAATAAAAGATCAGAGCAGATACACACAGCCCCCGCCATCACCACCCCCAGCTCCAAATGCATGGAAATGCTGGGTAAAATATAGTATAAAATAATTAAATACATAATTGAGCCTAAAGGGAAGAAAAGGAAATCTTTAGGTGCAGAAAATGAAAAGATGTGAGAGCTGGAGCGATAAACTGTCAGCTGGTACCCCAGAGGCCCTGAATGACAGATGGCAGAGCCCAGAGGCCAGGGCCAGGGGCATCGTGCCCACAGGGGCCAGAGATACAGTCTGGGCTCTCCTCTCTCGTAAGACAAGGAGCTGGAACTGAGCTGCTCACAAAGCTCAGGATCTAGAGGGATCCCAGCCAAGCGAAATAGGGGCCGGAATGCTCAACCCTGTCTGGAGAAATACAAAACATCTCCGGGGGACTGGGCAGTTTCAGAAAGAAAGGAAATCCCAAGCCTGCACCACGGCCGCGGAGTCCAAATTTACACTCCCCATGTGGTGTTAGCATCTCCGTACATGGAAATAACGGGGAAGATGCATCCCAAATGACGCATCTGTGGGAGCTCCCAGAAGAAACAATTTCTGAAATGTTCTGAAGCAAGGCTTTTACAACCCAGGAAGCACACGGCTACCATTCAAAAACTTTTTTAATTCACCAATCTTAAATTAGTTTGGATAATTTTTGCTTCTCTAGAATATCATATAGAAATTATAATCCACTCAAGGAAATTATTCACCGAGAGGGAAAATCAGCTGATCAACAAACAGAAAGACTAGCACTCCATGAACGTGTGAGAAGGAGAAAGCCTGAAAAGATAACATAATTACGTTTGAAATTATTAAGTGAGTAAAAGAAAGGCTAAAAATAATGAAAGAGCAGGAAACTACCCAAAAAAGCATGTAGATTTGAAAGATCTCCATGGAATTCCTAGAAATAGAAACATATAGTGATTGAAATTAAAAGCACAATACGAGAGTCTAACAACAGATTAATTAGGAAACCGGGAGATGTGGTGACCCGGAAGATAAATCTGACATAATCACCCGGAAGCATACATGGGAAATATGAGACTGAGGTTACAAGGAAGGGAACAGAATGAGAAGGTCCAAAATAAGACTAATAATCATGGAGGCTGACAGAAACGCACCCCCAGGGACTGAAACAGAATCAGATCCTTCCTGAAGAGTTGCCGTAACGATCGGGAGCCAAACACGTTAGTGTCAGGGTAAGGTCTCCGGAACATTCCAGGGAACATGAATAACCAAGACCTAACTAGAGCTGACCATGTGTCAGGAGCTATTTTAAGCACTTTATATATATTAACTTATTTAATTATCACAACAACCTAAGAGTTTGGTAATACTACTATGCCCAATTAATAGATGAGAAAACTGAGAAACAGAGAGTTTAAGTAATTTTCTTCAGCTATTACGCACTGAAATAGAATCCATCTAGAAAGTCCTTGTTCTTGACCTCTAGGCTATACGGTCCCCCATAGTGTAACTGGCACTTCAAAGGCTAATACTGAGAATAAAGGAAAGGAACTATTTGAAGAGATGATGACTGAAAGTTTTTCAGAACCTAAGAAAGCCATACCTGAGACTGAACAAATAAGTGCTTCAAATTCCAGGCAGGAGAAACCAAATTATATACCTAGATATATCTGAGTGAAGCTGAGGAATATGAAAACAAAGAGAAAATCACAAAAACAACTAGAGAGAAAGATACTATCCACAGAGGACTGACAGACTAACTCCAGCTTCTCTGAGGAATCCTGGGAACCAGAAAAGAATGGAATAGGTCTTCAAAGGGCTAGAGGAAAATAACTAACACCCGAGAATTCTATACTCAGCTCAACGATTCAGGGCAAAATCAAACTTCAGTGAACAAAGTCCAAGAGAGTTTGCACAGGTCTTCCCTGAAAGAGTTATGGGAGGCAGTGGAAACGGAACCCAGAGAGGAGAAGTAGGGCGCAATGAGCCAGGGGGAGCCAAAGAGTTGGTAAACAGCTGTAAATCTAAATAATCATTAGTTGTAGGGGACAGCCCCGTGGCCGAGCGGTTAAGTTCGTGCGCTCTGCTTCAGCAGCCTGGGGTTTCGCCAGTTTGGATCCTGGGTGTGGACCTAGCACCACTCATCAGGCCATGCCGAGGCGGCGTCCCACAGAGCACAACCAGAAGGACCTACAACTAGAATATACAGCTATGCACTGGAGGGTTTTGGGGATACGAATTTAAAAAAAAGAAGATTGGCAATAGTTGTTAGCTCAGCTGCCAATCTTTAAAAGAAAAAAAAGCTTAGCCTTTAAAAAATAATAATCATCATCATTAATTGTAAATAATAATAACCATGATAATGTTAAAAAAAATTGGGGAGCTTATTAACAATATGGTGCTAAAATTCAACAAAAGATATGAGATGGAAATGTAATAAGAATTAAAGTGTTCTATGATTATTGTGTCGTTTTGGAGGAAGGTAGAAATTTTGATTTAATTCACATTGCGTTAAGCAAAGCATGTATATTAAAAATGTAAAGGTAATCACTGAAAAAATAAAAAACAGAATGTATAACTTCCCCATCAGTAGAGGGAGCAAAAAAGGAAAGAAAAATACAATCAATCCTTTAGAAAGGAGGAAAGATTTTTTTTTAAAAAAAGAAAGAACCAATGAAAAAGCGAGGAAAGCAGAAAAAACAAAATAAAAGAGAAAGAATGCAAATACACCAGTAACCGTGAAAAAAAAAAAGATTAAACTTGCTATGAGAGACACTTCCAAAACATGATACAGAAAAGTTTGAAAGTCAAGAGATACTAAAGAGATATAGCACATAAATAACAAAGAAAAAGCTGTTTTCACAATAGTGACATCAGGCAAAATAGAATTTAAGGCAAGAAAGCATCAATGGGGATTAAAAGAGTTATTGCACAAAGGAAAAAGGAATAATTCACTAGGAAGACATAACAATCTTGAACTTGTATGCACCTAATAATATACTTTTTAAAAAATAGAGAGTAAAATTAATCAGATTACAAGGAAAAATCAACAAATTCATAACCATAAGGGGAGATTTTAACACTGTCACTCTGAAATTGATAAATTAAGCAGCCAAAAAAATTAAGGCTATAGAAGATACAAATGATACAATTAACAAGACTGAGCTAAAGAATGTCTGTAGATATGGATACAGGACTCTGCAGCCAACAATTAGAGGGTCTGTATTATTTCAAACATAATGGAACAGAAATGACCGTATACTAACTAGGATACAAAGCAATTCTCAATTAAAATTAAAGAATCAATGGCATGCAAACCACAATCTCTGACTTCAATGCAATAAAATTGGAAAGCAGAGAAGAAAAATATGCCCTTGAAATGTTTGAGTCTAAATAATTCATGAGTCAAAGAAGCACAATGGAAATTATAAAACTTCTGGCTATTGAACAAGCAGTATGATAAAATAATTATGTACCCCAACAAATTAAGATTAATCCAGACGTGTATTACAGAATGGCTCCATATTAGAATATCTATTAATATAAGTTACTGCATCAATAGGTCAAAGGAGAAAAACCATGTTTATCTCCACAGACAGATTAAATACATTTGGGGGAGAGTGGAAAGTCCTTGATTATTTATAAACACTAGTAACATGGGATATTTGGTTTTTTTAAGATCTAAAAATCTTATCCCACAGACAGCCTCATGATTAATGGTGAAACATTAAAGTCAGGAATGGAACAAGGGAAGCCCACTACTATTTAATATTCTTCTGGGGACACTTGCCAATTTAGTTATAAAGGAAAACTAAATAAAAAATATAAATAGGGTCCAGCCCCCCTGGCAGCGGTTAAGTTCGCACATTCCGCTTAGGCAGCCCAGGGTTCGCCTGTTCAGATCCTGGGTGCAAACATACACATTGCTCACCAAGCCATGGTGTGGCAGGCATCCCACACACAAAGTAGAGGAAGACAGGCACAGATGTTAGCTCAGGGCCAACCCTCCTCAGCAAAAAAAAAAAAAAAAAAAGAGGAGGATTGGCAGCAGATGCTAGCTCAGGGCTAATCTTCCTTAAAACACACACACACACACACACACACACACACACAAATAAATAAAAAGTAGAAAGGAGTAAATCTTTATGACCTTGGGCTAGGTAAGGTCTTTTTAGACACAATATCAAGGCACAAGCAACAAAAGAAAAAAACAGATAAATTGGGCTTCATCAAAATTAAAAACTTTTGTGCTGCAAATGACACTATCAAGAAAGTGATGACAACTCACAGAATGGGATAAAATATTTGCAAATCATATAACTGATAAGGATCTTGTATCCAGAATACATATAAAGAACTCTTACAACTTCATAATAAAAAAATAATAATTTATGGGCAAAGGATCTGAATAGACATTTTCCAAAGATGTACAAATGAACAATAAGCACATGAAAAGAGGCTCCACATCATCAACCATTAGAGAAATGCAAATCAAAACGACAACGAAATCAAATACCAAATGCAAATCTCATACAACTTCACACCCCCTAGGACAACTACAATCAAAAGAGCAGACCATCACAAGTATTAGCAAGGAGGGGGAGAAATGCGAACGCTCACACGTGGCTGGTGAGAGTGTCAAATGGTGCAGCCATTCGGGAAAACAGTCTGACAGTTCCTCAAAAGGTTGAGCCTAGAGTTACCACATGACTCAGGCTTTCCACTCCTCTGTATATACCCAAAAGAAATGAAAACATACATTTACACAGAAACTTGTACGCCAATGTGTACACAGCAGCTTCATTAATAATATCGAAAGGGTGGGAACAACTCAAATGCCCATCATTTGATGAAAGGATAAATAATAAAAGTGGTATATATATTATGATGGAATATTATTCAGCTATAAACAGAAATGAAGTACCACAATATGCACGAAGCTTGAAACCATTATGCTAAGTGAAAAAAAGCCAAAAAAAAAAAAAGACCACACATTGTTTGATTCAGTTTATATGAAGTATCCAAAATAGGAAGATTTATAGAGACAGAAGGTAGATGAGCGGTTGCCTAGGACTAGGGAGATATAAATGGAGAGTGACTGCTAATACGGAAACGGTTTCTTTTAGGGGTGATGAAAATGTTCTGGAATTGACTGTGTTGATGGTCGCACAACTCTGTGAACATACTGAAAACCATTGAATTGTACACTTTAAATAGGTGAATGGTGTGGTATGTGATTCTATCTCAATAAAGCTGTGTGTGTATGTGTGTGTGTGAGAAAGTGGGAAAGAGGGAAACTTTCACATTCCATATTTGCACCCACTCTTCTGCCTTCTCAGCTCTTACCCGAGGTTAAGTGTCTGTGCCCCTAGAGCGAACCCCTCCACTTCAGCGCTCCAGTGCTCTCCTACCTTCTCAGGGTCTTGGCTCCAGCAGGTCTCTCCTCTCCTACCTATAGAATTTTCCACATTCTACGGGATCATTCCCATCATCATAAAAATATGCTATTCTTTCTCCCATCCTAAAACTAAAAACCTTCTTGACCCCTCTTCCCTCAGCAGATACCTTCCCACTTCTTTGCTTTCCTTTGCAGCGAAACACGAGTTACCCACATTCCCAATTTCATCCCTCCCCACTCTCTCACAGACTCACTTAAATCACAATGTCATCGCCCCCGCTCCACCAGAGCCGCTCTTGCGCGGGCGCATTGCTGAACCCATTGACCAACCCTTGGTCCTCGTCTTACCTGACCTGCCACCAGCATTTGACACAGGTGACCACACACTTGTCCATGAGGCACTTTCTTCACTGGGTTTCTACAATACGATACCCTCCTCCTTTCTTCCTAACACACTGCTCACTTCTTGGTCTCTTTCATTGGTCCCTTGTCATCTCCCTGACTTCTTCATGTTGGAACAATCTAGGCCTCAGTTGCTGGTCCTCTTTTCTTCTCTATGTGTACTCACTCTTTTACTGACCTCAATCAGTCCTATGGCTTCAAAAACCATGTGTTGGTGACTCCCAAATTTAAATCTCCAGCTTTAACCTCTCTCCATAACTCCAGACTTGTGTATCCAACCAAACATCCAGCCTCTGCACTTGGATGTGTGTAGCACACCTCAAATACAGTATGTCCTTAACCGAGCCCCCTCCAACATCTGTTCTGCCCGCTGCCTTTCCCATCTCAATTGTGGGAACTCCATCCTTCTGGTTGCTCAGACCAACAACTTTCCTTTCCTCACGCCGCATCTAATCCATAAGGAAATCCTGTTGGTTCTGTCTTCAAAATCTGTCTGGGAGGTGGCCCATTCTCTCCATATCACTGCCACCATCTTGGCACAGACCATCATCTTGCAGTGCGGCAGCCTCCCAGATCTCTGCCCCTCATCGTGGCACCAAGAAAAGAGGGATCCTCTCAAAATACAATTCGGTCACGCGCTCCTCTGTCCAAACCCGGCAGTTGCTCCCCACCTCACTCAGAGTAAAGTCAAATTCTGTATCCTGCCCTGCACGGCCCAAATTGTCCGCCCTCTCCCCCTCCCACCACGCCCACCTCCGTGGCCTCGTTCACAGCTGCCCTCTCCTCCATCTCTCCACTTCTTTGCCGATCCTCACTCCTGCCTAAGACTTTTCACTAAGTGCCCCCTCTGCCTAGAAAATCTGCGCCTAGATCAGGATTTCTCAAGCTTGGCACCGTCAACATTTGGCGCCAGTCAGTTCTTCATTAGTGGGGCTGCCTCGTGGTTGGGGAATGTTTAGGAGCATCCCGGGCCTGTATCCACTAGATGCCAGTAGAACGAGCCTAGATGTTGCCAAATTCCCCTGGGGGACACACCTGCCCCAGATTGAGAACCGCCTGTATGGCCCATGTCCTCATTTCCCTCAAACCGCATCTTTGCTCAAGTCTCACTTTCTCAGTGAGGCCCACCCTGACACCCCACTTAGTTCTCTGACCCATCCCTCCTCCCACCCCACACTTCCATCCCCCTTACCCTGCTTGGCTTTCAAAGCAACTATCATGTTGACTGCCTGGGGGCTGGGATCCTCCTCTGCTTTGTTTCTGGATGCATCCCCAGTGCCTAGAACAGTGCCTGGCACACAGTTGCTTCTCAACACACATTTGTTGAATAAATGGATCAAAAGACTCAATATGGTAAAACATAACAAATATAGTAAAAGGTCAGTTTACCTGAAAATTTATCCTGAAGTTATCTATAAATGAAACACAATCCCAACACAAATCTCTATTCCATATTATTTGAAACTTGACCCAATATTCCTAAAGAAACAATAAAACAATAACAATAAAATGTAATGTCCTTGTTCACACAAGAACAATGAGAGGAAACTTGCCTTCTAAGATATTAAAAATGTGTTCATAGCTATGATCATTAAAACAGCAGGTTCTGGGACTAGATTAGACAGACTAAAACAGGAGAGTCCAAAAGTGGCCGCAGTAAATATAAGAATTAAGCAAATGATGATGCTGGCATTTTAAAAAAGTAAGCCAAGAGTGAGTGCTCAATAAATGAGGCGGAGACAATTGCTGGGCCATTTTACACCTGCAGCTTACGCATGTTATACAGAAATATAGAGGTACTAATACGTGCCGGGGAAGTAGCTGGAAGAGTCGTAGCTGGTTGCCCCTGGGAGCAGGACTGGGAGAGGTGGTGAGGCATGAGGCAGAGGCTTCTGGGTTTATTATAAGCCTTTTATTATCGATGCTTTTTACCTACACATATGTAGTACTTTCATGAAAATAAAAGTTATTTCAAAACAGCAATAAGCATGCCCCTCCTTAATCTATCAAATTGACAAGGATTTAAAAAACAAAGATTTTCTGGTGTGAGTATGAGAAAAAAGGCACACTCATGCACTGCTGGTCTTTCTGGAAGGTGATTTGTCGGGAAGCATTAAGTCTTAAAACTATGCAGCCCCTTTTGAGCCAACAATTCCACTGCTGGGAAGTGATCCCGAAATGACACACAGGAACACAGCAAGAACGCTCAGTTCAACATTCTTTAAAATTGGAAAACAAAAAGGAAAACCCACAAAATGTCCAACAGGGAACTGTTTACATAAATTATGATAAATTCATACAAAGAAATGCCGTGCAGGTGCCAGAAGCCGGGATGGAAACAGATCCATTATCATGGACAGGCGCTCGTGATATATAAAATGATTAAACAAGCTATGTGCGGCAGGCATAAAAATTATTACATTTTTATAAAATGAATATGACTTACAAGTTTATGTATATAAAGTGATTTAAACGTAAGATACTCCCTCTCTGTGGCAATGTGTGGGAACTCCAGATCCAGAGGACGGGCTGGGTGGTGAGACTTTTATTTTCTCCTTTTTACTCCTGGTATGGCATTTCTGCAGGGAATTGCTGGGACTTGGGAAGGTGGAGGCAGGAATGCTGAGCTGAGGTCCCTCAGAAGTGGGGTGGGGGTCTGCACAGGGCCTCTCTGCAACCCACTCATACACCAAGCCCCAAGCTGAGTGGCCAGCTGACCAGGGCTGGGCTTGCCGTGATCCAACTGCACGCCGGGCTCAGCCAGCAGCCCGGACGCCCACAGCCCGAGTGGGAAGGACCCCCTGCCAGCAGAGGGGTTGGGGAGTCCCAGGAGGGCACCCAGGAGGGGTCTGCTGCGTGGCCTGCAGTCTTCACTGTTAGTGTCCCTCTGCGGGCTCTGGCCCTCACCCTCCGGGTAGGGAACTGTCCTCCTTGCCAGTGAAGCTCTGGGCTCCAAATTCCTCGAGCCGACAAGCTAAATGCAGTTCACAGGCATATTGCTTGGTCAGTATAGGACTCTGATTTTAAATTTTGAGTTAGTCTCCAGACTTTAGAAGGAAAGAGATTTCATACAAAAATCTACCCATTCTTGAATACTCAAATACTTGGCCACCCTGAAGGCCCGTGCCTTCCTGCAAGGACAGCGGGCACTGAGTCCCACTGCCCCCTTCCCAGGCATCCCGGACGCACCACTTCCCCGCCGCGAGGCCTGGCTGCAGGGGGGCTGAATTCCCACCTGGGCAGCTCCCTGTCTAGGCTGCCTCATGCTCTCTCCCCAGTTTACAGGCCACCTTCCCCCACCCCCACTGTCAGCCATAGGAGCCAGTGCCCACTCCCAGGGCCCTCAGCCCCCCCTCTGCCTGCCCTTTGGGGATCTAGGGGTTTTCATCATACAAAATCCCCCCAAACATGTCTGCCCCGGTGGCGTGGCAGCTCAGATCCAGGGGAGCCCTTGGCCTTGCTGTTGCTCAGACCCTACCCAGGGGGACCTGGATTGGGGCCAAGACCCAGTCAGCACCTCACCCCAGGCCTGGGCTCAAGAAGGGGACACAGAGCAGAAAGAGCAATCCTGGTCCTCGGGGACTGTGATCCCAGCAGATGAGATTCACCTGGCAGACAGCTGGTTTGGGAAAACCGAAACCCCTAAATTCAGGTGTCGCGGGCTGAGTCCCCTGGAAACTCTGGGGTCTACTGGGGACCGCTCGAGAGAGAGCCCCCTCCGTGGAAGTAAGGAAGGCAGGGATGGGCAGACGGAAAACTCGCAAGCCGCACAACTGAGGCCTGAGCTGGCCCCACAGAGCGCTCAGGGGCTGGGAGGCACATGTCAGCCAGCCAGTGATTCCGATGGGATGTGACCTTGGGCAAGAAGCCCCCTGAGGCTGAGGGCAAGTCTGCTTGGGGGGCACCACGGGTAGCATCAGCAGCCCCCATGGGAGGGTGCGGGCAGAGCACCCCCTGGGAGCATCAGGGGTGTCCTAGAGACCGGTACCAGGCCTGAGGGCAAGAGGGCTGCCCCACTGAATGGGGAAAGAGCCCCCTCTCTCAGGAGAGGCTTTATAGGAAGGGCTAGAGACTCAAGAGGAGAGTGCACTGAAAATTCAGTCACATCCCCGGCATTTATTTGAAACAGAACATTAATTCTGACTGTCATTAGAGTCCATTTCAATTTTGTAATAACATAAAAAGTTAAGAGTCTAATTTATTCATACAAATCTTGTTAGCATCCAATTTCCACATAATGTAACATATTCCTTAAAAAGCTGACAAAGCAGGAGAAATTAAAAACATAAAAAAAAGACATCCATGGGCGCTCATTGCCACAGAGCCAAAGGTGAGGGGGGGGAGCAGGGCGCTCCTCAAAGAGCTGGAAGCCACAAGGAGAACCTGCAGCCGCTGCCGAGGCAGCTGCGCCACCCCATGGGGCTGTGGCTCCCATCATGTCCCAGACAGCCCCCCAGACGCTGTGGGGGCTCCCCCTCACCACCTCCGCCGCCCCCACACTGTCCCAGCCCTGTCCCTGCCCTTCCCGCTCCCCTGGCAGCTCCCAGCCCTTTCCTTGGCAAATCCATCGTTGAGAACCCGTAACTCCTCTTAATTACACGTCTGCAGTGTTTGCATTAGTTAGCTGTCACCCTGTAATTTACCCGTACCGGGTTTTAATTGTACGTTAATCTCTCCTACACGCCACTCCTCTGCTGGAATCTGTAAGAGCAGCAGTTTGGGCCATTTTGTTTATCCCTCAACCAAAAAGAGCTGATGAACGTAATTGCAGACTGTCCCTCCCCGTCTCTTCCAGGATCACCTGCTGTGGGCTGGGGCGGCACAGAGGCTCCCATCACCTGCAGGCTGCCTTTAAACGCAATATCGGACCGTTTCGTAGCTGACAAATTTCAGAGGGAAGGTCAGCAGCAACCAGCAATCTTCCAGTCACCTGCCACGTGCTGCCCAGGCGCCCTGCTCACATCCTTTCTCTCAAGCTCCAGCCTGATGGGTGCTGGGGGCGCTCGTCTGGGGACCGTTCTCCCAAGAGGACGGAGGGCAACGTGTGAACCTAAGGAATTCACCAGCATGGAGGTTCCAAGGTCACTTGGAGAACCAACAAGGAGATTTATAAATTACAGAGCCTGGATGGCTGCCAGGGCCCCAGGAAGCTACATTTAGCATATCATTCTCCCAGCCGCAGCCGGAAGCCTTAACTCCCTTTCCAAAGGAATTTGAATGGAATTCTTTACGAGAACATCGTGATTGAAATATCATCAATTGGCTTTTCCTGACAACTCTGCCCTAGATTGCAATTGTGATGGGGTGTGTGTATGTGTGTTGGGGGGTGGCTGTCATGATCCCCAGCAGGCCGAGGTGGCTGTAAGAGAGCCCCATACAATATTTATGAAATCCAGATGAAGCTCTACGCTGGCAATGAGCTGATATCATAACACAGATTTCAAAACCACCCTGACATTTGCCCAAGATCAAATTTCCCCTTGCGAAAACCCCCGGGGCTCGGCCCTGACAGCGGTCTGGTGCCTCCTCCCCTCCAGCGCCCTTCTTCACTTAAGCCGGGTAATTAACACTGGGGTGGGAGGGACGGAGGGACCAGGCGCTGCAGAGTACACTAAGCCCGTGAAAGTCCACTTTCATTTGTGGAAAACACAAGCAGCGGTTCTCAGTGGTGAAAGACAGGAGTTTTGATAATTTTTATCGTTAAACACCTTCCAACAAAGTACAAATAAAGCTTGATGATCTCCTTACTCACGAGGAGGCTCTGACAGTGTCTTTGGACCAAGAGAGACGCGTAGGTATCCATCACACGTCAGCCAGGGAGCTAAAATGAAAGCAGGAAATGGATTTCCTTGGGGCCACAGATCTCATTTAGGTGCAATCTTTGATTCATTTTAGGGCACCCTTGGAGACGGAGACCCCGTTAGGAAATACCGCATGGGAAATATTGCATGAAATATTGCACGGGATCCAGGCCTGAAGTCCCCAGAGAATGCTTACGAGTAAAAGGCGAGGGCGATTTAGTTGGTTTTGATAAACACCTCATACCGCACATCCTAAGAGAAGCAAAATACTTGTCAAGCATGCATCTTTATGAGCCGTCCGCCTATAAACCTTGCACGGAAGGTCCGTGCTTAATGTTGGTTTGGCAGTAAATTGGCGCGACGCATGGGTCTGCTGCATCAAATTAGCATCGACCCATAAAACGTTACTGAATGATTCCTCAAATCTGCCAACTCTTCAAATCAATTTTGGAGAGAGCGTCAAGGTTTTTTTTTTTTAACTTTGATAAACCTTTCATATTAGTTATCACAGAAGACCATAAACCTTTCTAATCTGTCTTTCCACGCACACACAAAAAAAAGGTGTTGTTTTTCCCAGACTGCATTTAGCTCTTCCATCTTCGAACACCCGCCTCCACATAGCATAAACAATGTGTGTGTCATGGATTCTTTGTTGCCCTATTTTAAAGTGACTGGTATTTGGCTCACATTGTCCATGCCCCGTGGTCCCGCAGTTTGGAGGGAATTTCTATGGGCGTGAGGATAAAGTTCTCACCCTGGCCTTTGATATGTAGTCCCAAGCTCGCCTCCTCCATGAAGCCTTCCATAACTCACCAGTGAACTCTGATCACTGCTCTATGCCCCCATGTGTTGGGTCAATCAGACCATGGTCTCCTGGGGGCTTAGCGCATGTCCTTCCCTGAGGACTTCACATTGCTGATGCTCAGGGGCAGGGCCCACAGTGAGTGGTCCATGAGGTGTCGTCTCCGCCCTCCCCATCTTTGAAGACTAGCCCAGGCCTCCTTCTTCCATGGAGGCCCCGGCAGATGCCTCAGCCAGAACCCCTCGGCCTCACTCCCCAACCTCAGAGATCTAGCCACTCCAGGCATCCCCCACTGGTTGCGTCAGAGTTGCGTGTACAGCTGGGTCTCAGAACCTTGATTTGAACCCAAGCGGTCTGACCCAGAGCGCTTGTCCCCCAGGTCATGCTACTTTCCAAATGACGATGCCAGACTTGAGGAGAAAGGGAACAAGCCACATCTGAAGAAAGGAGGCTTCACCATGGTCCCCATCAAAATGTGATGGGGCAGCAATGGACGAGGTGGGACGAGACTGGCCCTTTTGCCTTCACTCGACCAGGAGGCCTGTCATCTATGAAAAGGTGGTGGTGGAGAATTGAGGAGGCTGCATGAGCAGGGATGGAGTGCTGCTTTCAGGCTTCTCCAGAGGGACCCAATGACAGATTAGGGATGAGGTCACCTGGGGGATGCTAGTCAATGGCCAGTGCCTGGAGTGCTGGGGGTGAATGTGGCTCTGGGGGCACCAGCACAGAGCCTGGGGCCTGGAACCACAGGCTTGCCCAAAGCTGGCTTTAGAGATGGAGCAGGTCATTTAGAGGAACAGAGCACCAGGACAGGACACCCTCCGGGGTCTGAAAGCCCAACTTCCAGAGCCCTCCCCACAGCAGCCCAGGTGACCAACAAAGCCCCATCAAGCAGCTGGGGCGGGAGAAGACAGAGGCCAATAGGCAGTGCTTTATCATCTGGTCCTTCATTCAGTGCGTATTTACGGGGCCCCACTCTGTGCCAAGACTGTTCCAGGCACGGGGATGCAGCAGTGAACATGAGAGACAAGGTGGTCTTAATGCTCCTGGAATTTGTGGAGGGAAAGAAAGATGAGCCCCAGAGAGACTGATGGATCATGGGGGTCCATCCGGTGACTGGGAGCTGGGGCGGGGCCCAGCGTCTGCATCTCTGACAAGCTCCCAGGTGATTCTGGGGGAGGTAGGCAGGTCCCCGGGCTCATCCAGAGACACACCTGTCCATTCCATCCCCTACCTTCCAACATGGCAGATTCAAACCCGCCCAGCAGAGTGACTCACGAGCACCCGCAGACAGTTAAGACATCTACAGTTTGGAGATGGAAGTGAATTTTCAAATTTGTTGAATAATGTTTTCAAGTTCAACATATCCTGGGCAAAAAATAGACTGCATTAGTCATCTGTGAAATAAAGTTAAAACCACAGTGTTATTCCTCTCCATACTCAAAGAATGGCTAAGGTGAAAAAGACTGACAACACAAAGTGCTGGAAGGGTTGTGGAGCAACTAGAACTCTCACATGTAACCGGTGGCAGCCACGGGGGGCAGGACTGATGCAACTACTTTAAAGAAAACTTAACAGCACCTACAAGAGATGAACATGTGCACATCCTGAGCCCTGGCGATTCTCTTATAGGTACATATTTATTAAAATGTGCACACCTGCCCAAGAGACACATGTAATATCCACGGCAGCACTGTTCGCAATAGCTCCAAACTCTGAACAACCCAAATAGCAGTCAGCAGGAGAATGGGGAAATAAACTGGGGCTATTCACACTGAATCCTACACAGAAACAAGAATGTACAAATGGCAACCACGCCCAGCAACATGCGGCAATCTCACCAACACGATGGGAACGTGATTCCACTTCTATCAAGTTTAAAAACAAGGAAAATCAACCAACGTCATTACAAGTAAGGAGAGCAGCTACCTTGGCGGAGAGAAGTGCCTGGAGGGGCTGCTGGGGTGCTGGTCCCGTTCTGATTCCCGCCCCACAGCCGGCACCTAGGCCTGGCTGCGCAGAATCACTGCATCGTACACACGACCTGTGCACTTTTCGGGATGCGCACTCTACTTGGAACAAAAAGTTTTAAAATGTACCAAACGCAGGACAGGGAAAAGGTATGGATAGGAAACTGCTTAGAATGGGTGGGACTTGAGGGGAAACCAGCCAGTGGGGTCACAGCCCCCTTAGCTTTTGTCACATCACCAGGCAGGGCCCTGGATCAACATGCTTCTTTGCACCCAAGATGAAGAGGGACTGAGCCTCGGCTCAAAGACCAAACACGGAAGATGATAATAACAACGGCAGCTGTCACTTACTATGGGCTGGCTATCTGTTAGGCACAACAGCTCTATGAGGTGGGTCCTCTTGTCATCCCAATTTTACAGATGAGGAAACCAAGTCCCTAGACCACACAGTGCCCAAAGGGTGAAGCTGAGATTTGAACCCAGGCAGTCTGACTCCAGGTGCTGGCTTCTGTCACAGCCCAGCGGTGGCTGCGTGTGCTGGAGCCAGGGGTGGAGCTGGTTGCCATGACCACCCGTTGACACTTCAATTCATGGCAGAGGGAATCGAGAAGAGTTAAATAATAGGCATAGATGTACCTTCACAGGGATGAATGGTCATGAAATTAAATTTGCAGATGAGGCCGACCCTCACGAGGTAAAATGACGTCGATGGAGACGACAGCCCAAAATCAAAGCAGGACACGGTAAGATGCAGCCACTCTGGAGAAATGCAGTTTACCATGCACACCAAGGCAGTAATCCACGCCTAAGTGTCTTTCAGGAGAAAACAGTGTGTGAATGGCTGCTGTGAGGGATGGCGAGGTGGCCACGACCACTGACAGCAGGCAGCCTCTGCACCCGGTGACCGCAGCAGGCTCAGCCCCCAAGCACGACGTGGGGGGGACATCCAGGTGAGATCACGATGTGTCACCCTGCTTTGTTTCCACACCACTCCCAGCCCCGAGGCAGCCTCCACCAAAGAGATTCGAGTAAGACATGGGGGGAAAGCTGAGGGAATCGTCAACGAAAGCTCCTTGGAAGTGGGACTCAAATAGAACCCAGATGTATATGAGGGAGTATTCCTGGTGAAGGTGTCAGAAGGAGCCCAGAACACTGGCCTCAGCCAGCCACAGGCTGACTGTGTTACCCACTGGCTCAACCAGTGTAAACAGAGTGCCTGCTTTGAGCACTGGCTCAAACAGTTTATACAGATGGCTTGTGTAACACATTGATTTGACCAGTGTAGACAGATTGCCTGAGCTCAATCGGTGTAAACAGACAGCTTACATCATGAACAGGGCTCAATCAGTGTAGACAGAGTGCCTGCTTTGTGCATTGGCTCAACCAGTGTAGACAGACTGCGTTGTACATGGGGCTCAACCACTTCAGCTCTGGGAGACAGAACCCCATCGGCAGGGCCGAGGTCTGATTGAAAGGCGGGGCCTGAGCTGAGCTCAGCCACCAGGAAAGTCACAGAGGCCAGAGTCGGAGAGCTCTGAACCTCATACAAAGACCGCAGCAAGGAGTGGGACAGGCACAGACTAGATGGAAGGTTCCAGCGCTCATACACTAGACTTGACCAGTGTAGATAGATCATGTGCATCACACACTGGCTCCACCAGTGTAGACAGACTGCACAGTTTAGCTCACTCTGCCTGCCAGCAGTAACCACTGAGTATCTTCTCTGTGCGGAACTCATAATGGCCAAGACAGGCGGAGACAGCGGGGTTCGCACCAGCAGTGTGACCTCTTTGTGTTTGCTCGGCCTCTGCCCGCCTGGCAGGAGGCTCTGCATGTGGAAGGACTCCAGTTAGTCTTTGCTGGGTGCCTGGATGCTCCCCTCAGGAGCACAGGAAGCAAAGCCCTCATCTCCGGGCTGGAGGTGGGTCTCAGTGCTCACAGGCTTGGGCAGATGAGTCTTGTCCGGGGAGATGAGTCAGTCCCCAAGAAGAGGCAGCCTCGAAGCTGGGGAGGACTTGTTTGCCTAGCATGAGTCAACCCAGGCCTGGGCTAGGGCCTGCCGGCAGAGGGGCTCTCCTGTGTCACCTTCCCACTGACAAGCACGTGGGCATGTCCAGTGGTCCACGGCACCCAGGGCAGCAGCCAGGATAGAAAGGAAAACCAGTCTGACAAGGCCACTCTCCAGGCAAGGAGCCTAGGGGCTGGAGGAACCAGCCCCTGAGAGGCCGGGGGCCGAGGAGTAGATCTCTACCTCCTAGCATCCTCCCCTTGGCTCTCGTCCCTCCCATTCCCATGTCTGGCCCAGCCCGGGAAGAGTGAGGACAAGGTGACAGCGACCTGGGCTGTTGCCTGCATCTCAGCAGCCACTCAGCTCAGGGCCTGCAGCCAGCAGCGTGGGCACAATGGGAAGCGGGGTAACTCACAGACCTGCTGCCCCCACCCCACCTCTGAAAGACAGAGCTGAGTGGACCCGGCCCAGGCCAGAGCTGAGCTACACACAGCCGCAGGGAACTCAGCGACACCCGAGGGAGTCTGGAGTTCTGAGCCTTGGGCAGAGCCCCTCGCAGAGGGCAGGAGCAGATACCAACTGGCTCCCACAGGGAGGAGGGAAAGGAGAGAAAGCTGAGAACGAGGAAAGGGCACAGAAGAGGAGTTCTTTCTCAGTCTAGTGCCAGCCAGCAGCCAGGTCAGATACAAGTGGGTGGCAGGTAAAGGACCTACCAGGGGACCAGGAAGCTAAGTGGATGACAGGCAGGCCTGAGGGCTGTCAACTCCAGAGCAAGGTGGGCATCAGAGCAGCTTGTTCTCACCAGAGAGCACTGAGCTCAGGGCAATGAGCTGGCACTCACTGAGTGCTCACTATGAGCTAGGGCTAAATGGCGAACCCCTGGGGGAAGCTAGCAGAAGGCCAAGGGCTTAGAGCAAAGCTGCAAGGTGGGCCAGGTGGGCAGGGGAGCAGAGGCAGGGCCACACAAGCAGTGCCTGACCCCCACCCCTGGGGGACACAACCCAATCAGCGTAGAGAGGGGCTTGGGACTCCCTGGTCTGGAGGGCCCTGCCCCAGGGCACAAAGAGCTCCCAGTCATGATCCTAACCACCCTCGCCGTCTCTCTTCCCGCACCTAATCCAGCACCAAACCCTGGCGGATTCATGTCCATCCCTCCTCTAGGACCACGGCCGTCCTCCTCCAGGATTACTGCAGCTCCCTACTCTGCAGCAGCTGGTCGGCTCAAGTCCCAAGGCCCTGCCTGCCTCCAAGGCCCTAGATGGCTGGGACTCCACCTGTATCTCCAACTACATCTCCCGCCTTCACTCTGCTGGCCACAGGGCCTCCCCACAGCCCCTGGACGGCCCTCCGTGCTCCCTCTCACTCATTCACATTCTGTGCCAGGCCAGCTCCCTCCCTCCCTCCCTCTCTCCCCTCCCTGTTTAGTTCCAGCTTTTCCTCCAGATCTCAACTGAAGTGTCGCCTCTTCAGGGAGGTCCTCCTGACCCTTCAGTCTAGGTCAATTACACTGTTGTAGGTCTCATAACCTCCCGGGTGTTTCCTTTATCTGCTGATCATAGCCTACAATCACACCTGGTTTGGTTATTTGTTTAGTAATGGCGTTGTTTGGCAGAGCCCAAATCAGTGAGTGACGAATGAATGATGAGGACATTTCTGTCCCATCCGATTACAAACCCCACAAGGGCAGGGACCATTCTTAGTTGCGCTCACCTTGTGGCCCCAGAGCCTGGCACAATGACAGACGTCTAATACGTGGTCATTAAAATTCATTGATGGCAGAACGAAGAGCAACAACGGGTCTGGCACTGGGAGTGTAGGGTGGAGAGTCATCTGGCTTCAGGTTTTAATGTTGACAACTCTAATTTAGTTCAAATAAATGTCACTCACCGGGGCCAGCTCTGGCCATGGCTTGGCAGGGACAGGGCACCTTGCCCTCAGTCAACAGTAGCAAGAAACACTGATTTCCCAGAAATGCATGGCCTGCAGGGTGGGGAGCGGGAATGGTGAGATCCAGGTCAATGCCTGGGAGAGCAGCTGTGTCTGCCACCCCCAGCCCCTGCCTGAATACAGACACTCTTTGACTTGCCGAAAGGCGGCTTTTGAGGTGGAATCAGGGTTGCTTCTTGGTGTGAACGCACCTGGACGCAAGCAGCCCCGTGGTGTCAGTGGCTGAGGCTGCATCTGTGGCCAGCAGGTACAGGCAAGAGCTCCAGATCACCAATGACAGGTAGTTTGTACAGGGTAAAAGTCACAACTTTTTCCCACGGCCAATTTGTAAGTCTCATCTTCTGCCACGGTGATTTACCGACCGCAGGGTCACACATCCTCCAGCTGGGAGAAATGAGATGGCATCTCCAGCGTCCTCTGCCACCTGAGCTATTGTGGTTCTGTCCCCTGGTTGTCTGAGCCCAGGGCTTTCCTCTGCTTTGGGCAGCTTCTTCGTAGGAGGGAGGGAACACAGCTGCTCTGGAGTCAGACGAGTCCTGGCTATGACTCCAAGGACAGCCAGGGAACCGACTCTCATTGTGCCGTCACCACATAGGCTGCCTGCCCCTCAGCAAACTTCCCGAAGCTCCAGGACACCATTCTACATACACATCCAGACAACTATCCTCAATTTTTTTTTTTTAATTTCTCACTGACCCATGGCATGGCCACATGGGTCAGCACCACAAGATCTCCTGTTTATAACTCATTATCGTCTCACTCACTGAAAGCTGGGCACTGATTTCACAGTGTTTACGGACTCTAATTGCCAAGTTGTTCACTAAGGAGCTGCCAGTATCCTTTGTCCACTTTCCTGCCCATAGGTTCCCACCCTGCTCCACACTCCTCCAATGTGGCTGCCACACACGGGAAAATCTGGGAGGTGCAGCAGGTCCAGCAAAGACAGGTGTCTCAGACTCCAGGCCAGGCAGCAGGCAAGGTGAGGCACATCTTCTCCCAGCAGCCCCACAAGACGCCAGGGCCCACCACAGGTACCTCGAACCAGACGCATCAGCAAACAACCACAAAAGCTCTAAGTGCCCATCTTTTCCATCAGCAAAACCACAAAAAGCCTATCAGGCTGCCGCTGGCATGAACTCAGAGTGAAAAGCAGAGAGGCAGCCTGCACAACGTTTCTAATCAGGAGAATCTGACTTTCCTCCTTTTAAGTGAACTGAAGGTAAATTCTGAGACGAGGCTAATAGGCACACATTGCCAACAACTGTACGGCAAAAAAAAAAAAAAAAAAAAATACAGTGACCACACTTTCCCAGACTTATTAGCTTACATAAACAGAGATTTGAATAAATGTTTAAAAAATGAAATTCCCTTGATACTCTGTAATCAGTAAATGTTCATTACGGAAACACAGCAAATATGCATGAAATTTCCCAAGTGGTATTCTGGCTACAAGATTAAAAAGGCATCTCCAACAGCAGGCTGGGTTACAAAGCATCCTCCTCCGGTCACAGTCCAAGAAAGCCCTGCCAAGCCCAGGAGGTCAGACGAGCCTGCTCCTCTCCCAGCCGGAGCCAGGGAGACTCAGAGATGCTCCTCCTGCAGGCTCAGGCAATTTACAAATGAGCCCCCACACCGGTTGATTGATGTCTCTCTATAAATAATTAATCCTTGATCTTGCTTTAAGAAAGCCTTGACTTTTTTAATCTGAGGTCTTTTCAAAAATCAATACCTGGGGAACATAATTCACTCTCGTGGAGTCTGATTCCAGGTAAATAAATAAGTTGTGCCATCCGTGTGTCCCAGGGCGAATGGGTCAGGCGATGGGATGGGGTCAGACTTCGAGGTTTTCTGTGTTCCATGCTATTGCATTATTGATCATCCTATGAGGCTCGACCTCGTCTGAATTTTACCCCTCCTGTGGGTCACTTCACAGAGGCAAATCTGATGCAGGCTCTTGAACGTGCTTCCCCTCCCCCCAAGAGCTCCCCAGACCCTGTCCTGCCATACGTAGTGGGCTCACAGGCTTAAAAGGGGGTCATCTCCGGGGACCAGCGTGTCACCCCTCCCTGCGGCCTGTCTGCCTTGCCCTTGGGACAGGACAGAGCGTGGGCAGGACAGGCCATGACAGGTGGGAAATTTTAAAGAGGGCGCTGCCACTCCTGCTCCAGAGGCTGCGCTGCCCTAAGAGAGGACTCAGGAAAAGTTCCCCACCCCACCGGCAAGGGTCAAGGTGAACTTAGATGTGAGAGGTTACCCAAAGAAAGCCGGCTTGGTAGTGCACCTTGTGAGCATCCCAGGGATGGGGAAGGGGCTAGTCGGCCCGTACCCCTCTGCCACCGCTCCTCCCACCATCCACTCCAGAGGGGCTCCAGCCCCTTCACTCAACCCTCTGTCCCTCATGCTCTGCTGCGGGGGCCAAATGCCGGCCAAGCAGATATAGAGCCCCTGGACTCCCATTCCCTTGGCACAGCCAGTCACGGCTCAGGGTCCAGCTGGGAGGCGCCCAAGGACCCGGGATCCGCTGGAATAGCCGAGACGGCTGTGGGACCGGGCGCCCCAGGATCGGCCCCTACTTCCCGGTTAGGACAGACAGGCAGCGAGCGCCCAAGCCCACGGCGGTGCGCGGTTGCCGCGCCAGCTCCGGGTGGGGTCGCCGGGCCGGGAGACCAGACGTACTGAGAAAGTTAGGGCGGCGTGAGTCCCGCGCTGGGGAAGGGAGAGGGGTCACCTCCGACCCAAGCGCCCGCACTGGCACTGCCAAAACCCGCGACCGCGCCTTCGCCTGCGTGCAGAACTAGAAGCCAGCAGCTGGAGTTGCAGCCGCCGCCAGAGCTCCGCTGGGCCCCGCGGCAAAGCGGGTCCTTTCACCGCCCACCGGAGCCGCCCGAGGCTCCGACTCCCGCACTCCTGGACACACGCATGCACACACCTTCACACGATCACGGATGCGCACACACTTGCCTCGAGTACAAAACAGGCCGGTGCCCCGGAGAGCTGCGGTGTGGGGATGCGCGCGATGGAGCGCGGAGGCACCTTCCGGCGCTCGGTAGTTAGCCAAGGCGGCCTCTAACTCCTCCCTCGCCCCTGCCGGCCACAACCCGCCCCCGAGTCCCAGTCTGGACCACGCAGGAAAACCCTGGGCACCCCGGGCGCTCCAGCCTGGCGCCCAGCACCCGGGGCCGGGAAGAGGAGCAGAGGATCCGCAGGGACCGAGGAAGCCCGAGGGGTGGCAGTTGACAGACGCGCGGCGGCAAGTGAGATCCACGGAGCAAAAGTCTAATTAAAGTTCCTGCTACTGGAGCCAGTCCCCAAAGTGCGACCAGATCGGAACCCCACACGCTCTATCCCTGCCCGCAGCTTCGGACTCCCATCCGCGTGGGTTCGCGGGGCTGGGGCGCAGCGCAGACCCGGGCCCTCCCGGGACCCTTCGGGGCTCCTCTCCCTGCCGGGAGCCTGCACAGGGCGGGGACAGGGGTGGGGCGGGGGCGCAGCGCACTTACCTGACGCAGCCGGCGCTCCCGGGGCCGCCGGCGCGGTCCTCCACAGCGAATCCTCCGCTCCGGGGCTCCCGGGCGACAGGGAGGACCTCCGCCCCAGCTCGGGCCCGGCGCCTCCTCCCACTCCGAGAAGAACCCCGTGCGGTGGGTGAGGCGAGCGGCGTGGGGCCGGCGGCTAGAGCGCGCAGGAGACGGAGAGGGCGCGGTGGCGTGTTCCTCCTCGGCCCCCGGCTCCGGTTGGTCCCCCGCCTCCCGCCGCCGCCTTCTCCTCTCTCCACCACCGGCGGATCCGGCCAGCGCGCCGAGAGGCTCCCAGCGAAGTGCGAGCGAAGCCTCCGGCAAGGCTGGAAATAGCGCCGCGCTCGCCCGGCGCCCCGCCCCCGGCCTGGGCCCCGCCCCGCGGTGGTGGCGGCGACGGCGGTGCGGGCCCGGGAGGGATCGCTCCTAGGATCTCTTCGTCCCTGCCGGGAGCTCCGGGCACCGCACCCACGCACGCTCTGCGGCTCCCGCGACCCCACGGGCCGCGCGCTCCGAAGGATCGGCCGCTGGGCGCGGTCCGGCGGCCGCGGGGGTGGGGGCAGTGGTGTCGGAGGCCGCGCCCGTCTCCCGGGTTCCCCGAGTGCCGGAATCCCGGCTGACACTTGGCTCCTGACTGCGGCCAGAGTGCTGCCCCTGCCTCGGTGGGTCGCACGCCGGCGCCGACCCGGGCAAAGGACAAGGCGTCACGGGAGCGGGCCGCGAGCAGAACTGGGCAGAAGCGCACGCCCAGGACCCAACGCTGCGGGGGCGCGGGGCGGGCGAAACGCAGAAGATTGGTCGCGAGGAAGATTCTGAGACCCCTGGGCTGCAGCCTCCTCGGTGGGATTCGGTCAAGGTCTTGGGCCAGCTCGGCCCCGGTGTCCGCACCGATCCCCAGATTCCTGGGGCTCTGGATTCAGCTGGAAGTGCCCTGCCGTGACCCAGGCTTTCCCTTGAGGGCTGCCTCTCTGAAGTCCCTGTTGGGTCAGGGGCCTGAGAACTGGGAGCGGTGGTAACGAGGTCAGCCTGGGTCAACCGATCCCTCCCCGTACACACCCCCAGCAACACAGTGGGCACGCGACAGATCCACAGCCAGAGGCACCAGGGCAGAGCAGCGACTTGAGGGGGTTGGGAGGCGGGGCTCTGAGTCCGGTCCTTGTTCCTCCTGAGAAGAGGCAGCCCCCACCTGCAGGGCCGGGCACTGCCAGGAAGGCAGGCAGGCCGGCTTCTCACAGGAGCCGCATGAAACTAAATCTGTCACCTCTTAGTCTTGAAGGGACACCCCGTATTTTCAAAATCCTGCAGAGGAAACTGTAGTAAAATTAAGTGAAGGATGCTCACCCTCCTGTCTCTCATTCTGTCTCCTGTTTGGTTGGCTTGATGACTCCAACCTGCTGACCGAGAGTGTAAGATGGAGTTGGGGAGTGGGGCGGACTGGTGGCCCTTGAATGACCTGAGAGGAGGGCTGGGGGCAGCCCTGGCAGGAAGCAGAGCCACTCCTGAGGAATGCTTGGGAGCTCCCAGCACTGGGGCTCTGGTAGGCCTGGGGGTCACCCAGACTCACCCCGGGGTAGCCTTGAGGCCTCCTTCATGGCCAAGCAAGCTCAGAACATTCAGAGATAGACCAGGAAAGGCAGGAAGACAAACTTAAGCAGACCGACACTGTCACCATCTTCCTTAATTCTTGCAACAACAAAGTAGGCATTATTATTCCCATTTTACAGATGAATAAACTTAGGTACAAGAATGCCACCAAGTTGCTGGAGTCCACATCTGGAGACGGCAGAGCCAGAGTTGGACTGCTGATTCCAAAGTGGGATAGGTTCAGTGCTGGGGTTCTCTCTCCAAGACTCCGAGCTCAGAGACTATGCCAGACCCAGGGTGCTAGGCCCAGCCACACTCTGCTGGCTAGGCGTTACCTGTGTGTGTGTGTGTTGGGAGAGGCATGTTTATAGCTGAAATCGCCCTATGCCACCTCAGTCAGAGTCAGATCAGAGCAGAACGTAAGGGACAAGGACTCAAGTGTCAGGAAGATGAGGGTAGTAGAATCCTTATCCAACCCATGACCATCAGCTGTCAGAGCAGAGCAGGAGGAAAGAAGAGGTCAGAGAGGAGGGTGGTGAAGGGAGCAGAAAGCTACCCCCTGAGGAGCCCAGGGTGCGCTGACCAGTGCCTGCCCCTGTCCCCTTGTCCCCACACCTCCAGCCCCTCTCACCACCCAGGGTTCTGACACTGGTTGAGGCCTAGTGGTCAAGGGAATCTGTTCAGTACCCTACACACACGCCAGGACAAATGCACACACGCACACACACACAGACACCCACACGCTCACCGGGCAGTAGGGAGAGGATGGGAGGAGGAGTTCCCATTGCCTGAGCCTAGCCCTACAGCCAGGAGGAGGTTTGGACCACAAGTGCTTCCGCAGGACAAGTCTACACAGGCTCTGCTTTCACAGAACTAGTCCACACAGGCTTTACCCCCACCACAGGAGCAGCCAGTGGGGCTGGTCAGCCCCTCAGCTGCCTGGTGCCTCTGTGGGCAGCAATCCTCCCGCGAAGGACGATTTTTCCATTAGATTTTCCAACTGTACTTATTAGCACTTATTTGCATCTAAGATTCAGGCAGCCGCTGCTAAGAATCAACAATGTGCATTCCTTTGACATATGCTCCCTTTTCCATTTTTCACGCAGACTGCCTTCTTGTTTTGAGAGGCCCTCGGGGAAAGCCCCAAAGGGGGCCTGAGGCCCCTGGCACCAGCACGCACTGAGTTCTCCTCCCCAGGGTTTGCCAAGGGCTGCGTGCCCTTTTTTGAAAGTCAGGCTCAGCCTCTGCAGCGAGGGAGGCGGAGAAAGGCTACAAACCCGCCGCACGAAGCCCTGTGTGCTCGCTTGCGGTTTTTGATATGTGTGTCTCTACTGAAAGATGAGTGGCAAACTTGTCCCTTTGCATCCTAACGAAGGTAAAAAGACATTTTCAGTGGATGGCCCCGTGAGTCCACAGCCCAAGCCCCAGCAGAGGTAACAGAGAGCTTCTGAAGCCACTCTGTGTGCTGCCACAGGGGTGGGCGCAGGAGGAGGGGCCTGACCAGGTTTAGCGGAGGGCAGCGGGCAGACCGCCCCCTCCCTGGCTCTGGGCCCCTTGGAGTGAAGAGTCCCCCCTCCTTTGGGCAGGGAGCGGAAGGCAGCACAGTGGGAGACCTCATGCTGGATGAAGGGGATGTGAACCCAGGGGCGAGACTGAGTCCTGAGTCCTAAACCTCCCATGATGTTGCCAAAAAAAGAGCCAGAGCACTGTCCTCAGGAGGCCGTGGGAGCCATGCGGAGGGCAGGTCTCCCTGTATCCCATGGGAGAAAGGAGAGAAGAACGGGATGGAGCAGGAGGTCTGTTTCCACTCTCCGAGGCGCCGGCTGGGTGGCCTTGCGCATGTCTCCTGGCCCTTCCCAGTCTGTTTCCTTTTTTGCAAAATGGGGACAATAGACTATACTCTGCTTGTGGCCGCAAGGATTTGCAAGTCAGGAGGAGCGTGAAAGCTCTGAGTCACACTCAGATCAGCCGCCTCAAGGCGTGGGTGTTGGACATCCTACCTAGTACTGGCCTCTGAAATATTGTGAGCCCAAGGTTTCTCGAAGTCAGTTCAAGACACAGCTGGGTCCCTGAAGTGCTGGCCAGAGCACGGCCCGATGGGAGCCCTTCCCTGGGAACACAGCTGCCCTCCCCAGCTGCTTCTGCTGCGGCCCTGGTGTGGGATGGAGACCTAGCCTCCCCATTGGAACAGGGAGGGGAGTGCAGCCCAGGCTCCTAGGCTCCTTCCAGGCCCGATTTTTGATTCCATGATTCCTTGAAATTCCTTGGCTGGAAAGGAGGCCAGAGGCTTCCCTTGGCCCCCTGGGTCCTTGTTGAATAAATGTCCCTTCTTGCCCTTTTCCCCACGACCATTTTCCTTCTCTGTCGCCACTTGGGTTTCTGAGGAGCTGGAGGAACCGGTCACTTTGTTAATTCGGTGTTTAGTCATCTGAAATTTCCTGAGGTCGGCGTGCCTGTCTGAGGGTCCCCTGGCGTAGCTGCTGGGTGTTCCAGGCACCTCCATATCCCATGTACCTGTTATAATGTCTGGAATTCCACCGCCATCCCTCAGACAGAATAGTTCCTCTTTAAAGAGCAGGTTTCCGGGGCAGGCTAAGGTGACGCCAGTGTCCGAGAGTTGGAAGACAGACACGGCTTCTGCGAAGCATAGAAACAGACTGTGGCTGACTCAGGCAGGAAGGGAAGGACTTCTTGAAAAGACCCTGGGGATCTCACAGAGAGAGGGGGATCTGAGC